>NC_133324.1:945121467-945450572 GCF_042186555.1 Aquarana catesbeiana | reverse complement strand
GCATTGATCTCTTGTACCATGTCTGCAGTGTCTGGCCATCTCCTGTATCATGTCTGCATTCTCTTACCATGTTTAGTATCATGTCCTCGGTCTCTGACCATCTCCTGTACTATGCCCGCAGCCTCTTACCATCTCTTGTATCATGTCTGCAACCTCTGACCTTCTCTTGTCTTATATCATGTCTGCAGTCTCTGAGGGAGTCTGGAGAGGAGTCAAGAATGGGAGCACCGCCGGGATGGGGGTCATGGGAGAAGTCAGACCTGTGTGGACTGTGGAGACTATAGGATAAAACCAGAGCCATTGAGCTGGAGCCAACTGACTGAGCTCTGCATGGTGCACCTGAGAGGAGGTCAGTGACAGCACCACCAGGCCAGTCTGAGGGGGGGGGGGGGTCTTTGATGTAAGGGGGGAGTGAATACAGTAATGTAAAGGGGCACTGTTATAAAGGTTCCCAACTTATATCAGTACCCCCACCTTAGTGTATTCTTTCTGCGGAAGGTGGTCTCTGGTCATCAGATCCCCCCCCCCTCCACATTCCCAGAGTCCCAGTTGTCCCCCTACTTTTAACTGAAATTTTCAGTTTTGTATATATAGCCCAGGGCTTTTTTTCTCAAACAATAGGTGCTGGAACTTAACCACGGCCCCACAAAGCCCCTCCCCCTACACACACCCTCCAAATCACATCACATAGTGGGTGTGTTCAGTCAAATTTCAGGAAAACAGTAGGATGGTCTTAAAGGGGCATTAAATACCAGGATTGCATTACATACAGAGTGCAGAGCTGTCACTTGTAAACACAGAAACCAGACTTCTGTGTTTACAAGTGATTGTGGTGAGCAGGCACCCCCCAAGGGTCTGAGCCAGAGGTGGTGGAACTGAGTTCCACCAAGTTCCCCCTGAAAAAAAGCCCTGATATAGCCCTATGTGCTTTCATATCTGTCTTATTTATACATAATACGCCCTTCAAATGTGCTTTAAAATGTATTATTTTCCCTTTTATGAACAAGAAAATAATGACACTATGCTGTTGGGCTGGTATAATAATGCTATGGGGCTGGTATGAAATTATTTCCCAGGCTGGTTTTTATTCCCAGTCCGGCCCTGCACCCATGTCTTCATGCAGCCTCGGATATATATCACCCCCAGTCATGTATCTCCTTGACTGTTTCTTTACCATTGGATATGGTCCCTTGACCTTAACAGATGATTTGAGTTAGCCTAACTAGGACACGGACAGCAATTGAAACCTGACAGGCGTTCTAACCCCTCACCAATCAATCAAAAACTAAAAGAACTGTTTTGGCCTTAGGAACACTTTAAGAAATTAAGGTATTGATAAATTAGTGTCACCTCCCTATCCAGTGCTTGCTGATTGAATAATGGAGGATCAACCTGAAAAGTTAATCAGCATTGTCATCTCCTATCAGTATGCTTCCAGTCACATGTGCATACAGGAGAGTTCTGATTGGCTCCTTGTGCAGCTTCTCCCAATCTGCCTTAAATGGGATACAGGAGGCTAAAAACAAGTCTTAAGCCTCGTACACACGATTGGACTTTCCGATGGGAATTGTGTGATGACAGGTTGTTGGCAGAAAATCCGACCGTTTGTACGCTCCATCGGACAATTGTCGGATTTTCCATGGACAAATGTTGGCTAGCAGGTTTTAAAATTTTCCGCGGACAAATGTGTGTTGTCGGATTTTCCAATCGTGTGTACACAAGTCCATCGGACAAAAGTCCAAAGTACAAATACGCATGCTCGGAAGCAAGGACAAGCCGGCAGCGGTCGGTCTTGTAAACTAGCGTTCGTAATGGAGAATTAACATTCGTAACGTGGCAAATTATGAAATCTGGAAATGCAGCGCACAATTCTCTTCTTCTTTAATAGGATAATAATGAAGCTGCTTTGCTGGTGATACTGATGGAGTTATTGGAAACAATTTTTCAAAGACTTTTTTTTCTAGTGATATCAAGAATAAAATTTTTATGCTTTTATTTTTATTTGGGCAAGTTACCACAACACCATTTTCCTGTAGTTTTTAAGAACAAAGATACAACTATGTTGGTGTCCCTTGTCAATTTTACATGGTATTTTTTTAAATGTAACTGCCTACTCCCAAACTGTCATTTGAAGTAAAACACATAGCCAAGTATTGTTCTCCACAATTTTTGTTATTGTGCATTAAAAAAGAAAACAAATAAAATTAGACATGCTATCTGCCAATAGAACTTAACCCAAAAGTTCATTCTATGCATCCAAAAATATAGAAAATATAACAAATCAAATCATTATTATTCAACCAAAAAAATAATGTCAAAGCAAAAACTCGAAGGCCGATAATAAATAACACGTTATCTCCTCCGATTCCGCAACATGGCTGGTTGACGAACGGCTGTTCAGAAACCAACTGATAAGCCCAAACTGAAAAGCGCTAAATGAAAAGTGCAAAATGAAAAGCGCAAATCAACACTCACCAAACTTCTACTAACATGAAATTAGCAGAAGGAGCCCAAAGGGTGGCACTAAAGAGCTGAAAAGCCACGTAGTACGTCACTACGTTCGTGTTTGTTGGCCAACAATTGTGTGGGCGTGTGTATGCAAGACAAGTTTGGGCCAACGCCCTTCAAACAAAAGTCCACGGTTTTGTTGGCCTAAAATCCGATCGTGTGAACCAGGCTTTATACTAACCAAATCAAAAACATTCATTTTTTAAGGATACACACCTGCAATAATTGGTGATTTTTTTTTTTTTTATTGCATTGAGTAAAGATGAAAGTTAATCTGACTCACCTTTGACAGTGATGTGAAAAAAAGTTTCATGGCTTTTGAGCTTATAATCTTCAGCAGTCTGTGTGAGAAGTGTGTACACACCATCATCCGCTATGGTCATATCCTTTACTATGAATGTGCAGTTTTCTTGGATGAATGCAACTCGATTCTTGAACCGTTTCTGGCCTTCACAATGACCACCATCACAGGAAGCAATCCTATCGTTTTTATAAGAAAGGTCATATCTTTTGTTCTTCATGTCCTGGCAGAGTTCAGTTTTTGATAAATAAGCAGAGGAACCGGCTAGGACGGTGATGTTCTTTGTGACAGCATCATCTTTAAATGAAAAGACAGAATAAAAACTGATAGGATGAAATCAATACAGCTTCTTTCTTTCTAGAATGGACAATACCCCAGAGAAACACTCCAAGGTTCGGTAACCATGGACTCACTTGCATTTAACCCCCAAAAAACATGAGGGCTGAAGGGTTTAACCTCACCTCCCAAGGTTATCCCTAAGGTTGGATACCCTATTGACCTTGCCCTAAACCAAGGGTAAGCCACCTTGGCCCTCCAGCTCTGGTGAAACTACCTATGAGACATTGCAAGGCCCTGACAATCACAGGCATGACTGGCAGAGGCATGATGGTATTTGTAGTTTAACACCACAGCTGGAGGGTCAAGGTTGCCTACCCCTGCCCTAAACCTTCTTCATCCCTTCTTCCCCACAACCCTTCCCAGTTTAGGCTAAAACTCATTTGAATCCACTTTATATTCCCTTTCAATTTATCACCAGCTCATATAAGCTTTGTGTGATCCAGAGCCATTTTTTGCATACGTTAACAAAAATATTTTAGGCCTAAAGGTTATTAACAAACACTGACTGCTACCACCCTGTATTCCTATTTGAAATGAGGTTAGATACCTTATCAGTGCACCACTCAAAGCCTCTGCAAGCCATAGGTATATGACAGTCAAAGGAGCCGGCAACTTGACAGGTTAAAATCCAATCATCCGATGTTGGGGTAAAAATCCCGGACCAAGACAGTTGAGGCATTTTAGTCTATGAATTACTTAACACCCCCAAAACATTATATATTTTCTGAAAGTAGAGACGCTGGAAAATGAAACAGTTGCAGTTCCAGATTTTTGTGCCACATGATATTAGCGAATTAACATTAACAGTTTACCTAGTGCAAAACTTCAGTAAAAAAATACACCAAAGTTAATTTTAGGACAATATATTGCCCAATTGTTTGGTAACATACAAATGATGAGATTGTGTTGAGAAAGTAGATACCAAACATTTCAGACCTTAAAATTGCATGGTGAAATGGTGGCAAACTTTGGTACCCTAATTTCCCATAGGCAGCGCTTTTACAGTCCCTACAGGTCATCAGTTTAGAGTTAACTGTGAATAATGCCGTCTTTTATTTTTGGTACTTTCTGTAAGGGTTATCTGCCAGTAGCTGATTCTCAGATCGAAGGTTGTTATGTATCAAATGGTTCCCAACCTGTCTACAGTATGTATATATCAACCCATGGCATCAGGTAGGCATTGAATTTGGACATGCTATTCAACCTTCCAAAATCATTACAAAATCCTACACTTCTATCTGGCTTCGGACTTGCTCAGTCATTATGGGATTTCTCTATCACTCCCTACCAGCATCTTCATTATCTTTGACTACCTGCTTTACCAATGTAGCAGGTGCCGCTCAGCCTGCCTTCAGCCCTGCACTTACCGCTGGCGGCTGCTGGGACTCATACACTGACAGGTTCTGAGGGACACAGAGTCTGTCAGCAGCTGCAGGGAAATTCTCCCCCTCTCTCTCCTCCTCACTCTCAATATGTGAGTAGCACTCGCACAGGCAGCCGCCTGTCCTGCTCCCTGCTCTGCTTTTTAATTGGCATTCAGGAACAAAAGTATCTTGGGACATGTAGTCCCCAACACCAGCGGCCCCATTGTAATTTTATGGGGGCAGACTATACACCCAGGCAAAAAGGACACGAGGGGGCTGCCTGGGAGCTGGAGAGAGACCATGAGGCAAGGAGAAGACCGGACGCCAGAGAAAGGTGCTGCCATCCAGGGTCGGTGTCATTGTTTCCCACCAAAGCGTCACAGTCGGTAACAGACATCCCACCAGAGAGGGACCTCTGGTGCATCTCCAGGCGCATTGGCACAGACGGCGTGAAGTATTAGGGTTGTTGGGTAGCCAGTCAGACAGAGCCTGTCTCGGGACATCATCTCCCATGGGTCTTGGTAGCAGGATTGGTGAGTGGGCACCTGCCCATCTTACAGAGACACATAGGCACTGCATGCAGACAACATTACCCATCTTTGCCCACACCAGTAGAACACTGTGTTGCACTCACCCCCTGCCAGGCAGTAAGAGTGTTCATTTTGCTTCAGGAGTTCCACCAGACACTCTGCATCACCCTGCTAAACAGGACACCTAAGTGCACCAACCAAGAGCTAGCTGAAGACTCAAGGCCTTCTGCCCTTCTAAAACTACAATCTATTTCCCCACAAGGGATTAAAGTCACTGGTGCCATACGGGCCCATGCATACACCCAGGACTCATGATATATTAAGTGAGCAGGTTTTAAGGCCCAAGAGTTAGAGTGTTACATTGAAATATATATATATATATATATATATATATATATATATATATATATATATATATATATATATATATATATATATATATATATATATACACACACACACACACACACACATATAGATATATATATGTAGCACTAACTCACGGTGGAGCTGCTGGTTTAAGCGGGTCTGTTACCTTCACTTTGCTTCCCTCTGTTTCACTGGCACCGGGTCTAGGGGTTCCGTTGAGTTTACTGCTGGATGACACATGCACCAACACTGGAGTACGTTTTCAATGCTTTATTGAACAGTCAAACTTTAGGAAGTAGCAGGAAAGACGGAAAAGGAAACCTTCAGGAGAAACTCAAAAATCTTCTTACAAGATCTTAGCGACAAATGTCCCAGTAGAATCCAGATAATTATGTGGAATGCGTTCCCCTCATGGGATGCACTCTTTGCTCATCTGGATAGGCCTCTCTCACCGGTCTAGCAGCCAGTACGCAGCACGAATCTAAAGTCTCTGCCACAGACTCATTTGGGGGGTAAATCTGCATGATCCTCTGCCACAGGATGTATCAGATTTTCTGCAGTGAACAGTCAGTCACAGTGCCTAAACCTTTAAGCCGAACCGGCGACACTATGCTGTATGGTTACTTCTTTTGGATACGTCCTCCAACCGAGTCACCAGGCCCCTCTGTAGACCAGCACGCTGCGTGATCTCTCCAAGACGGGTCCTCCCCTTGGATCTCCTCGGCTGTCCAGCTTCATCACACAGGACCGACAGCTCAGGACCATTCCTCGGCCGCGGTGGTAGGCCCCAGACAAGCCTCTGGACCCACCCCTCCGCCGTAGCATCGTGGGCCTCCCGATCGGAGGACCACAAGGTAGCTCCTTAACGCATACCTGTCGGCCAGGAGGGCCAGCAGGTGGCTGCAAAACGACCTTAGAACATGGCGTCTGTCCCATAAATACCCCCTTCCCAGAATGCAACTCGGAGGACCACCTTGTCCTTGAGACAGAGGAGCATCTATACACTTTGACACGTTGCCCTTCCAACACTGACTAATGGTAACAGCTACACCCACCGGTCAGCACGGAAACACACACGTCAGCCAAGCTGGAACAGAGGCGAACTTTTAACCTTCCTAACACACAATTTACTAAATTTACCTAATCTGCGGTAGATTGTAAATCTACCAGCGCTACATATAGATATTGTGCACTTATGGTTTACTGGGACTATGGTGTCAGGGGATAGAAGGGAGTGGTCTGACACAAGCCTGGTCATTTCACTGCCCTCCTCCTGCCTAGACCCATAGAGCTCAACTTGAGTAGAGTTGGTGGTCAATCTTTTAACCACTTGAAGGCCAGCCCCCACACTTGTACTGCAGCAGGTTGGCTCTCCTGGGCGAATCACCGTCATTGTACATTGGCCACTTTAAGAGCTCTAGGGGGCATGCCCGTGGCGCAACGCCAGGGGTGGCCGGCGGCCATGATGTCCACCGGCCAACTGTGATCACTCCTGAGAGAGACAGAACGGGGATCTGTCAATGTGAACAGACAGATCTCCATTCTGTCGGGAGGAGAGACAGATCTGCTGTTCCTTCTGATTAGTAACAGCGATCTCTCTCCTCCTCCAGTCAGTACACTGCCCCCAAAGTTAGAAACACCTCCCTAGGGAACACTTAACCCCTTGATGGCCCCCTGCCAGTGAAATTTACACAATAATCAGCACTGATCGCTGTATAAATGTCAATGGTCCCAAAAGTGTCAAAGGTGTCCGATCTGTGCACTGCAATGTCGCAGTCCTGCTAAAAATCGCTGATCACCGCCATTACTAGGGAAAAAAAATGAATAATAAAAATGCCATGAATCTAACTCCTATTTTGTTGACACTATAACTTTTGTGCAAACCAATCAATGTACGCTTATTGCAATTTATTTTACCAAAAATATGTAGAATACATATTGGCCTAAACTGATGAAGAAATGTGGGTTTATTTTATTTTATTTTTTGGATATTTATTTTAGCAAAAAGTTAAAAATATTGTTTTTTTTTTTTTTTTTCAAAATTGTCGGTCTTTTTTTGTTTATAGCGCAAAAAAACCCCCAAAAAAGTGCAGAGGTGATCAAATACCACCAAACGAAAGCTCTATTTGTGGGAAAAAAAGGACATATATTTTGTTTGGGTGCAGCGTCATACGACTGCGCAATAGTCAGTTAAAGCGACGCAGCGTCGTATCGCAAAAAATGGCTTGGTCATTAAGGGGACAAATCCCTCCGTTTCTTAAGTAGTTAAACTAGTTAAAGTGTTTTATTACATTGCAGTTTGTCATTGCTTGTGTGGTTACCTCTGCTTTCAGGGTTATTCACCTTGAGAAGTCCCCTGGAAGTAGACGGGTTACGGTATTGAATTTCTTTACTCCTTACTCTTTCTCTTTCACAAGACTTAACTAAGTTATTTGTATATCCATGGATCATTTGCTACTGTTTGTTCTATTTTTAAAGCAATTCCACAGTAAAGATAATTTCTGTGTTTACTTTCATTTTTTTGTCCATTTACTGTGGTATTTGGACTAAAATTACTGCCAGGTGTGCCAGAAGATCCGATGCCGCGTACACACGACCGGACTTTCCATCAGAGTAGACTCTGACGGTCTTTCTGACGGAGTTCCGATGGAGTTCTGTTGAAACGGACTTGCCTACACATGTTCACACCAAAGTCAGTTCGTTTAGAACGCAATGACGTACAACGGGACTAGAAAAAGGAAGTTCAATAGCCAGTAGCCAATAGCTGCCCTTGCGTTGTTTTTGGTCCGTCGGAATAGCATACAGACAAACGGTTTTACCGATAGGAATTGAGTCCGTCGGAAAGATTTGAAACATGTTCTATTTCTAGGTTCATCAGAATTTTCGAAAGAAAAAAGTCAGATGAAGCCCACACACGATTGAAAGGTCCGACGGAATGATTCCATCTGACCTTTTCTGCCAGGAAAGTCCGGTTGTGTGTACGCGGCATGAGACTGTTCTTGGGGTTGAGAGGCGGAGTACAGAACCAAACATACTCAAGCGGTGGTGCTAAAAGAGAAGAATTCTTTATAGCTTTACCTATCCCTATTCCTTCTAACAACCTTTTTCCTCTTTTATTTGGGCCACTGATAAAGTTTCAGCTTTTGTTACGTCAGGTATTGAGTAGCCTGTATCTTTTCGAGGGGTTGGCAAGGTCACCAGGATTTCTCTTTCCTTCCATTTTTTTTTTATAATTAACGTGATGAGTTTGTTCTGGTTCCTTTTCCCTGCCTGATGGACTTTATAGTTGACTTCCCCTACTACCTCCATGATTTCAAAGGGACCCTGCCATTTGGCCAAGATTTTGGTTTTAACTATGGGGGCAAAAACTAGAACCCTATCTCCCATTAAACAGTTAGGAACCCTCTCTTACTGTATATAATTTTTTCTAGGATTCTTAGGCTTGCTTCCTATGGTCTCACACAAGTGGCATAACCTGACCCTTGAACCCTTTTCATTGCACACTCCGTAGAGCTGCACTCTGTGTTATGTATCCTAAACCCAACATTGACTGCAGAACTACGTTACGAAATCCTGACCCTTGCACACTACATTGCACACCCCTGACCCCTGCATTCTAATATACACTATATTACATACTTCTCACCAAAGTGTTCATTGTCTCAACATTTTCTGGTTGCTAAGCAGTCCATGACTGTTGTAAAATAAATATAAAAATAAAAAACATATAGGTTGCGCTAAACAAATATAACCACAAAACAACTGTGATGCAAATAATTCAATTCGGCACTTCGGGGTAGGGGGCGCACCGCTTCTGCAGTGATTAGTCACAGCAGAAGCTGGTCAGCGGGTACCGGCAAATGGATGTCTGCTTTTACCCGCTGGTCATCGGGAAAGACATACAGGACAAAGCATTGCCTATGTAAACAAGGCAGAGCTCTGTTCTGACAGGGGGAGTGATGGATTTTCTTTCCCTGAAAGCAGGGAAAGAAAATCCATCACATCCCTTAGTGAAAGCACCTCACACAGTACAAAAAAAACACTGGTTAGCCACATAGCGACCGGCGCACGCCGATGTACGTCGGCAGAATGGCACGGACAGGCAAATGGGCGTACCTGTACGTCCCTTTGAATTTGCCACCGTGCCATTGCGTCGCGCCTGTCGCGAGCTCCATGAGTCCGACCGCGGATCCCGGTCATGGAGAGGAAGAGCGGGTAGATGCTAATGTAAACAAGCATCTCCCCATTCTGCCTAGTGACACTGTCACTGATCACAGTTCCCTGTGATCGGGAGCGGTGATCAGTGATGTGTCACAGACAGCCCCCCCCACAGTTAGAAACACTCCCCAGGACACACTTAACCCTTCCCTAGCCCCCTAGTGGTTAACCCCTTCACTGCCAGTGTTAATTTTACAGTAATCAGTGCAATTTAATGATAACTGTAAAAATGACAATGGTCCCAAAAATGTGTCAAAATTGTCCGATGTGTCCGCCATAATGTCGCAGTCATGATAAAAATCCCAGATCGCCGCCATTACTAATAAAAAAAAAAAGTATTAATAAAAATGCCATAAAACGAACCCCTATTTTGTAGACGCTATAACTTTTGCGCAAACCAATCAATAAAAGCTTATTGCGATTTTTTTTACCAAAAATATGTAGAAGAATACATATCGGCCTAAACTGAGGGAAAAAAAATGTTTTTTTATATATATATATTTTGGGGATATTTATTATAGCAAAAAGTAAAAAATAATGCGTTTTTTTCAAAATTGTCGCTCTATTTTTGTTTATAGCGCAAAAAAAAACCCCGCAAAGGTGATCAAATACCACCAAAAGAAAGCTCTATTTGTGGGGGAAAAAAAGGACGTGAATTTTGTTTGGGAGCCACGTCGCACGACAGCGCAATTGTCAGTTAAAGCTACGCAATGGCGAATCGCAAAAAGTGCTCTGGTCTTTGGCCAGCGAAATGGCCCGGGGTTTAAGTGGTTAGGCACATATTTAACCCTTTGATCACCCTAGATGTTTAACTCCTTCCCAGCCAGTGTCCTTAGTACAGTGACAGTGTATATTTTAGCAATGATCACTGATTCCCACAAAGTGTCAAAAGTGTCAGTTAGTATCAGCGTATCCGCCGCAATATTGCAATCCCGCTATAAGTCACTGATTGCTGCCATTACTAGGATAAAAATACATTTAAAAAAAAAAAAAAATCAGTATATATATATATATATATATATATATATATATATATATATATATATATATATATATATATATATATATATATATATATATATATATATATATATATATATATCTCATAGTTTATAGACACTTTTAGAAACTTTTATAGAAACTTTTGTGCAAACCAATTAAGATATACTTATTGGGATTTGTATACCAAAAATATATAGCAAAATACATATTGGCTTACATTTATAAAGAAATTTGATTTTTTTTACATTTTTTTTTTATCGGATATGTTTTACAGCAGAAAGTAATATACTGTATATATATTTCTTTTTCAAAATTGTCAGTCTTTTTTTTTGTTTATAGCGCAAAAAATAAATCAAATACTACCTGCGTGGGGTGCTCAAAGTTGCCTCAGTTTTTCTTACAATCCAAGCTTCTGGCACTGAGGATAATTGTCTGGCCACCATAATTCAATCACACCCACTTTTTACTGTCGCACGCTATGCACGTTGCAGGTCACTATCTCCCTGATATGTCCCTCTATCTGAAGTTTTAAAGTTGGAAAGTATTCAGGCACTTCCTCTCTTTGGGAAATGGGGACTTCAGTCTGGGGATACCCTAGTAGGTCCTTAGTGGTAGTGTACCTCTCTACCAACTTGACAAGCTGGTCTGCCATTTTTAGTGGCAGATGGTACTTGTGGATCACTGTACTATGGAGCTGGTTCACATATCTCCGGAGTGGATCCGGTGCGTTTTAGCACAAAAACGCTGTGCGTCTTTTGGTCCATTTCAGGTCCTAATTCAGCGCAAAATTCAGGCTAAAATCGGACATGAAACGGTGAACCAGGATGCACCGGACCCCTGCTGTGAGCCGCATGCGGCTCATGTGTGAACCAAACCTTAGGGAATCGGAAGACGAAAATTTGGCTAATTGTGCGTGTAAAAAAAAGGGGGTATTAAACCTTGAGAGCATATGGCACAGAGCACAGGGGTCAAAACTGCTTTAGACACATAGCACAGAGGTCAGGAACGGGACAGGAGTAGGGACGAGCAGAACTACCATTGGTTTGATTTGAGCGTTGTTCAGTGAACTTCAAATAAGTTCAGATGCCAAACCTGAACCCCACTGAAATCAATGAGAGCCGAATCTGTTAAATTAAAAATTCCCCATTTTCTGGCAAAATAGACATGGGGGTGTCAAAAAATAGCATTGGTTGGGCAATGCTCTGAGGAATGTGTATCAATGCAAAATAAAGAAAAAGTACAAGTGATATTTTTAAATTGCTTGAAATGAAACATCGAAAATAACCAATTCCTTTAAATGACATGCCTTGAGGTGTATTAATCTTGCCTTTGTAATGTTGTTAGACCGGCTTAAACTGACAAAAGGCTAGAACACCCTCCCTGCTCAAGACCTTCCCTTTTATCCCAGTTGTATTATAATTAGAGGTGCCTGGAAGCAAAAAAAACAAATCACATCAGAACAAGAATCAGGGAGAACCCAAAATATCCCTCTTCGTAATGTCTCAGTAAGTAGGTTGAGGGAGGTGGGGAGTTCACTCCCTATAGGGCAGGTTAGAAACCACTTTCTTAAAGTGGAGTTCCACCCAAAAGTGGAACTTCCACTCATCAGATTCCTCCCCCCCTCCGGTGACACAGTTGGCACCTTTCAGGGGGGAGGGGAGTACAGATACCTGTATATTACAGGTATCTGTACTCACTTCCGGCATAGATAGCCGCAGAATCTGCGGTTATTTACGCCACTTCCTGCTCCCTCCCCGCTGCCTGCTGGGAAACACACGGGTCCCAGA
Source organism: Aquarana catesbeiana (assembly GCF_042186555.1). Classification (NCBI taxonomy): domain Eukaryota; kingdom Metazoa; phylum Chordata; class Amphibia; order Anura; family Ranidae; genus Aquarana; species Aquarana catesbeiana. The sequence continues at coordinate 945,438,154 of NC_133324.1, read as the reverse complement.
GGCAGCAGGGACCATTCGTATTGCGCTGCGCGACTCGCGCATGCGCAATAGGGAACCGGGAAGTGAAGCCGCACGGCTTCACTTCCTGATTCCCTTACCGAAGATGGAGGCGGCAGCACCCGAGGACGGAGAGACGGTTCGGCCTCGGGTGCCGACATCGCAGGCGCCCTGGACAGGTAAGTGTCCATGTTTTAAAAGTCAGCAGCTGCAGTATTTGTAGCTGCTGACTTTTAAAAAAAAAAATTTTCGGCGGCGCTCCGCTTTAAGGCATTAACTGCCTAATGCTAGGGACCAACAGACACTATAATCTCCTCTCTTATGCCCCGTACACACGGTCAGATTTTCCGATGGAAAATGTCCGATCGGAGCGTGTTGTCGGAAATTCCGACCGTGTGTGGGCTCCATCGGACATTTTCCATCGGATTTTCCGACACACAAAGTTTGAGAGCAGGCTATAAAATTTTCCGACAACAAAATCAGATCGCGTCAATTCTGACCGTGTGTGGCCTGTTCGGACGCACAAAGTGCCACGCATGCTCAGAAGAAATTCCGAGACGGAGCAGCTCGGTCTGGTAAAATTAGCGTTCGCAATGGATACAGCACTTTCGTCACGCTGCAATGTTAAAAATGGTTTAATACAGCGCACTCTCTTCTTCTTTATAATGTGAGAAGAATGAAGTAGTTTTGCTGCTCATATTCACACAGACTTCACAAACTTCTTTCTTTATTATTTATCGGGATTCCCTTAATATATTTTGATTTGTCACATCTGACAAAAATATTTATTTATTTATTTATTTATTTTTTTTAAAGCCAGTTTATTTTTTGATTTTATGTTTGTATTTTTTCAAAGGCTGATCTTTGTTTTATTTTATTTTTAGTTTTACTCCAGAATATTTTTGTGTGTTTTGTGTGTCAAGTTACCACAACACCATTGATATCTTGTATTATTTAATCTCAAGGAGATTGTTTGTTGTTGGTGTCCCTTGTTAATTTCACATTGTATTTTTGAAATGTACCTGAATCCTCACAAACAAACTGTCCTTTTAGAAGGAAAACACACATAGGAGAGTATAATTGAAACCAAAATTCCTTTATTAAGGGCTCAGAACCAAACAAACAAAGAGGGAGGCAACGCTGGATAAACAGTTGAAATTAGCGAAGCCTTTGACCCCCAGGGCAGACATCAATTCTTGAACATCAAAATTGGTGGCCTGAGGAGTCCATATGTAAGGAAGTGCAGTCTGGTCCAGAAGTCCCAGAGATCCGGAAAGCAGCAGATGACATCTGTGTCCCCAGGCTGTGGTACCACAAGAGGCTGCATCTTTTGCCAGACCAGACTGGATCCAGGGTCCTCACTTTCTGGTCTTCCTTCAACGCTTCCTTCCTGGCTGTGGCTCTGCTGTTGGAGATGTGGCAGGAGGAGGAGTAGGACCTGGAGGTGAAGGAGGAGGACCTTGAGGAGGAGGAGGACCATGTGTGAGTCACAAAGATCGGTATCAGATGTTATTTGGGCCCTCAACCCCTTATTGAGAGCCTCCAAAATTAATGACTCACACATGAGTTGTTGGCCCTCCTCCATCCGCTGCATTTTACAGGCAATGATGGCAGCAAAGTCCTCCTCCACAGTGTGTGGTGCTCCCAGGGCCTCTGTAGCCTTCCAAAAGAGGCCTATGGCAGCCTCCTCTAGGGTACTCCTCCTCCTGCCACTTTCTCTTTGCAGGTGTAGGGGAGGGACCTGCATATCAGGCAGCCTGCTCGGCCCGGCCACCTAATGGCTGAGACTTCCCTGTGTATGAAAAAGGGACATGGTTGTAATGTTTTGCATCATCAATCACAATCATAAATTAGTACTCCAAACTAACATCTAGTTAACATCATTGATTGAACAAGCAGAAATATTTAGAGGAATGCTATACCTGGCTCAATCTGGGCTCCTCTACATGTTGCTGCCTGGAAGGCCCAGGTTGGGCGTCAGAAGCCTCAGCCGGGGGGGAAGGAAGCGTGGAAAGAAGACTGGAGAGTGATGACCTGGGTTCAGTCTGGCCTGCCAGAAAATGCAGCCTGTCATAGTACCACATCCTGGGGACATAGATGTCATCTGCTGCTCCGGATCTCTGCGAATCCTGGACTTTCTGGCGCTCCCTTACATATGTGCTCCTCAGGCCACCAATTAGGATCTTCAAATATGTGATGTCTGTCGTGGGGATCACCTGCTTCACAATTTCCAACAATTGATCCAGCGCTGCCTTCCTCTTTGCTTGGTTCTTATAATGTTGGTGGGTTATCTCCCACAGACAAGGCAGCTCCCTGAACATGTCAATGAATATTGCCATGAAGTCTGTATCATTCAAGATGTCCATTTTCACTGCAAGACACAACACAAGACAAACCCTAATGTCAGGCAAAACTCTCCTAATCTTGTTACAATATAGGCCTCAATGTAGAAGCAGTATAGGCACAAGTATGTCTCTTACCTTCGTTCTTACGATCGGCGCCTCCAATGCTCCTTCCTCCGCTCACAGATCGTACGTAATACGCACGCGTGTTACGCTTTATACACACTGCGCATGCGTGTAACTCCGCCCGCCCCTGACGTTCTTTCTAGTCTATTCCCCGCCCCTTTTCGTTCGCCGCAGTGGGGGAAGAGCACATGGCGGATACACAGCAGATGCGTGCTAATTATAGAAACAAGGAGGAGGAAGAGGAAATCCCGGATCCGGAGACGCCCCAATCCAGAAGGAGATTTAAGGCCTCAAATATGTCCTTTGGGGAGATGTTGGAGATGGTGGACATCCTGAAGAAGGCCGACTATGATGGAAAGTATGGACCTTACCCCAACCCCAATGTCAGAAAGGCCAAGATCATGGCGAAAGTGGTCAGGAGTCTGCACCAGAATTTTGGGTTACGTGGATCGAAAGATCAGCTCAGGAAGCGGTGGTCGGACCTGAAATTAGGAGAACATGAGCAGTACAGAAAGATCCGGAGAGTGCTGCAAAAAAGTAAGTAGTTGTGCTGTGTTCCTATTCTTTATGTTTCTTACGTTCGTGCTGCTCCATGTGCTTTTCTTAAAAGTGCACATTTTAAAATGGCAACTTTCATGTTCATGGGCACATTATTCAATCGTATCAAACATTTTTATTTAGGCCTATAAAACACCATTGTTTTGGCCATATGCATTTGGCCACATTTTTTACGCCCTACTTGTATGAAACTAATTTGGTGGTGTAGATGGCTTTGTTACTAGAATGAAATGCAAACTAGATTCTGTGTAAGGAGAGGACACTCAGCAGCTGTTTTCACATCTGGACACTGGAGAACTAGTGTGGGACACAAGAACACCATTTTTCTTAGGGGACCCACACAGGTGCTCCAGTGTATACTATAGGGGGGTCTCCATCTGTGAAGCTTGTACAAAACAGGTAAAGTATTGCAGCTTGACAAAGGACACTGAAAATGCTACATCTTGGAACTCTGCTAAAATTGACAATTGTACCCCACTTCCAAGCAATGTTTCATCTTTATAGTTCTGCCATCAAATATCTGTGTGCTAAGTATAGCATTTTTGTTTTACATAGGGGAGAAAAGACTCGGAGGACACCCCTCATCTGAGGAGACCAGAGCCCCTCTCTGGAAGAAAGGGAAATACCCCCAACCCAAGAAGAGCAGGAGGAGGAAGACGTGGTGGAACTACAGGTGAGTGTCTGCGACTACAGGCTCAGGTAAGAGATGGATGCCGGCATATTTTTGATACCTGTTTTGTTTTGCGCTCCTTTTAGGTGATCGTGATGTTGTGGATCCAGATCCTTTCACATCAGAAAGTGCCCAGATCCTGATCAGGGAGATCATGGGGTGTAATTTAGCTTTGGAAAACCTCAAGAAAAACATCAATGATGTTATCCAAAAAAATAAGATCATTGATGTTTTGGGGCGAGTTTAAAACCCCTCAAAATCACTTTCTTCTTTTGTGTTCTACAAATGTAAAAATGTTTTAGCGATTTTTCTAAAAACTAAATTTGGAGGATGCACACAGTGTGCCAACATGTGCTATCTGCCATCACGGGAGATCAATGGACGCGTTTTGGGGGTGCAACCCCTTCCTCAATAATAAAGTAACTGGGAGGAAGGGGTTTCTTCCCCAAAACACGTCCCTTGATCCCCCGTGATGGCAGGTCACACATGTTGACATTGGGAAATTTGTGTGCATCTTCCAAATGTGGCTTTTCCTGGGGTGACTTCACCCCATCTGAACGCAATATCAAACACAGTTCCTAAATACTCACGTCTGATATTGCCTTCAAGTTCTATCAAATGTGAACTTTGTAAGTTCAAGATTTGTGTCTTTCTTGTTGGTTTTACACATGCCTGTTTTATCTTAAATGGACATTTCTATTTGTGATAATGCCACCCCAAAAATTGTTATACAACAAACATGTTGGTTTGTTTAAAAACCTTTTCTAAATGCACCAGTGATTGTGCAGGTATTAAAATGATTGTTAATGAAGAATGTGTGGATTATTGTGTCAATGCTACAACACTTTGGTGGTGATGTAATTGGGGTTTTCTGTGAAAATGGGGGTTATTTCCTAAGGACAAATCCTCTTTGCACTACAAGTGCAGTTTCAGTGCAGTTGCAAGTGCACTTGTAGTGCAAAGTGTCTTTGCCTTTAGTAAATAACACCCAACAGTGCTTTGTATAAGGTTACGCAATCACGATATTTTCAGGACTCCCCACATTTCTGTCAGGGTCAGGTAAAACAAACACAAGCAGGAAATGTCACCAAACATTTGTTTTTTTGTTTTTTTTATTTGATAAAGGCTTCACAAATTGTCTGGCATATTGATGGCCCCCCTACCCGCAAAGAACTCAAGGTATCTTAACCGGACACCACGGGCACTCAGGGAGGGCAAGCCAGGACGGCCACTTTCAAGCGCCGTCAGGGTTGGTTCATTGATCATTCCGGCCTCAGGCCCAACTGAGCCAGCATAGTTGGCAGAATGTTTGCATAAAAAGTTATGTAGAACACAGCACGCCAGGATTAGATGATTCAGTTTATATTCCGCCATATGGATGGGTGTCAGAAATAGGCGGAACCGGCTTGCCATGATTCCAAACGTGTTCACCACTCTTCTGGCTCTGGCCAGCCGGTAATTAAAAACCCTCTGTTACGGGGTGAGGGTCCTCATCGGGAATGGCCGCATAAGATGGTCCCCCAGCGCAAAGGCTTCATCCGCAACGAAGACGAATGGGAGTCCTTCCACATTGTCTTCTGGAGGTGGCAAGTCCAAGCTGCCATTTTGGAGCCACCTGTAAAACTCCGTCTGGGCGATGATTCCACCATCGGACTCCTGGCCATTTATCCCCACGTCCACATACAGGAACTCATGAGTAGCCGACACCACCGCCAACATCACAATACTATTGAACCCCTTGTAATTATAATAGTATGACCCCGAGTTGGGCGGTGGGACGATGTGGACGTGTTTCCCATCAATTGCCCCTCCGCAGTTAGGAAAGTCCCCTGGGCAAAGTGGGAGGCCACAGTCTGCCATTCCTGTGGCGTGGAAGGAAACTGTTGAGGAAAAAAAATAAACATTATTTTTGCACATAACCGTGGAAAGCAGATTAGACACAAACATTCTTGGCCAACATCCAGATCACATTTATTAAGGGGAATTTTACACCAAAGTATAAGGTACACCTATCATATTCCCCCTCCCACCCCTCTCATGGGCCATTTCTAACATTATAGGGGGGGGAATCTTGGACAGGTAACCCTCTTCACTTCATTGAGAGATGAATGTCTAAATACAGGGTATTACTTGGAACAGCCCCTCCTTATTTACACTATTGGCAGCCCACTGGACAGGTAAGAAGTGTCATAATACAAAGATATAAATACACATTGTACACATTTGAGCACATTTGGACATTCTGCTATTACCTAGCAAGATAATAATAGGATAGAAAAGCGTAAAACAGTACGATTCGAAAGTATACAGGCAGGCCCTTGCACTACATGCTTTGGGGAATTCATACATAAATCTGACCAGTAAAGAGATGGGTATAGTGTGTATGGGCTTGGCAAAGTCAGCAGATAGATGATTGAGGATAGATAGAGAATTGGGATCAGTTGACTTAGCAGTTGGGGGGAGGGAGGGTTAATAAAAATGATTTGGGGACACTAAAAAAAACAAAGCCTCTGGCACTCTGCCTGAATTTAAAGCACAAATCACATTTCTAAAAATTTTAGGGGGTGTTTGGGGTAAAGCACTACTATGGAGCTGATAAAATACATTGTTTTAAGTGACTACATGAGGTGAATATAGGGCCTGTAGACCATGCTGGGGAGGTTAGTGAAGGCAAATATGTATGAAGGCCAAAAAAAAAATTACATAAAAATCCAGCATGCATGAGGAGAAAGGGGACATTCACAGCATATTACAATCATGGTAATTAGGGAATGAGGAAAGAAATACAATATATTAGCAAACATTCTATACAATAAAATGTGATATTAAAGGATAAAAATCTTACCTTAATATACTCCTTCTGCAGGACCTGGATGATGGCAGAACAGGTCTCTGGGATAATGATCCCCAGAGCCTGGGGGGAGATGCCTGTTGAGAACTTCAAGTCCTGCAAGCTTCTCCCTGTCGCCAAGTACCACAGGGTAGCGACCAGCCTCTGCTCCGGAGTGATGGCTTGCCTCATGCAGGTATCCTGCCTGCTAATATAGGGGGTCAGCGAAGCCAACAAACGGTGAAACACGAGGTCCGTCATCCTGAGAAAGTTCCTGAAATCATCAGGATTATTCTCACGGATCTCACGGAGCAAAGGCATATGACAGAACTGGTCACGCTGAAGCAACCAATTCTTGGTCCATGAACTCCTCCCCACCCTGTTCATGGACTGGACTTGTGTCAAGGTCAGGACCCCAACACCAAGCCCCCCGCACAGCACGAATTCTACGAGGAGTACGTATATGAAACATGGCTAGACAACGGTCGGCTGCTCAGAACGAAGTAACAAAACGCACTGAAGAACAGCAAGGCCTGTGAAGAGCGACCTGAAAAACAGTAACTAACGAACAAGAACACAATGACTAATTAAAGTCACGCAGAACTTGCTTGCACGCACTGAAGAGCAGATACAAACCCACAAGCACAAACTGAACCGCAGAAAACGATCTGAAAGCCACGAGTCTGAAAAAGCGCGAATCGTCTCTCACCAAACTTTTACTAACACGAGATTAGCAAAAGGAGCCCAAAGGGTGCCGCGCTTGGTTCTGAACTGGCCTTTTCTAGTCTCGTCGTACGTGCTTGACGTCATCACGTTGTTGGCGATCGGAAATTCCGACAACTTTGTGCGACCGTGTGTACGCAAAACAAGTTTGAGCCAACATCTGTCTGAAAAAATCCTAGGATTTTGTTGTCGGAATGCCCGATCAATGTCCGACCGTGTGTACGGGGCATTAGTCTTGGTAACCTTTAGCGTTTCAGGATGGGGATGCCAAACATGACCTATATTCCTCACCAGCTACTTATGTCCTCCATTGACGCCTGTTTCTTGATCATTAATGATACTCTATTTATTGGACTTTCATCGCCTTATTAGGTACACACCACAGAAAAATACCACACTTCTATTAACGGAAGGTCTTGCTCTAGTGACTGTCCAGGCCAGGTCCCTAGGCCATCCCTGGGCCATCTCAGGCTCCAATATGGAGACTGAACCATGAAATGAGGGATATGAAGTGCACCTGTCTCCCCACCAACCAGGACCACCGCTACCCACCACAGTCACCCACTTTCCCCTCCAACTGGCCGCTATTTCTTGAAAGTTGTGTCCCAACCCACAAGTTTAGATGTGTGGTTCAACATATGTACTTATACACAAGTGGTTTTATTTTTATTGCACAGAGCGCAGGGGTCAAAAGTGCTTTAGACAGAGGTCAGGAATGGGACAGAAGTAGGGGGGTTCAAGAACTAACCTGGGTTTGATTTGAACGTTGTTTAGCAAACTTCAAAGAAGTTCTCATACCTAACCTGTACCCCACTGAAATCAATTGGAGCCGAATCTGTTAAATTAAATGTACCCATTTTATGGGCTAATACACATGGGGTGTAAAAAATAGCATGGGTTGGGCACTGCTGTGGGAAACATATCAATGCAAAAAAAAAAATAAAAAATGCCATTGATTTTTTTTTAAACGCTTGCAAGGAAAAATCGAAGAGTCTCAGTAGGTAGGTTGGGGAGGTGGGGAGTTCACTCCCCATAGGGCAGGTTAGAATCCACACGCCATAAAAGTAGTTATTTCGGTTCCTAAGGCATTAACCTCTTTATGCCAGGCACCAACAGACACTATTATCTTCTCTCTCAGTCTTGGTAACCTTTAGCGTTTCAGGATGGGGATACCAAACATGATCTATATTCCTCACCAGCTACTCATGTCCTCCATCGACACCTGTTTCTTGATCATTAATGATACTCTATTTATTGGACTTTCATCGCCTTATAGGTACACACCACATAAAGCTACCACATTTCTATACCCAAGGCCTTGCACTCATGACTGTCCAGGGGCCACCTCAGGCTCCAATATGGAGACTGAACCATCAGATGAGGGATATGAAGTGCACCTGTCCCCCCCACCAATCAGGACCACTGCTACTAACCATAGTTACCTGCTTTCTCCTCCAACTGGCTGCTATTTCTTGAAAGAGTGTCCCAACCCAGGAGGTTAAATGTGTGGTTCACCATATGTTTGTATGCACAAGCGTCTACCTGGTACAAATGCTATTCTACAACACAAGGTTTAACCCAGAGTGTTGAATGACTAACTCCTACGTTAACGCTCTTTTGATACACCAAGGTTACAACTAACCTTTTGCTTCAACATTTCTCCCAGAAAATTTCACTAACCACCTCTTCACTTCAATAAAGCTATTTTACCGAGAAACCCTAAAGCTGGATACACACTATATAATTTTCGGTAGATTTTTTTCCTTTAGATTTACCAAAACCATAAAATATGAGGTCAAACAAACACTTTCAATTCCTTTGCAATCAGGCAGGTGCTAGCACTACACATAGCTGAAAGTATAGCCAAAGGAAATCGAACAACAAAAGTTGTATAGTGTGCATCCAGCTTAAGGCTTAAGGGTCACAAGTACGTTTTACAACATTCTCAACATATGTGTGTAGCGGTACCCCCGTAGGGGCTACTGAGTAATGTGGTCACCCTGCCCAGCCCGGCATTCACTTCCAATCACTCCAAGACAGTGACCAAGTCCATCAGCTTTGTTTTTGTATTTTTTTGAGGGATTAGAACTTGGATGGGGTTGAGGAATTTATGTGATGCCCAGAAAAGATTCTTGCATGGCTTGGGACAATTCAGATACTCTCCTCCTGCACAACACTTGCTGCAGACTCTCTCTCCTTCTCCCTCCAGCACAGTTCTTCAGGTACAGCTAGCGCATGATTATGCCTAACTCTGGTTTAGCCAGGCCTTAACAGGATGCCTTATTACAGACCGGGACCGCGGGCCCCTATGGTGTAGCAAAAGAAAGTTCTAATGCTAGCTGCCCTCTTTGGTAGACTACTGATCCCAATCAGCCCTTTGCAGACCCTGACAGCCCTCCTGACTACAGCAGCCTGACTTCAATGCCAGTAACATCATAGTCTCTCCAGCTGGCTCTACATCCATCTCAGACTATCTCCGGCACGCCTCTCCCAGCTCTCCCGACTGTGCCTGTAACTCATCGAAACCTGATGGATCCCTCCTGAACACTTGCCCGGCAGAGTTCCCTGCTGTCCTCTTCTGCTCCTGTTCAGGACACCCCTTGGGTTGTGTGGGGTTCCTTCACAGCTCCGAGCCACTGGCCCAAGGTCACCCCCCCCCCAGACTGGGGGGGCTCCCTCCATGGCCTTGACAGCCTAACACTTGATCTCCAGTTCTTCCACCCGAACAACTCCCCCCAGCTTGGCTGACCCTGGGTATTTCAAGGAGGCCTACCCCCTGCCAATCCTAATTGGGGATTGATCAGGGCTCCCTGAAACACCTCAGGCAACTCCACCTCTCTTCCCCTCCTGTGCTTCTAGAATCTTCTAGATGCCAGAGGGAGGAAACCAAGAAGTGAATGCTGCCGGTGAGTCACCCACCTACTCTATGCCACTCCCAGCCGCACAGATCAAAATAAACAGGCCTAACTTCCAGCTCGGCCTGCTTAAATTTACCTGCTCTATAAGAAAACTATATCTAGCACCTACCTAAGGTAGAAGGTGCTACATGTGTATGGATACTTGCATACAAATTGGTTGTGTAGCGCCCTCCCCAACCTCCAAGGACCTAGTGGTGACCCCCAGAGGCTGGAAGGGCCGACATTCCTCCTCAAAGTGCTGGTTACTAGGCATAGTGGGTGTAGTGCAAGGTGGAAAGATTGGGCGCCAGTCCGTTTTATTTCTCTTAACAGGAAATGTGGGAGAGAGGGGTAGGGCACAGGACTCCCTTAGGCAAATGCAATAGCAAACTTGGCAGACTCATTGGACAAAAATAGAACTAGGCAGACAGCAATACAGAATAAGGGACTTTAAGCTGAATGCAGCAATCTGTATCTCGTAGCAACTGCTGTCTCCTATAGCAACACTTCACTCATAGTATCCCACTGTAGATCCTCAAGTTCGGATCACAGCTACGCGCTGGATTCCTTGGACTCACAGCTACCTGCTGGATCCCTCAAGCTTATCTCACAGCTACTCGCTGTACTTCAAGCTTTAGTTACAGCTACCCGCTGTACTCCTTCAAGCTTTACTCATAGCTACACGCTGTACTTCTTGGATGAGTTCTATCCTGAAGCTTTTCCAGCTACTTCCCCGTCTGATGAAGAGTCTCCTCTGGTATTCCTTCAGAACTCCATCCCTCTTACACCTGCCTCCAGCAACAAGAGTGGTTGACCATCTGGCAGCTTCTCCCTTGCCTCCCGGCAACAATCAGGCTCCCCTCAGGTTGAGCCCCTTTACACGTGGTTAGGTCTCAGGCTTCCGGTCTACACCTTGGCTGCTGTTCCACACACACCCACTCAGGCCGCAGCCGGGTGGAAAGAACCCTGATCACCTGACTCTCCGAATAAATACCTTTACCCAGCAGTCTCAGCGGGCCAAATAAACTCCTGCTGATTGGCTGAGAAAAGTATACTCACTCATATCCTTAATTCCCTGTAATTCATCATACTAATGCCAAAGGTAACAGTGCCACCTATTGACAAAGGGAGGAATCACAAATAAACCCAAGCTTCGGAGAAACCCATGTGATCAACAGACTACATATTGGCCAAGCTTATGACCACCTAGCACAACTAAATGTTACTAGCAGCCAGGGGCGTTGCTAGGTCTACAAAAGATCTGGGGCTAGAGCCCATAGCAGCGTAGTAAAGAAAGTCATACGCTTGGGTGGGCATTCACATGTATATACAGTAATATACGTGTGTGTGTGTATGTATGTATATATCCCCAGAGAGCCCCCCACTTACATCAGGCTCCCCAGGGAGCCCCCCCTTTCATCAGGCTCCCCAGGGAGCCCCCCCTTTCATCAGGGTACCCAGAGAGCCCACCTTACATTAGGGTCCCCACAGAGCCTCTCCCTTGCATCAGGGTCCCCAGAGAGCCTCCCACTTACATCAGGGTCCCCAGAGAGCCTCCCACTTACATCAGGGTCCCCAGAGAGCCTCCCACTTACATCAGGGTCCCCAGAGAGCCTCCCACTTACATCAGGGTCCCCAGAGAGCCTCCCACTTACATCAGGGTCCCCAGAGAGCCTCCCACTTACATCAGGGTCCCCAGAGAGCCTCCCACTTACATCAGGGTCCCCAGAGAGCCTCCCACTTACATCAGGGTCCCCAGAGAGCCTCCCACTTACATCAGGGTCCCCAGAGAGCCTCCCACTTACATCAGGGTCCCCAGAGAGCCTCCCACTTACATCAGGGTCCCCAGAGAGCCTCCCACTTACATCAGGGTCCCCAGAGAGCCTCCCACTTACATCAGGGTCCCCAGAGAGCCTCCCACTTACATCAGGGTCCCCAGAGAGCCTCCCCTCCCCTTGGGGACCCCTGCAGAGACTTGGGGCTAGGGGCACCAGATTTGGGGCTAAAGCCCCAAAAGCCACCACCTAGCGACGCCACTGCTAGCAGCCCTGTTTAAGACAAGGGTGCTACAGTTGTATGATTTGGATGAGGTAGAATGGCAGTGCTTTTGAACTGGTACACTGTCCTTAGCAGTTACATTCGCAAAGGTGCATGAGATGGAAAATAGCGCGTTAAAACGGGGATCCCTGTGGTGGGCCCATTGAAGGGGTTGCAAGAAAACAAAGCACTACATGTTGGTATAAGTCCTCCCAGGTCTACTTCCTGTGTCAGACTCTTCCATGAGGTCAGCTCGCCTGCATTTATGCCCCTGGCAGAGGAAGCAACATATAAGTGTGGTTGAACCATCAATCAATATGAGTGAACAGTCAAATAGACTCAAAGGTAGAGCTCACCTCTCACCACATCCCAGAAACAATCAACGGAAAAATATATATAAAACCCAAATGGGTGGCGACCCCAGGGATTTTGTGGGTGGGAGGGAGATGAAGAGTAGAAAAAAGTATTCCTTCATACTTTTTTCCACTTTTCATCTCCCTCCCACCCACAAAATCCCTGGGGTCGCCACCCATTTGGGTTTTATATATATTTTTCCTTTGGCAGAGGAAGTGACAGACCTGCAGGGGAAATAAATCACACGCGACCCGAGCCCTGCAGCAATCCGCCAGAATATTTAAAGTAACGCAATACTGAAATGATTTACACAGGCACAAGGACAACAAAACGGTGACATGCAGAAGGCACCTGCCTACAGGTGTCATGTTCAGGTAACTATACAGTGTAGGATGATTCTCCTTTTGTTCCTAGACAAATAAATAGATTGTGTTTCTTTAAGCACTGGAGATGATCTCATTCTTATAATTGCTCTTTTCGTGTCCAAAAAAAAAACAATAAGTGAAGGTGGGACGAGCAGAGTACTGTGACTGCTATGTTTTCTGTTGTGAAAGAGTCACTTAAATAGGTGACAGAGAATTTCAAGTATTAAACCCTCAGTGGTTTTTCAGTTTAACACACCGAGCACAATAAAATAAAACATTTCCCTGTAAATTATTTGTTAAAATTCTTACCCCAGAACTTGCAGTTTACAACTTCCAATGCTGCCGGCTCCTGCCTGGTGCTGCTTCCCTGAACTTTACAGAAAAAGTGAACAGTGGACAGTGCAGTCTGGAGCAAGCCTGTTAACTTGGAGGAGGAGGAGGAGGAGGAGGAGGAAAGCACCTTACCACCCCAGGCTATGGGGGCTGTGTGTTTCTATTGTAGGACATATACAGTACTTCAGCATCATTTAAACCACTCTTGGATATTTAATGAGCAAATATACCTGTTTTCTCGCCACCACTTCCCTGCATATACTGTATAACTGATAACCATACAAACATATCTTTTTCAACATTGTTAAATTGATTCAATTATTTATATAAAAATAAATTTGTACTGGGAGACATAAGATGTAACACAGAGGCACCTCTGTGAAGGTGACCATACAATCTGAATGTACAATCTCCTATAGCTCTGCTATCATTCATGTAGTACAGGGATATGCAATTAGCGGACCTCCAGCTGTTGCAGAACTACAAGTCCCATGATGCATAGCAAGACTCTGACAGCCATAAGCATGACACCCAGAGGCAGAGGCATGATGGGACTTGTAGTTCTGCAACAGCTGGAAGCCTTCTAATTGCATATCCCTGATGTAGTACAAGACCCATCTGATCAGTGACAGCCTATCCATTAGGGGCGCAGGGGCTCAACCCCCCTATCCATGCGTCCAGCCCCCTAATCTACATGCAAGGCGCCGAATGCATGGATTCCAATCAGGGTTTTTTTTTTTTGAAGCACGTCATTAGAGCCAGAGGCTCTAATAGGCTTCAAAAAAGGGTGGGCTCGGGGCGCAGAGCACTGCGCCCTGATCCCACCCGGTTGTGTGAAAATAGCGAATGAATATTGTCACACTGATTCTCCCCCCCGACCAATCAGGGACCCATTTCCCATTTGGCCAAAAGGAGAAGCATTCCAATTGGCCTAGGAAGAGGAGGGAGGAGACGGAAGCCGGCGTGAAGCTTGCAGAGGAGAGCAGGGGAAGGGGAGGCCGCTGCCCATTGCCCGGGTGAAGCGCTGACCGCCTTAGACGGGGTAAGTGCCGGTGCTCCTGATGACCGCACCGGACCTGGGGGAAGTGTGGTTTACCCGACTGACCTGCACTGTTTGTCGCCCCCCCTCATAATGTAAAACAAGCCATTCAGGTTCAAATAAAAATGAAAGGCAAAACATTTTTGTGTAGATATTAAAAGAAAGAACATTATAAATACTTTTTTTTACCCCTTTCTTGTAAGTGATCATATTCCCTCTGTTCTCAGCTGCATAAGAGCTGGAGGAGGAGAAGCAGCAGCACACTGAACTTCCCAGTGACAGGCTGTGAGGGGGGGGGGGGGGGGGGGGGCGTGTCAGGACAAGTCAATAGAGGAGAGCACACTTAATTCCCAGCATAGCTAGAGAACTGATCACACTGTTTTCTCATGCCTAGTGTGCTCAGTTTTTAATAGAAAAGCAGAGGGACTGGGAGGAACACCAGGGATTTCACACAAAGGAAACAATACAAAGAGAATAAGAAACTTTCTCATACAAGTAAATGGTACAGCAGGCACATATCAAGAATGTGAAATGTTGGGGTAACAAACACCTTAATAGTTGTCATAGACAGTTTGACGAACGACGGATTTATTTTCTGATCAATCTCTTCTAATATAAATAATTGATCTATAGTCAAGAACCCATTCAATCAGTACGCCACACATGGCGATGTGGATTTCAGTTGATAGTTAAGAGACAGTCGTAAAGTTATCATTTGAATTTCTGTTTCCACCATGTAATCCCATAATCTAACTGATCAAAATGCTGCCGATTGCTGCAAGGCTGATTGGCCCTTGGCCAATTGACTCAGTTTCATCAAATCCCATTTAAGTCAAATCAAGAAAGCAAAAGGGGGTTTTGGGACTTTAAATGAGGTGGGTGATAACATGCACCTCCATCCCTATGTCAGAAAAAAGAAAGCTGTTTTTGGGACTTGGAGTGAGGCACGAGACTCGTGGTAGGAGAAATCGTAAAATTGTTTAATTGGCATATATACAAAGCATAACCCATAAACATAAGATAAATGGTTGAACAAGAGTATTTGTCTGTATACAAGGCAATGGCATACAGAAATTTTTATATATATATATATATATATATATATATATATATATATATATATATATATATATACACACACACACATACACACACACACCTGAAATCGCATGGAAATAATTCGTGTAAAAAGCCCTTGAGTAATGGTCACAATTGGGTTATAAGATACAAGTGAATCACAGTTAAGGTCAAGCTATATGTTGGGAACATGATGACATTGAAAGGCTCGACGCGTTTCGTGGCCAGGTGCCACTCATCAGGATAAAAACGCATAGCATATCTCAATAAGATGAAAAAAAAAAAAGTACAAAATGGATCTAGTGTCTTGTGCCTCACTCAAACTCCCAAAAACCCCTTTCATATTTTTTTCAAATCTAATCCATTGGAAGGGAAGCAATGGCTATTTGATAGTTTGCAGATTAGATCATTTAGATTGCATAATAAAATCGAAACCTCATGTGGCCAGCATAAATGAGATTGTACAGAAATTATACAATCCGATTATAAAGTGTATGGCAAGCATTGAGTATGATCCTATGAAAATAGATGGAGCTTTCCAGATCTCAGTTCTGGGTCCTGGCTCTCCCTGCCTTCAGTACGTTCTCACTTTCTAAGAAATGCATGATTGCTCTAGATCAGGAAGGCAGCATTTTCAGTAGTCAGCAATGAGATCCCTGACTTCATCAGCTTAATACACAAGTCCTGTAAGGATGGTCATTCAGACACTTACCTGTCCTGTGTCCTGTAGATGAGGAAGAGACTGCAGGGACCATCCAGATGACGCAGGCTAGGAAGGTGAAGAAGGTGGACATGGTGTATGGAGAAGGTGAAGAACTCACACTGGGAGAATGTGGAGGACGTGGTAACTATCAGAGCAGAACCAACGGCACGCCAGATAATGAGACCTGTCACCACCGGCTGCGTTTTTTATACACTCGGCAGAGGGGAGGATATGATGATCTGGATAGACCAGTTTTATAGGCGTTGCCTCTAGATAGAATAAGGTGTCTGCAATTTCCCCATCAGCAATCACGAGCATTCTGAGCTCTTCCTTTTCTGTTTGCCGATACACATTTTTTACATACCAGTAGCTATGAGCATACTTTACATATTGTTACCTTTTTTCAGTGTTTATTACAGCTGAATTCCAGCAACAGATATTACTGCATAGTCCAGATATCTACCAATTTGTTTCAATGGACCATTGACCGCCAACACTGCGGGCCTTCCTGGTGGTTTTGTTGGAATTTTTATGAATCTTTGGTATAATATAGAAAGTTGGAATATTATACCTTTCAACCTTCAAAAATTCATATTCGAATTTTGATAATAAATTAGCTTCGGGAGCCGGTGGTTTAATGCGATAGCCAATTCCATTTCATAGAGCCCCCAATCTGAATGATTTACTAGTACATTTGGAGTATAAAAAGCACATACCTGGAAACTGGCTCACTGACTTATTCAAATTAACAGGAATGTATCCTTGTGGCCACTGCCAGGTGCGTCCTTTTGTTTGAAAAAACTCGGGCAATCATGGATTCGGACCATTTAAAAACGTTTGACATCCCCTCCACTTCTTGACTTCACCCAGCCGTGGAGGTGCTGTTTTGGAGCCGCAGCCATCTTGCCACTTCTGGAAGCTGCTGATGCTTATGTTCCAGCCTGAAGTCTGACAGCTGTATTTCCACCAAGAACTCTGCTTCAACCAGCCACATGCCTGCTGAGCTCTGCAGCCTGACGGAGATCCTATGGAGGTCTATATGGGTCTATGGCAAGCCTTGATCCACTTTTATCTAGTGAGTGCATTTTTATTTTATGCTTTTTTAATAAATCACTACACCTCGATGGAGGCCCCCTCTTGAGTTTGTTTTTTATTAAAAGATTTATTAACTGTTCAACGAGCAAAGTAACATACATGATGGAATGTCCCTGTAAAAAAAATATATAGGGAAAACCAAAAGACAACCAAGAATCCTGAGAGACATTAAAAAACCTCCAAATAAAGATGAAAAATAAAAAATAAAATCCATTAGCTCAACACTTTAGGCCCCTTTCACACGGGGTGGATCCGCTCAGCGGGATCACTTTCTCCTCTGAGTCAGCGGATGACAGGTCCATCTCTTCTCACTGATACGGACGGACCTGTCATAGCCCCGCTGTTTTCTATGGGGAGATCTTGTGTGACAATAGCGAATGCATATTCGCTATTGTCTTCTTGATTCTCCTACCAGCCAATCAGGAAGCAGGTCCTGAGACCCATCACCCAATTGACCGAAAGGAGAGGCAATCCTATTGGCAGCCTATGAGAAGGAGGCACGGGGAAGCCACTGAGAAAGTCCGCAACCTAGATGAGGTAAGTGTGGGGACCAATCGACTGATCACAGGGGGGAGAGGGTTGGCTGCAGTCGTATTGCTGCCCCCCCCCCCCGTCCACCAGGACTTTCGTGAATATCACTATCACAGCAGAAGCTATATGGAACGCCTATTACAAATCAGAGACAATTTCATTCTGAGTCATGATTAATCACATTATCCAGTTTCATTATTATGTAACCTGGGGGACAGGTAGCAGGCACAAAGCTCCCTGGGATGAGCAGTCTCAGGCACAGATACCAAATCCAGTGGAATAGTGACAAACAGTGCGGTGTTTATTTGTGATATATACAAGTCTATATACAGGTGCTGTACAGTGTTCCAGAAAAAACAAATAGGAACAAAAATAGCCAAAACAAAACCTAGCCATGTCTCGGCACTAACTAATATTTACAGATCCTAACTACTAAGCTGAGCAAGCCTACAGCTTGTCAGCTTCCACATACCTTTTTGCTCTCCTACACAGAAGCTTGTCTGAGTATCCCAGGCCAAGAGCAAGGGCTGTCTTGCTCAGGTGAGCTTAAATTAGTCTGGGGGGGAGGACCAAGACCTGAACTGGACCATGGATCAGAGATCCCTGAACCTGTATGAGAGGAGCCTGGGAGATGTATAAACCCCGAACAGGACTTTTCCTGGCTCTCTCTGGGACGCTCTGCTACATATCCTCCCCCCTTGTTTCAACCCCAGGGTTGGAACACCTGTAGCCCAACAGGAGTGAACACGGGACAGGGCATCTACATTCCCCATCTCAACACCTGGCCTGTGTTTTACAGTGAATGAGTAATCCTGTAGAGCCAAAAACCACCAGTTCACCCGTCTATTAGTCTCCTTTTGGGCCATCCATTTCAGAGGAGCATGGTCAGTTATTAAGTCAAACTGGCGCCCTAACAAATAGTACCTGAGTGCGTCCACGGCCCACTTTATGGCTAAACACTCCTTTTCAATGACTGCATACCTTTGCTCATGGTCATTGAGTTTTCTGCTTAGGTACACCACAGGGTGTTCTTCCCCATTGTGTACCTGTGATAGTACTGCCCCGATACCAACATCAGACGCATTCGTCTGAACCAAAAAATCTTTGGAGAAATCGGGGGAGTACAGTACTGGTTGTGCACAAAGAGCCTTCTTCAGGACTTGGAAAGATTCCTCTGCTACTGAGGACCATTTCACCATTACCGAGTCTCCCTTTCGTAAGGTCTGTCAGTGGGGCAGCTATAGTTGAAAAATTTGGGATAAATCTTCTATAATACCCCGCAATGCCAAGAAAGGCCCTGACCTGCTTCTTGTTTGCAGGACGTGGCCATTCCTGGATGGCTTCTATTTTATTCACTTGAGGTTTTATGACACCACGCCCAATAGTGTAGCCCAAATACTTGGCTTCGTCTAGACCAATGGCACATTTTTTTGGATTTGCTGTAAAACCTTCTTTGAAGAGGGAATCGAGGACAGCCTGGAAACGGGGCAAGTGAGACTCCCAGTCAGTGCTATGTACCACTATGTCATCTAGATATGCTGCTGCATATTGTCGGTGGGGTCTTAGAGTCCTGTCCATTGCCCTCTGAAATGTGGCGGGGGCATTTTGCAACCCAAAAGGCATTTTTTTTTATATTGAAAGGAACCCTCCGGGGTCACAAATGCAGTCTTCTCTTTGGCGCTACCAGTCAGGGGTATTTGCCAATACCCTTTTGTCAAGTCCAAAGTGGTCAGATAGCGAGCCTTGCCAAGTCGGTCTATAAGTTCGTCCACTCTGGGCATTGGGTACGTGTCAAACTTTGTCACTGCATTAAGCTTCCTGAAGTCATTACAGAACCTCCAAGTGCCATCCGGTTTTGGGACTAACACGATGGGGCTAGACCAGTCACTATTGGATTCCTCAATGACATCTAGCTCCAACATTCTTTTAACTTCCTCGCTGATGTCCTTTCTCCTCGCTTCAGGAATTCGGTATGGTTTTAGCTTAACACGGACCCCAAGTTCAGTAACAATATCATGCTGAACTGCTGAAGTCGTGCCAGGTAACTCTGAAAATTTCTCTCTATTTCTTATCAGGAATTCTCTAGTTTCCTGCTTTTGAGAATATGACAGGGTGTCTGGAATCGTGACCTCAGGGATCAGAGGGGACTCAGTACCCTTAGGCGTTACCGGGAGGGACCTCGCAGTTAACGCCAGTCTATCCTTCCAGGGCTTTAAACAGGTTTATGTGGTAAATCTGTTCGGGCTTCCTTTTTCCTGGTTGATATATTTTGTAATTGACCTCCCCAACTCTTTCAATTACTTCAAAGGGACCCTGCCACTTAGCCAGGAACTTGCTCTCAACAGTGGGAACTAACACCAGGACCCTATCACCAGGTGAGAAAACACGGAGTTGGGCCCCCCTGTTGTATATCCTCTGTTGAGCTGTTTGGGCCTGCAGTAAGTGTTCTTTTACCATCGGCATGATTGCTGCAATCCTGTCCTGCATTTGAGCGATATGCTCAATGACACTTTTATGGGGTGTCTGCTCCCCCTCCCAAGTTTCTTTGGCTATGTCCAAGAGTCCCCGAGGGTGTCTCCCATAAAGCAACTCAAAGGGAGAGTACCCCGTGGAGGACTGGGGAACCTCCCTGATGGCAAACATCAAGTATGGTATCAGGAAGTCCCAGTTTTTTCCATCCATCACGGCTGATCACGCTGTCAACAGGAAGAGCCGTTGATCGGCTCTTCCTCACTCGCGTCTGACAGACACAAGTAGAGGAGAGCCGATCGGCAGCTCTCCTGGCAGGGGGGGTTTGCGCTGATTGTTTATCAGCGCAGCCCCCCCGCAGATCACCCCACTGGACTACCAGGGATGCCACTAGGACCACCAGGGAAGGGGCAACGTGGATGGCCAGGTATGTACCCCATGGCCATCCACATGTGCCCAATCTGTGCCAATCAGTGCCCACAAATGGGCACTGATTGGCACTATTATGCCAATGATATGCCCAGCAATGCTATATCAGTGCCACCTGTCATTGCCCATCTGTGCCACCTGTCACTGCCCATCGGTGCCACCTGTCACTGCCCATCTGTGCCCGCCTATCAGTGCCCATCAGTGCCACACATAAGTACCCATCAGTGCCACACATAAGTACCAATCAATGCCATCTACGAGTGCCCATCAGTGCCACCTATCAGTGCCGCCTATCAGTGCCCATCATCAGTGCCACCTCATTGGTGCCCATCAGTGCCGCCGTATCAGTGCCCATCAGTGCAGCTATTTTAGTGCCCATTATTGAAGGAGAAAGCGTACTTATTTACAAAAAAATTTAACAGAAACAAAGAAAAACTTGTTTTTTTTCGAAATTTTCGATCTTTTTTTATTTGTTGCGCAAAAAATAAAAACCGCAGAGGTGATCAAATACCACCAAAAGAAAGCTCTATTTGTGGGAACAAAATGATAAAAAAAATTGTTTGGGTACAGTGTAGCATGACCGCGCAATTGTCATTCAAATTGCAACAGCGCTGAAAGGTGAAAATTGGGCTGGGCGGGAAGGTGTCTAAGTGCCCGGTATTGAAGTGGTTAATGTTTTATTGAAGCGTTCCACCAAGCCATCCGTTTGAGGATGGTACACCGAGGTTCGCAATTGCGTCACCTTAAATAACTTGCACAGCTCTCTAGTTATTCGTGACATAAATGGGGTGCCCTGGTCTGTAAGGACTTCTTTAGGGATTCCAACACGACTGAACACCATAAACAGCTCTTTGGCAATGTTTTTAGCAGACGCGGTGCGTAAGGGAATGGCCTCTGGGTAACGGGTAGCATAATCCATGATTACGAGGATATGCTGATGACCTCGGGCAGACTTGGGGAGTGGACCCACAAGGTCCATGGCAATCCTCTCAAAGGGCACTTCAATAATGGGCAAGGGCACTAAAGGACTTCGGAAGTGTTGTAGTGGGGCTGACATCTGACACACAGGACAGGATTAACAATAATTCTCAATATCCTTCTGTATTCCGGGCCAATAAAACCTGCGCAACACCCTTTCTGTAGTTTTCTCAACCCCTAAATGACCTCCTAGCAAGTGCCCATGGGCAAGTTCCAACACCACCCATCTGTATGGCTTAGGGACCACCAACTGTTCAACCACTTCATTTTTTTTTTACATACACGATACAGTAAATCCTCATTGCTGCTAAAATAAGGAAAACAGAGCCTGCCCCCTGATTCGACAGGTACATCATTAATCACCATTACATTTTCCCAGGCCCTGGCAAGGGTTGGGTCTTTTCTCTGCTCGGTACCAAAATTTTCCTTGTGTACATTAAGGTCAGCAAACTCCAACGCAGGCTCAGATTCAGCAGATGGCTGTCCAGCTCCACTGGTTGTGGGGACCTCCTCAGGCTCCTCCAACTCTCCTGCCATAACTGAGAAAGGAAAACCCGGGGAGCCCTGAGAAGAGTCCCCTGAACCCATATTGTCAGTAGCGGCCAGGAGTTATGGCTCTGTCACTGAGTCAGCTACTGCGACCGGGTCGGGACGATCCCACAGTTCCCAAAACTTAGGGAAGTCCCTACCAATGATGGCCTCGTGCACCAAGTGGGGCACAAGTCCGACCGGATGGGTCACCGTACCTAAGCCAGTTTTAAACTGAACAGTGGCTATAGGATACTCGCGGTTATCCCCATGTACACAGATCACAGCAATTTTTTTAGCATGCAAATTCACAGTGTCAACCATCTCAGCTGTAACCAAAGTCACTAGACTTCCAGAGTCTAGCAAGGCTGTAATAGGCTTATTATTAACAGTCATTTGGCACATGTGTTTTCCCATATTTGGTGCTGCAGCGCATGAAACAGCAGCAAACATAGACTGCCTTCTAATGGACAGATCGCACTGCATTGGTTCATCTGTCAATGGACAGTTTGCTGCAACATGTCCCAGTTCTTGGCAACGAAAACACCTGATGTTTCCCCAGTTTGGTTTGCTGACAGGCAGTAGCTTCCCTTGTTTGGGACGCCAAACTTCAGTCCTGGCACCAAAAATCCTACCCTCTATTTCCTTGCCATGCTTACCACCCACTTCCCCTGGAAGAGTCTTACCGGTTGCCTGGGGAGACCGTGGCTTTGGGCGGAAAGTCCGTGCGGCTGTAGGGGTGGTGACCAGGTTCTCTGCAGCAAAGTACCTTTCAACAAGTTCCACGAGGTTGTCCACCGAGTTGGGGTCTCCTTGACTCACCCACTTCTGCAGGGGAACTGGTAGTGACCTCAGGAACTGGTCCATGACCACACGCTCCACTATTTGTGGCCCAGACAGGGACTCCGGCTGTAGCCATTTCCTCACCAAGTGAATTAGGTCAAACATCTGCGATCTTGGGGGCCTCTCGTCTTGGAAGAACCAGCTGTTGACCCGCTGTGCTCGAACTGCCAAGGTGACACCAAGTCGCGCCAGGATTTCCTGCTTGACCTTTTCATAGTCTCCTGCTTCTGCTGACTCCAAATCATAGTAGGCCTTCTGCGATTCTCCAGACAGCAAGGGGGCGACCAGTCCTGCCCACTGGGTTTTGGGCCAACCTTCCCTCTCAGCGGTCCGTTCAAAGGTTAAGAGAAAGGCCTCTGGATCATCATCTGCAGTCATCTTGGAAAGAAAGCGACCCACATGGATAGCTGAGGGCTTGTCTCCAACAATATTAACTTTAGCAGTTGACCACTGTGCTAGCGTCTCCACAACCGCAGCCAGGGTTTTCCTATCCTCTTTTGCATCAGTGGCTAGCTGTTCAAACAGCCTCTGCGATAGCTCCTGTACAGCACCAATCTGTTGGCACAGCGCCTTGGTTTGCTCCTGTGCGATAGCGTTTGTTTGCTGCAGTGCAGCGTTTGCTTGTTGCTGTGCAGCATTGGATATCACCAATTGTTTTAGGATTTCCTCCATGTTTAGTCACTCTAGGTACTGGCCTTTTAAGTAGTAACTTACTGGAGCTGGTCGCAGTCTCCACCATATGTAACCCGGGGGACAGGTAGCAGGTACAAAGCTCCCTGGGATGAGCAGTCTTTCAGGCACAGATACCAAATCCAGTGGAATAGTGACAAACAGTGCGGTGTTTATTTGTGATATATACAAGTCTATATACAGGTGCTGTACAGTGTTCCAGAAAAAACAAATAGGAACAAAAATAGCCAAAACAAAACCTAGCCATGTCTCGGCACTAACTAAACAATATTTACAGATCCTAACTACTAAGCTGAGCAAGCCTACAGCTTGTCAGCTTCCACATACCTTTTTGCACTCTTACACAGAAGTTCTCTGAGTATCCCAGGCCAAGAGCAAGGGCTGTCTTGCTCAGGTGAGCTTAAATTAGCCCGGGGGAGAGGACCAAGACCTGAACTGGACCATGGATCAGAAATCCCTGAACCTGTATGAGAGAAGCCTGGGAGATGTATAAACCCCGAACAGGACTTTTCCTGGCTCTCTCTGGGACGCTCTGCTACAATTAGAATTGAGAATATTCCACACATAGTGCCTGAAGCACTGGATGTACATTATAATTATAAGCTTATGTAGTTTACCAGCTCACCTTAATATACTGTATATGTAGCAAGGTCTCAGGCCTCCTTTAGTCTAATGAGAACCTCCAGAGCCATGGACAGCTGACATCCTTCTGTATATAGTGGGTTGCAAGGCATAGTGGGTGCAATGTAAGGTAGATTCATGGGTGCCAGACACTTCTTCAATGCAAAGAGATTTATTTTCTTTTAAACAGAACGGGGGGAGAGAGGGTTTAGGGCCAGGACACCCTTAGGTACGGTAGTTACAATGTCAATTGGCAGACTCCGAGACTTCTACAGGTAGACAGCCATGCAGGGAAAGGCATCCAGCAGGACACCACATCTGCATGTGTAGGAGAGCTGTCTCCTATGGCAACACTCTAATGCCCCGTACACACGGTCGGACATTGATCGGACATTCCGACAACAAAATCCATGGATTTTTTCCGACGGATGTTGGCTCAAACTTGTCTTGCATAAGCACGGTCACACAAAGTTGTCGGAAAATCCGATCATTCTGAACGCGGTGACGTAAAACACGTACGTCGGGACTATAAACGGGGCAATAGCCAATAGCATTCATCTCTTAATTTCTTCTGAGCATGCGTGGCACTTTGTCCGTCGGATTTGTCTACACACGATCGGAATTTAAAGGATCGGATTTTGTTGTCGGAAAATTTGATAGCATGCTCTCAAACTTTGTGTGTCGGAAATTCCGATGGAAAAAGTCCGATGGAGGAAGATTTGGATGCCGCACACCGGATGTAGTCAAAAAACTTCACTTTATTGAAAAAATGGGATCATCAAAATAACAAGACTGTCATGCAGAAAGTACAGATAAGCTGACGCGTTTCGCACTCAGGACTCCGATCGCACATATTCCGTCGGAAAGTCTGACTGTGTGTACAGGGCATAAGAACAGTTCCTAACACAAGTTGTAACAAACTCCTTTACTGTTATACAATCACTTCTTGTAGATTCTCAGCCCACTGAGCTCCCAGTTTCTCTCACTAGACTTGCTGATTCACTGCCACTGAATCCCGTGAGCTCTTCTAATCTTCTTACTTTAGTATCTTCCTCAAGCACCACCCCCCGCTTCCCTGCTGGGTCCCTGGCTTGGCACTCCACATACCACTCAAGCGTCACCCCACTGGCTGGGTCCCTGGCTTGGCACCTGCTGAAGTTTCCTGATTCTTCACAAGCCCCGGTTGGTGAGAATTCTCCTCCAGTACTTGCTTCAGCTACTCACTGTGGTCCCTGGTAACAAGGTGGTTGGTGCCTTAGTGGTGACAGCTTCCCCTCTACCTCCGACCACGACAGGTTCTCCGGCCGGCAGAACCGTCACTTCTGGTTGCACTGCAAGCCGCAATCCCAACCCTACGCTGCTCATGGATAAACAGGTTAGGACATGGTGTGACATCACCACATTGGGAAGATATAGGGATGCCAACATCATACCAAGGAGACTAAGGTGGGATGTGGGCCCTAATGATGGACTAACAGAGGAGGAACTTGCCAAAAATTGCTATAGTTTCTTCAACGATTGTGAAAACAAACTTTTCAATATTATTATCGAAAGGAGGAGGAAAAAGCTAATTGAAATAGAAACCAACATTAATAAAATTAAAGAAAGTTTAGTACCACATGTGGAAACTAATGAATAAAAAAAACTGGAGCCAGCAAATTACAAGATTTTTTAGCGAAATTGGATAATGAGATAAAAAATGTAAAAAAAAAAATCAAGAAGTACCAAAGAGATAAGAAAGATTATCAAGCGGGGAAGGTTTACAAGTGTATAAAAGAAACAGGTCCCGGTATCTCCCAGTAAGGGGTGCAGGTGCATTTTAATGATTTTTGTAGCACGTTCCCAATATGGATATAATACATTTTGTAATTTTATAGATACATACCCAGGTGTAGACTATTTGTTGCCTAAGTAGCCACCATTTGATCCCGGTAGAGATACCGGAACCTGTTTCTTTTATATGCTTAATTCTTCGGCTACAGCAACATCGCCATATTTAGGTAAGCCTTTATTAGGGTATCCTTTGATTACATGTGATCATGGGTTATGTTTTCAGTAGGATCTGGTTTTCCTTTTTTCTCCTTTTAGTTGTTTAAGGTTTACAAGTGGCAGGAGGATGATATGCTAATTAACTCAGATAACACTTCCATGAATGAGGACATGGAAGAAGATGAGCCAAGTACAGGAGTACTACCAATAAGAGTAACAGATACGCTCATTAACAGAAATGTCAGAAACAAAGAAACCCCAGGCAATAGGAACCCCCCCACACACCCAGAATAAGGCTACTCCAAATAGAGGAGAAGGAGGGGGAGGGAACACAGGAAACCAATATCCGAACCAACCACGGATGGGATATTATAATAGACCTTGGAGAGGGGGATACAGGGGTAGAGGAAGGGGATCGTATGCCCCAAACTATGGACCCTGTTGTTACCTGAAGCACCGAAAGTACCTGTAATATACCAAGTTCCGAAGATACATAAACATAGAACTAGACCTCCAGGTAGACCAATTATTAGTGGTATTGAATCCATTTACTCAAGACTGGGGTAATACCTGGATGTATTCCTACAACCCCTAGCAAGCAAACGGCAGGCATTCATCAAAGACAGTAAGGATGTCATAAACAAACTTAGTGAGGTATGCGTAGATGACTCCACTCCACTCTTTTGGTAACAATTGATGTGGCATCACTATACACTAATATAAAACAAACCGATGCACTGGCAGCGGTGGCATGGGCATTAAAAAAATCAGTCTGACCTAAAACAGAAACAAAAATTTATACTAGAGGTTCTAAGAATGGCCATGGGTAATAACTTCTTTTGGCACAAATTCCACTATTATAGACAAATAAAGGGCATAGGAATGGGGAATAAATAGGGCCCCAAGTGTGGCCAATATAATAAGTGGGAGAAAGAGGAAATTTTTGGAAGATATTGGCCACAAATATCAATCAATAAAAGGTTTATAGATGATATAATAATTATATGGAAAGGAAACCAGGAAGAGTTAAATGAGTTCATTAAACATATAGGTACAAACAACTATGGCATCAAATTTACAGTAAATGTCCAACAAAGTGCCACAAACTTCCTAGATTTGGAGATTTTCAAAAATAGTAACCAACTGAACACCAGGACACACTTTAAGGATACAGACAGAAATGGATATATTCCTTACAGTAGCTGCCATCATCCTCAGTGGAAAAGAGCCATACCCAAAAGGTCAATTCATAAGGATCAGGTGCAATTGTGACCCTATGGAGGACTATTATACACAGACAGACATACTGATTGATAGATTTGAAGCAAAAGGTTATGCAAGAACAGAATTGGAGCACACCAGGGACATAATAGGGGATACCAATAGGGAAAGTATGCTCAAAGAAAAAAACTGCAAAAACAAGAGAACAAAATGAAATATCCTTCATTACAGGATTCAATACTGACTATAAAGCCCTGGAGAAAGTAATAAAGAAAAATTGGCCAATCATTTGCAATGATCCCTATCTTAGCCAAATCCTACCATCTAAACCTAGGTTCACATACAGAAGAGCAAGGAGAATAAGAGATAGTTTAGTAAAAAATGTGCCTGACCCACTTAAAAAAAAATGGTAACTTACAAATGTGGCAAATGCAAACCATGCAGAACCACGAAAAAGGGAACAAGAAAAACATCAGAATTTCAATCAAATACCACTATGCAAAGACACAAAATAGATAAACTTGTCACGTATTGCAGCACACATGTAACAGCTGTGGGCTGCAATACATGGGAAGAACAATGAGAAAATTATCTGTTAGGATAGGTGAACATATCCAAAATACAAAGAAGGGATTGAGACACCATAGTGTCTCGCAGAAATTTAGGATTAAACACAATAGGGACTCACAGTACCTCAAATTCTATGCCATTGATAAAGTTGAACAAAATTGGAGAAACTCAAACCTGCAAAGGGAGGTTTCATGCAATGAAACCCACTGGATATTTAAAATTAATACGTTAAAACCGCACAGATTGCATGTTGAATTAGGCATAAATGTTTTTTTTTGAAGATTTTTAATTTTAATTTTAATTGAATAATTTATTCTAATTTAATTTAATTGTTTTTTTATTTCATTTTCATTTTATTTTTATTTCTAATTTATTTCATTACAATTTCATTTTCCCACATATTTTTCTAGTACTTTACTGTATTTTACTTGAATTTATGTATTCTGCAGTAGATGCCAATTTTGCAGATCGTCTAAGGGTAGCATATTTTTAAACGAGTGTAATGTATAGAAGTTTTCAATATTTTTTTTTTAAATAGAGTTCATTATGGAGTCTTAAATGTCGAGTATGTAAAAGTCTGTCCAGCTATTCCTCCTGGCCTGAATTTGACCTCGACAAGTCGGGAATTAAAACAGTGAACGAAAGCAACCATTACTTCCGTTTTTTATTAAACTAGATAGAGGGAAAACAGTATAGTATGGGGATGTAATTCCAGTAACTAAAATGGCGGCCGAATGTAATGAAGAATGGGCATAAATACCTTAAGTAAAATGGCGCCACCTGCTTCCTGATGGCGCACGAATGATGTGAAACGCGTAGAGACTGGTGAATAGCGCCAACGCTACTTCCTGCCACTGACCCGCACCAAACCGAGGCTTGCACCACACGCCAGCTCCTAGAGACGGGACGGCGAGCTAAAGGCTTTACTCGGATCGCTGGATAGACTTGTGCCTGTCTTATAGGCACAATAACATGTGAGTGCATTCGTCTATCAAATTTTTTAAGATACAAAATAAAGCTTAAAATGTTGCGCAATGATGGCTATTTGTTTTCCATGAGATTTTGAGATTGTTGAAGCATGGATGGAACACTGTGATAATTGCTGGCAAACCTCTGTTATACCCTATGGAAGGAAAACAAATCCTGGCATAATATTGAGGCGGTTTTATTATTTCATTCTGGTGAGTGCAAACTTTGGAAGGTGGTGGTGAATCACGAATTGCTGGTGCATAAAAGATGACGTTTTTGAACACAAGAGATATTGTATATACTTAAAGGAGCAGCACTGGGACTTTGTGTGTGTAATATATATATATATATATATATATATATATATATATATATATATATATATATATGTGTATTTTTTTTTATATATAGAAATACATTTTTCACTAATAATTTTTCACAAGTATTTTTTAGAATATGTATATTTTATTCTTTATATATTCTCTTTTATATTTTTTATGTATTCACCCAATATTGTATATTCACATGAATTGTATGATATAATTGTTTAGACACAAGGTATAGGTTTAGGGTCGGCGCAGTTATCCGTTCATATATACATTTTTCACTATCCCACACTATATAGTGGGGAATCTATACCTGCAGCAGATCGTATATTTACATATTTATATTCTTGGGTTGCTCCGGTGACACCACTCACATTACAGAACACAGATCACCTGATCTCACCCAAATATATAGGTTCTCCCAGCAGGCCAGGGCATTTAGGAAAACCCCTGCCCATTGGCTGAGATACCCCACATACTCCTAATCTGTCCTTGCATCGCCCTTATCTTATCTAATGTCACCAGGTACCCGGCCACCTAGTGGCAGAAGAGAGAAGTGCAGCAATTCCAGACTTAGGGTGAACTCAATTGATCCCTAATAATTGGCCAAGGCACATAGACCTGGCAGGTAAATTTAGGAGCAATCCTGCCTAAACATCAGGGTGCTACATATATTTCAGGCAGTGAGTCCCTTTTGGATTAATACGGTATTGCCTTTCTCCTATAGGGCAACAATCCGGAATTGTTTTTATTATTTTTATGTTGTATGTATATTTTTGTGTTGTTCATCCTTGGAAGGAGATGGATTTCCATATATTGTGGTAGTTCCACATTCACTTTTTTAATCAAATTACATTTTTGCATACTATACTGCTTGGTAAATTAGTGTTGCCTACCGCATGACAGTCTGTACTATACAGCTGTAACTTTTTTCTTTTTTTTTGCATTTATTTAGGCTTCCATACCACCCCGTATTGTTGGTGAGCCAGTGAGTATAATAATCCCTCATTCGACAAGTGGCATACCTTTTTGTTAATTAATGAGGTCCATGGCTGCCAGACCTTGTCAAATTTCCAGGGACAACCCCGAGTGATGTACATCAATTTGTAGAGGGGCAGCGCAGCATCAATCATGGCCTCCCAGGTTGACAGAGCTGGAGGATCAGGGGAGGATCAGGGGACGACCACTTACAAAGAATTTCTTTCTTGGCGTAGAATAGTAAATAAGATAACAGTAATTTACTAGGATGGGATCTTTGAGCATGATTTGAGCATTGCTTAGCGGACTTCAGTGAAGTTTGGATGCCAAACCTAAATCCCATTGAAATCAATGGGAGCCGAATCTGTTAAAAGAGAAGTATGGAGGTTTTTTTTTTTCTGATTCATAGTTACCTAGGTGGATGCAGCATCAATTCAATGCTGCATCTGTCCCCCCCAACGCCTCCAAGCCCCCATTCACATCGGGCCGATTTGACATTGGAGCCTATTGCCGGCAACAGCATCATCTAAATCGGTGCAACGCCAACTTTGCGGCGCCGCACCGATTCCCAAAAAGTAGTTCCTGCACTACTTTTGGCGACTTTGGGGGCTGAGAGAAGGAGCTGGGGGTCGGTCCAGGGATCTTGGCAGGTCACAGGAGTGCAAAATGAACTGCCCTCCTGTGAACCACAAGAGAAGTACAACCAAAGGAGCAAATATTACAAAAACCCATTTTATGGGCTAATAGACATGGGGGTGTAAAAAAATAGTATGGGTTGGGCACTGCTCTAGGGAACTTGTACCAATGGAAAAAAAAAAAAGGAAAAATTCCAGTGATTTTCTTTTGTTTTGTTTGATTTTGTTTAAATGCTTGCAATGAAACATCGAAAACACCCAATTCCGTTACATAACATGCCCTGAGGTGTATTATGTTTCCTGTGAAATGTCGTTAAACCGGCTTCTGTTAGAAGTACACACACACGGCCAAGTTCAGTAATTTATGTATTTTATACCCAGCTTAACAGGTGGTAAGCTTCCTCCTTGTGCCATGACTTTCACCCCGCCCCAACTTCTTAGAAAGTACAAATACAATTGGCACTGTGTAGCGCTCCTCTTACCTTAACTATGGGTACTGCAGCTGTGGCTAGCTCCCACATCCTCTGTGGCTGGCTCCATGGTGTGGGTGGGTCACCATGGGTGGTTGGCTGTCACCCTTGCCCTACTGTGGGTGGGTCACCGGCATGGGTGGCTGCCTGGCTCGCACCCTGGCCCTGCTGTGGCTGGCTGGTGTGTCCTCTCCTCTTCCGTCAATCTGGGCACTGTTTGCTGAGGCAAAGGAGGGACTTGGAGGGAGGCAACGGCCTTTGTCCTATCCGGGTTGGTAGAGCTGGAAGGTTTGCAGCAGGCCCAGTGCGCAGAGGTGCGTGGCAAAACATGTAATGATGTGTCCATTTGAGAGTCTAATGTTGGAAAGAGCCCCCATCAGTGCCCAGCAATGCAGCCTGACCAGTGCCCATCAATGCAGCCTGACCAGTGCCCATCAATGCAGCCTCACCAGTGCCCATCAATGCAGCCTCACCAGTGCCCACCAATGCAGCCTTAACCAGTGCCCATCAATGCAGCCTTAACCAGTGCCCATCAATGCAGCCTTAACCAGTGCCCATCAATGCAGCCTTAACTAGTGCCCATCAATGCAGCCTTAACCAGTGCCCAGCAATGCAGCCTTAACCAGTGCTCATCAATGCAGCCTCACCAGTGTTCCCTCAATGCAGCCTCACCAGTGCCCATCAATGCAGCCTCACCAGTGCCCATCAATGCAGCCTTAACTAGTGCCCATCAATGCAGCCTTAACCAGTGCCCATTAATGCAGCCTTAACCAGTACTCATCAATGCAGCCTCACCAATGTCCCCTCAATGCAGCCTCACCAGTGTCCCCTCAATGCAGCATCACCAGTGCCCATCAATGCAGCCTCACCAGTGCCCATCAATGCAGCCTCACCAGTGCCCATCAATGCAGCCTCACCAGTGCCCATCAATGAGTGGTTGTAAAAACCTAGAATCCACTCTATTACAGTACAGTAGTATATAATGTACCGTGTGTGTTTCTGTAATATAATTGTGCAAAATACCTTCATTATAGCGCCGCTCGGTGCTTACGACACCCGCCGGAGCTTTCCTCCCTGCTCCGAGCACTGACAGCTGGGAGAAGAGGGGGAGAGCAGCAGGGGGGACAGATGAGCGCCAAGTGGCGCTGTAACGAAGGTATTTGGCAAAATAATATTACAGAAACACACACATTGTACATTATATAATACTGTAATAGAGTGGATTATAGGATTTTATAACCACTTTAAACTAGGGCTTATTTTCGGGGTAGGGCTTATATTGTAGCCCTCCTCGAAATTCACAGTAGGTCTTATTTTCAGGGAAACACGGTACTACATTTACCTTATTTTATGGTGAAGAATTTAAGGCTGCTGATTTGTCAGATTGTGAAGAGATACAGATAATTCAAACTACATTCAAATTGTACAAGTTCTATAAAAAGTAGGCATGTATTAATACCCTTGCTCTATATTTTCCTTTAGTATGTGGGGATGAGGCTCTCTATGTGAGGGGTGTATTGTTAATGTGAATTTCATTATATTTAAAGTCTGTACTAATGGCTCCTGATGAACAGGCCGATGTCCAGGAAACGCGTTAAGTCGTAAAGACTAATGTAGCAAAGTCCCTGGCCTCTTTAGGCCTAATGGTGACCTCCAGAGTTAGGGAGCGCTGACATCCTTCAATGTAGATTTGAAATGCGAGATGAACAGGTGGGCGCCAGACACTTTTTGAATGTAAAGAGATATTGTCTCTTAAACAGAACTGTGGGAGAGAGGGGTTAGGGCCAGGACACCCTTAGATCAATGCAAAGATGATAAGCAGACTCCGAGACTTCTACAGGTAGATAGCTATACAGGTGAAGGCCTCCCGCTGGACACCACTTCTATATAGGTAGGACCACTGTCTCCTATGGCAACAATCTTGTAGCTGTTACTAACAGTAACTGTATTCAACTATTTGCAACAGGAACAGTTCTCAGCTTACTCCACAATCACTCACTGTGGGTCTTCACTCGACGAGCTCCCAGTCTCTCACTAGACTTCAGATCCACTAGCCACTGGATCCCCTGAGCTCTTCCACTAGCATCTTCTTCAAGCGTCACCCCCGCTATCCTGCTGGGTCCCTTGCTTGGCACTTACAGATACTCCTCAAGCTTCACCCCCGCTGACACATTAGATACCTGGCTTTGCACTCACTGATGCTCCACAAGCGTCACCTCTGCTGTCCCGCTGGGTCCCTGACTTGGCACTTGAAGTTTTCCCGCTTCTTCACCGTTCCCGGCTGGTGATAAAACTGCTCTGGTACTGGCATCAGCTTACTCACAGTGGTCTCCAGTAACAAGGTGGACGATCCCTTAGTGGCGACAGCTTCCCTCTACCTCCGACCACAACTGGTTCCCCGTCCGGCAGAACCGTTACTACAAGCCCACAGTGATAGATGGTTAATCCCACCCTCACCAGTGCCCATCAATGCAGCCTTAACTGGTGCCCATCAATTCAGCCTTAACCAGTGCTCATCAATGCAGCCTCACCAATGTCCCCTCAACGCAGTCTCACCAATGTCCCCTCAATGCAGTCTCACCAGTGTCCCCTCAATGCAGTCTCACCAATGTCCCCTCAATGCAGTCTCACCAATGTCCCCTCAATGCAGTCTCACCAATGTCCCCTCAATGCAGTCTCACCAGTGTCCCCCCAATGCAGTCTCACCAGTGTCCCCCCAATGCAGCATCCCCAGTGCCCATCAATGCAGCCTCACCAATGTCCTCTCAATGCAGCCTCACCTCTGCCCATCAGCACAGTCTCACCAGTGCCCCTCAATACAACCCCAGCAATGCCCATGAATGG
This sequence comes from Aquarana catesbeiana, assembly GCF_042186555.1. Taxonomy (NCBI): domain Eukaryota; kingdom Metazoa; phylum Chordata; class Amphibia; order Anura; family Ranidae; genus Aquarana; species Aquarana catesbeiana. Next base: position 945,403,917 of record NC_133324.1, on the reverse strand, counting down.
AGCCTCGCTGTGCCCATGATTGCCGCCTCACTGTGCCCATGATTGCAGCCTCACTGTGTCCATGAATGGAGCCTTACTATGCCCATGAGTGCAGCCTCACTATGCCCATGAATAGATCCTCACTATGCCCATGATTACCACCTCACTGTGCCCATAAATATAGCCTCACTGTGCCCATGAATGGAGCCTCACTATGCCCATGAATGGAGCCTCACTATGCCCATAAATATAGCCTCACTGTGCCCATGAATGGATCCTCACTATGCCCATGACTGCAGCCTCACTGTGCCCAAGAATGGAGCCTCACTGTGCCCATGAATGAAGCCTCGCTGTGCCCATGAATGAAGCCTCGCTGTGCCCATGAATGGAGCCCCGCCGTGCCCATGAATGGAGCCCCGCCGTGCCCATGAATGGAGCCTCACCGTGCCCATGAATGGAGCCTCACTAGGCCCATTAATGCAGCCTCACTGTGCTCATGATTGCAGCTTCAGTGTGCCCATGATTGGAGCCTCACTGTGCCCATGAATGGATCCTCACTGTGCCCATGAATGGATCCTCACTGTGCCCATGAATGCAGCCTCACTGTGCCCATGAATGGAGCCTCTCTGTGCAGGCCAGTCAGGTTCCTCCACCCAAAACTCGCTCATCCATGTCTTTATGGACCTTGCTTTGTGCACTGGTGTGCAGTCATGTTGGAACAGGAAGGGGCCATCCCCAAACTGTTCCCACAAAGTTGGGAGCATAAAATTGTCCAAAATGTCTTGGTATGCTGACGCCTTAAGAGTTCCCTTCACTGGAACTAAGGGGCCAAGCCCAACCCCTGAAAAACAACCCCCACACCATAATCCCCCCTCCACCAAATGATTGTGACCAGTGCACAAAGCAAGGTCCATAAAGACATGGATGAGCGAGTTTGGGGTGGAGGAACTTGACTGGCCTGCACAGAGTCCTGACCTCAACCCGATAGAACACCTTTGGGATGAATAAGAGGGGAGACTGTGAGCCAGGCCTTCTCATCCAACATCAGTGCCTGACCTCACAAATGCGCTTCTGGAAGAATGGTCAAACATCCCCATAGACACACTCCTAAACCTTGTGGACAGCCTTCCCAGAAGAGTTGAAGCTGTTATAGCTGCAAAGGGTGGGCCAACTCAATATTGAACCCTACGGACTAAGACTGGGATGTCATTAAAATTCATGTGTGTGTAAAGGCAGGCGTCCCAATACTTTTGGTAATATAGTGTATATTGCGCCATCATTAAACCACGCCTGGATATGTAATGAGCAAATATACCTGATTCCCCACCACCACTTCCCTGCATATATAACTGATAACCATACTGTACAAACGTGTTTTTACAACATTAAGAAATTGATTATTTACATAAAAAGAAATCTATACTTGGAGACATAAGATATAACACAAAGGCACCTCTATTAAGGTGACCATACATCATACAATCTGATTGTACAATCTTGTTTAGATCTACTATCATTCATGTAGTACAGGGACCCATCTGGGGGCAAACTATTGTTAAGATTTACCCTCATATTATGTCGTTTTTGTAAAAGTAATAGTTTCCATAGACAGTCTGACAAATGATGAATTCCTTTTCTGTTCAATCTCTTCCAATGGGAATAATCGATCTATAATCAAGAACCCATTGGATCAGTACCCCACACATGGGGACGTGGATTTCAATTGATAGATACGAGAGACAGTAGAAAAGTCATCGGTTGCATATCAGCCTTTACCATGTGATCTCTAATCTGATTGATCAAAATGCGGACAATTCATCATTTTTCCACCAAGGCCGTTTCGCTCAGTTTGATTGAATCCCATCTAAATCAAGTCTAATCTATCAGAAGGGAAGCTATGGCTATTTGATTGTTTGCAGATTCGATTATTTTGATGACATCGATCAGATAATAAAATCGAAACAAAGTGGCCACCATAAAAGAAATTGTATAGAAATCAGATTGTAAAGTGTATGACAAGCTTTGAGTATGATCCTATGGAAATATATGGAACTTTCCTGATCTCATTTCTGGTTTCCTGGCTCTCTCTTCCTTCAGTACTTTCTAAATCGCTGATTTACTTTCTAAGAAATGCATGATTGCTCTAGATCAATGGTCTCCAAACTGCGGCCCGGGGGCCAGAAGTGGCCCTTTGCTTCCATTTATCCAGCCCTCAGGGTACTATTTCATCCACTGATACCAAAATGGGGCATAATTCCCCCCACTGACACCAATGAAGAGGCACTATTTCTCCCACTGACACCAATGGTGGGGCACTATTCCTTTCACTGACACCAACGATGGGGCACTATTCCTCCCACTGACACCAATGATGGGGCACTATTCCTTACACTGACACCAATGATGGGGCACTATTCCTTTCACTGACACCAATGATGGGGCACTATTCCTCCCACTGACATCAATGATGGGGCACTATTCCTCCCACTGACACCAATGATGGGGCACTATTCCTCTCACTGACACCAATGATGGGGCACTATTCCTCCCACTGACACCAATGATGGGACACTATTCCTCCCACTGACACCAATGATGGGGCACTATTCTTCCCACTGACACCAATGATGGGGCACTATTCCTCTCACTAACACCAATGATGGGGCACTATTCCTTCCAATGACACCAATGATGGGGCACTATTCTTCCCACTGACACCAATGATGGGGCACTATTCCTTTCACTGACACCAATGATGGGGCACTATTCCTTCCACTGACACCAATGATGGGGCACTATTCCTTCCACTGACACCAATGATGGGGCACTATTCCTCCCACTGACACCAATGATGGGGCACTATTCCTTTCACTGACACCAATGATGGGGCACTATTCCTCCCACTGACACCAATGGTGGGGCACTATTCCTTCCACTGACACCAATGATGGGGCACTATTCCTTCCACTGACACCAATGATGGGGCACTATTCCTGTCACTGACACCAATGATGGGGCACTATTTTTTTCCCAACTGATGTTGGGACCTTTTCTACTCTCATGCCCCCGCCCCCAAAAAAAGTGTAAAAGACAGTAAACTGTCCCTTTGTGTAGAATGTTTGTAGATCTCTTCTCTAAATTTGTTGGACAGCCAGGCAATTGGCATTTTTGGTGGTCAGCAATGAGAGCCCTGACTTCATCCACTCAATACAGGAGTCCTGTATAATTCAGACACTCACCTGTCCTGTGTCCTGTAGGTAAGGAAGAGACTGCAGGGACCATCCAGATGACGCAGGCTAGGAAGGTGAAGAAGGTGGACATGGTGTATGGAGAAGCTCAGACTGTGAGAATATGGAGAACGCGGTCACTATCAGAGCAGAACAACGGCACATCAGGTAATGAGAACTGTCACCGTATTTTCATACACGGGAGGATCTGATGACCGAGGTAGATGTTTTACAGATAGGGATTGTGTTTTGTAGGCAAGATTGGCAGTGTCTATTTTTAGCACATTCTCAACTCTTCCTTATCTTTGCTGATATCATTATTATACATACTTTTATTTTTTTACATAGATATGAACATACGGTACTTTCCCCATTATCTTTTTTCAGTGTTTTATTAAAGCTGAATTCCAGTAATGGAATTCCAGATTTTATTGCATACGACACAATTGCCCTGCTTGGGACTTTTGAGGCACAGCATTCATTTTACTGTTAAAACATTTTATTGGTTTATATCCATTTAAAGGATTTGTGTGTGTCAGTATAAACACATATTGCACAACAATTCCAGATACATCATAAAATGCAACATGAAAAAAAAAAAACTAATATTGGCAAATTGTTTGTATTAATTAGTCTTTGTGGCTCAGCGCGTTTCCTGGAAATCGTCCTCTACGTCAGGACCCATTAGTACTGACTTTAAATATAATGCAATCTAGATGAAATAACAAGAAACAGGCAGCGGTTCAGCCTGTGTGCAGACTCCACACCCAGACGCCTGAAGGAATGAAATCCGAGCCGGAAACAAGATAACAGCACATCCCAGGACACTTTCCATCGCAAAGAAACACCCTGCGAACCAGTAAGTGTAATTGTTACACTAACTTTTATTTTTGCATAAACAAGCTACCACAGTGGGCGCCTCCACACCCCTCCTTTTTTCAACATAGATGAAATAACAATTGTCAAAATTAACATTAACAATACACCCCCTTCCATAAAAAGCCTCATCCCCCACAAACTAAAAGAAAGTACAGAGCAAGGGTGGAAAGGAGGAAGATAGCCAAGCTTACACCACCCACCAAGGCAATGGGGGAACCCCCACATACGCATGGACGCTATTCCATCCAGCTCTCCCCCTCCCCTCTTACTAAAGGCTTCAGTATTATATTTTACGCAGGTTAAAAGTCTTAAGAGGAGTAATAACCTTCTAAGTATAATAAATACCGTGTTTCCCCCGAAAATAAGACTGGTTCTTATATTCCTTTTGGCAACAAAAGACACAGTAGGGCTTATTTTTGGGGTAGGTCTTACCATGTAATGTGCTGCCTTCTCTCCCCCTCTCCCTCCCTGCCTGTCAGGAATCCCCAGTGTGAACCGAATTATAGTGGTTGTAAAAACCCAGAATCCACTTTATTACAGTAGTATATAATGTACCATGTGTGTGATTCTGTAATATAATTGTGCCAAATACCTTCATTACAGCGCCGCTCGGCACTTCCTGAGCTTTCCTCCCTTCTCAGAGCACTGCAGGGGGGGGCCGAGATCCACCGCTGACAGCTGGGAGAAGAGGGGGAGAGCAGCAGGGGGTCAGCTGAGCGCCGAGTGGCGCTGTAACGAAGGTATTCGGCAGAATAATATTACAGAAACACACACATTGTACATTATATACTACTGTAATAGAGTGGATTATAGGATTTTACAAACATTTTAAACTAGGGCTTATTTTCGGGGTAGGGATTATATTGTAGCCCTCCCCGAAATTCACAGTGGGTTCTATTTTCAGGGAAACACGGTACTACATTTACCTTATTTTATGGTGAAGAATTTAAGGCTGCTGATTTGTCAGATTGTGAAGAGATACAGATAATTCAAACTACATTCAAATTGTACAAGTTCTATAAAAAGTAGGCATGTATTAATACCCTTGCTCTATATTTTCCTTTAGTATGTGGGGATGAGGCTCTCTATGTGAGGGGTGTATTGTTAATCTCTTTTAGATCTGGAACTTTTTCACGAAAATAACCCTATTCTCACCCGCAATTATACTAAACCCACTGCGGGTAACTCATATTTACATTTTGACAGCTGTCATCACCTGCAGTGGGTCAAGAATATACCCAAAGGTCAGTTTTGTAGACTAAGACAAAACTGTACTAGAGATTGGGATTACATTTCTCAAAGCTTACATCTTAAGAACAAATTTTTGGAAAAGGGATATCCTGACAAATTAGTGGATCAGGCCTATACCACTTATCTTCCAGGCAAAAAAACCTAAGACCAAACAACAATGAGACTGTACGTTTTGTTACTAAATATCATGATAAATATAATAAAATGGAGTGTATTCTCTGTAAACATTGGAACATTTTAAAACAAGACCCTCTCCTGAATACCAATCTTAGCGATAAACCCAAAGTTACCTATAGAAGGGCACCCACATTGAAAAATAAGATTGCACCGAGTAAACTTAAAAGTATTAAACGAGATGATCCTCTGTGCTTAATTCCTCTCACAGGAATGTATAGATGTAATAAACCTCTGTGCAAAACCTGTGCCTTTGTCAGACATGGACAACAGAGCTTCCAACACCAAGACAAGATCTATCGGTTAGATAAATTTTATAATTGCTCCACAGATTATGTCGTCTATTGTTTGACTTGTCCGTGTAAATTACTATATGTTGGCCGCACCATCCGCCCATTATGACAACGTTTTGGCAAACATCATCGTTTTGTGGAGGCAGGTTACGACGAACATAGTGTTCCCCGACATTTTTTAGACCGCCATAACCAATCCACTGTTGGTTTACAGATATGGGTTATAGAATCCATACCTCGTAACCTTCTGAGACTGAACGTTTTTCCAAACTATGCGAACGCGAAACTTTTTGGATCTATACTTTAGATACTCTTGCGCCTAATGGGTTGAATGAAGAATTGGAAGTCAATACTATATTATAACGGTTGCTTTTATAATACATTTTTTCAGTGTCCTTTTTAGATTGTCTCATATATTCTTCCCTGTCTTATTTATAACTTTTATCTGTTTTTAGCGTTTTTTTCTCTTTGGTATGCAGTACATATTGTATGAGTTTATGTATTTGCATGCATTCATACTTACAAACAGAATTTAATATATTAAATATATAAATTAAATTAATTAATTTGTTGTTGTGTGTGGCGCATGTTTATGCGTCTATGTGCATGGGTGTGTGTGCCTGTGCACACATACAGACCTGTGTATATCACAACACATAAGTGGTCTGTTTTATACATAATCTCCTCTCTCCTTATTTTTACGTACTATACGTATATATATCTTTCATATATCACAGTTAATATTAACCCATATATTCTTTTTGATAGAGGGTATCAGTGTATATCATTATGGAATCTTATATTTATTAGTTTTTGTTTTGATTATTTTCTTTCGTTTTAATTATCATTATTATTTTTTATTTATTATTTTTTATTATATCCTTTAACTTTCCATGGTAGCTTTTCTATGATATTATCAGTTGTAATGTATTTTAATGTAGTATGGCCTATGTCTATTGTTTTCAGTAGTTCATCACTGCTATACTAGTGTAAAGCCATGTTTTTTCATTAGGCCAGTTCGCTGGTCATGTTTAAATGGTTAATCCATCAGCCGTTGCGGTTTCTCTCCCTGATTGCAGAGCTTTTTATTTTGAAACGTGTTGTGGCTCTCCTATACTCCTATACTCCGGTGACGTCACAGGCCAGCGAGCGGCTTCTCAGCTGTTAAGATCCACAGCGAGTTCAGCTGGCCGGTTCCCTAACGAGTGACCGCGGCTGTCTCGATCTGACCACCGAATTGCCGATCCATGCTATGGCTACTATGTACTGACCCAGGAGCTTCCCCTCCCCGTGGCTTGTCATCCGTTACTTCTATGTAAGTGTGGATTGCTTGTTATGTGCCTTCGTTAAATACCTGCACTCAGAGGCGCTTTTCTCTTGTGTTTTTCTCCTGCTTCTACAATAGAGCTGACTTTGTCTATATGAAAAGCTTTGCCCTCAGCGCTGGTTACACTTCAGAGACGCTATCTCCTCCCAGCTACACAGACCAATTTGTCATGGACTTCTTCTAATTTTATCACCATTATCATTATCCCCAGCATTTTGCTTTTACAGCTGTACTATTTATATATTTCTATATTTCTTATATATTTCTACCGATATTATCCCCAGTAATTTGTTATCTCATGTCCTGTGCGCTGACATATGTACATAGATTAAACTACGTAGAGGGTTCTTTACTGTAAGAGCGGCAAGGATGTGGAATTCCCTTCCACAGGCGGTGGTCTCAGTGGGGAGCATTAATAATTTCAAAAAAGATTAGATAAACACCTGAACGACCGCAATATACAGGGATATACAATGTAATACTGACATATAATCACACACATAGGTTGGATGTGATGGACTTGTGTCTTTTTTCAACCTCACCTACTATGTAACTATGATGTATCTGGAATGGTTGTGCAATATGTGTTTTTACTGACATACAAATCTTTTAAATGGATGAACAAAAAATGATTAAACAGTAAATTGAATGCTGTGCCTAAAAAGTCCCATGCCATACAGGAGGGTAATTGTGTCGTTAGTATTTAGTTAGAGATGTGGTACTTAAATCCCTTAAATTTGATAGGGATTTTATTGCATAGTAACACTGGTTCAGCTTGGACCAACGCAAGTATTCATATTTCATATCATTGGGACTGCTGGGGGAATGGAGAATCACTGTTGAGGTTGCTGTGGGTTCTTCTGCATCCTGTGTCAAGCAATCCCCCTGCTGACTAGTAAACAGGGGGGGAGTCATCATTGGCTCAGCATGGGCGCCATTCACAGAACACCTTTAGGTCTAAGTGTAGCGCTACCCCACCACCAGACACTAGTAGTATTGGGTCCTCTGTTCTTAACTTTGACTTGAATAAAGGCCCTAGCCCCCCTCTGACACCTTTATGGACCTTGCTTTGTGCACTGGTCAAAACCATTTGGTGGAGGGGGATTATGGTGTGCGGTTGTTTTTCAGGGGTTGGGTTGGCTCCTTAGTTCCAGTGAAAAGAACTCATAAGGTGTCAGCATACCAAGACATTTTGGACAATTTCATGCTCCCAACTTTGTGGGAACAGTTTGGGGATGGCCTCTTCCAACATGAGTGCGCACCAGTGCACAAAGCAAGGTCCATAAAGACATGGATGAGCAAGTTTGGGGTGGTGGAACTTGACTGGCCTGCACAGAGTCCTGACCTCAACCTGATAGAACACCTTTGGGATGAATTAGAGTGGAGACTGCAAGGCAGGCCTTTTCATCCAACATCAGTGTCTGACCTCACAAATGCTCTTCTGGAAGAATGGTCAAACATTCCCATAGACACACTCCTAAACCTTGTGGACAGCCTTCCCAGAAGAGTTGAAGCTGTTATAGCTGCAAAGGGTGGGCCAACTCAATATTGAATAGAGGCAATAATGAATCAATTAAATTAGATAAATATATAAATACACAATTATAAATATATAAAGTGTCTCTTCAGTATTGCAGCAGCGCTGTGCACCCCAATTAAACAGGGTCTCTTTCTTAATCTATTTCAGAAAATTCAAACACGGATCTGATAGCCAGAGTCCCACCAATAAATAATCAAGATGTATTCTGTGAGGGTAGTAATCCTTTCACCAAGCGATACACCACGTGCTGGGGTCCCCAATGAAAACTCACTCACCAGAAATCAGATCAATAAAAGCCTTGATTAATAGTAGTAAATCTGCATCAATATCCAAAGCGACCACCAGATGTCAGTATTATTCCCAGTAGTTCCAATAGGATATGTAGAAGAAACAAAAATGCTCACATAGCGTGATACTGCTAAACATCTTTATTTGAACCATCCAAACATCCCCTTAAAACCATGCGTACCAAAATTTAATAAACATTGAGCAAAGATAACAAAGTGCACTGTGCCTGATTGCGTCCTCCAGTCTGGAGCGCTCCCTGTGTGTAACCACAGTCACACGCTTCCTGGTTCCTCGGTTGGTGGAGCACATGCGTCACTTCCTGTGCGACACGTCCCTAACGTTTCATCACTTCCTGGACTTCTTCTGAGGGCGTGACACACAAGAAAGGAGGCCGGTATTTATATAAGTGGCAGGCGGAACAGCCAATCAGCAGAAGCAGACGCCCGGATGACTCACACATCCCCGCCCCTAATGCTGTCAGCAATGTGTGAAATAACATCATCCGGACATTCTGCTCCCACAGGTCCTATTAAGCATGACAATACCGGTTCTAGTAGAAGATGACCTAATACATAAAAAACAAGTACCTTGAATACCTGCAATCATTCAGTGTATGCGGCGCGGACATTGATCCGCAGCGCTATCATTGAGCAAGCACACTTTCGGTATTCATTAAAACTGATTAAAATATTCACTCTCAAAATATAAAAGTTTTCAGTAAACAAGAATTGTCTAGCAATTTTACATCATACATTGCTTATCCTATGAATAAAGATAGAAACTGCATTGCGATTTCCTAGCACGTATTGAATAATCGCATACGCCAAATTGCACCTGATAAACATATGTTGGAATATTAAAATAAATATGTATTAAAATTGTATATCTAAAATGTATATATGTACATATATAAAATATATGACAATCCACATGTAAATATATGTATATAAAACATCTATATATAAAACGTGATCGTATTGGAGTCAAAATTTCATTATAATAAAACATTACACTGTGATAAAAAGAAACTGGAACCATACCCCAGGGCATGTCTATGTGTCACTGATGAAACAATTTATGTCAAGCTCTATGTTAAGACCCTTGGGGGCAATCACATCTACAGCATAGATCCAATGGGTTTCACGTTTGGATAACTCTCAGATGCGATTTATGCCCCTCCAATGGGACTGGAGATGTTCAACCCCCCAAAATTCCAATCCCGTCAGGTCACTATCATGTTTTCATTTAAAATGCAGTGAGACGTTATGATCCTTATAGCCTATTTTTATGTTGCTTATGTGTTCAGCTATTCTCACCCGTAATAGCCTTTTTGTACGGCCTATATAGATTCAACCGCAAGGACATTTCAATGCGTACACCACGAAGGTGCTGTTGCATGTAATGAATTGTTTAATCCCGAAAATTGTTTTAAACATATAAAAGTGTAAAACCATATGCATCAATAACATACAAAACATGAAAAAATCTAAATATATATATATATATATATATATATATATATATTTTATATTTTTTTCCCCATACACCATGAAACAATAATCCCTAGGAAAGCACCCAAGGCAAACAGCGGTATCAGTACCAAGACGCTTGTGCCAGCTAAACAATCCAACTCATGGAAAAAAGAGGGGGGATTTCTTTAAGAAAAATTCAAATCCTTTAATCCCAAATACAAAAAAAAAAAAATCACAAAATCCTATAAATCTACACCCCCTAAATGTCAACAGCCACATTCCTTCACCATGGAAATAACAATAAAACAAGACAACATTGTCTTAACCACTTGAACTCCGGAAGATTTACCCCCCTTCGTGACCAGGCCATTTTTTGCGATAGGGCCCTGCATTATTTTAACTGACAATTGCACGGTCGTGCGACGCTGTACACAAATAAAATTTATGTCCTTTTTTTTCCCCACAAATAGAGCTTTCTTTTGGTGGTATTTGATCACCTCTGCGATTTTTATTTTTTGCGCTATAAGCAAAAAATACCAATATGTATTCTACTACATATTTTTAATAAAAAAATCCCAATAAGGGTATATTGATTGGTTTATGTAAACGTTATCGCGTCTACAAACTGTGGGATATTTTTTTTTTATATAATTTTTTTAGTAATGGTGGCAATCAGTGACGTATAGCGGGACTGTGATATTGCGGCGGAGAAATCGGACACTAACTGACAGTTTTGACACTTTTTGGGGACCAGTGACACTAACACGGTGATCAGTGCTAAAAATATGCACTGTCACTGTATAAATGATACTGGCTTGGGAGGGGTTACCATCAGGGGCGATCAAAGGGTTAAACGTGCGCCTGACCAATAAAGACCTCAGTTCCTCACCCCACATCGCCCCCTTACACCCCCCTCCTCATGTCTTCCCTGACACAATGTGGAGGGCGGGACACACAGCAGGTTTAAACAGAGTGCTGGGGGGGTACAAGCTGCAAGATGGTGATTGGTTGATACATAGCTCCCAAATGTCCCTTATTTTGAGGGACCGTCCCTAAATTGGAACAATGTCCCTCTTTCCCCCTCATTTGTCCCTCATTTTGGTCTGATCCATATAGTTGTATATGTAGTGCTGGGATTTTTGCCTTCTAATGCTATGTAATGCTGTAATGTTGTGTAGATTGGTATTTGGCTCCCTCTAGTGGTATATAATGTGAATAAGACTTGTTTATATTTCACATTGAAGCATGAAGGAAAGCCTATACAGGAAGTGACTTCATTGTGTTGTGAAAAGACTCACTTACCCGCAGTGCCTCACTTACCTACCCATGAGGCCAAGTGACTGAACTGCATGCTGGGTAGGAAATAAAAGGCCCAGTGTGGCCATGCTTTGTCTCTTCTTTCTGGGAGGTGTGACCTGCCTGCAGGGACCTGTGTGGGGGGTGTTTTCCGAAAAGCGTGGCCTGTTTGGGGCGGAACGGACTTGAAGCCACCGGACACCACAGTGTGCTGGATCAGCAGCATGGTCGGATCGGGAGCGGTCCAAGACACTTGACGGAGCTAACCGAGGACTCCCGGTCATCTGGCGGAGTGGCACAGCGTGACGGCGTGGCTGGCAGCAGGACTGAGATCACCGGAGTCATCCAACATTCCAGGCCTGGTGTGGTTATATATATATATATATATATATATATATATATATATATATGTTGCCCAGAAGTTATATAAAGCACTTCTATAGACTAGCTCCACAATGTTGCTGAGACCTGCAGTTCCACGGAGCGGTCTCATTTAAATAGACTGAGTCCAGCCAGGCCTTAAAGCCTATACTCCACTAGTTATTGACTGACGGTCCGGGTGCATTCTCACAGAAGGAAGTTATAAGTGTGTTGCATAATTGGAGTTGCTGTTATCCCTTACTTTATTTTACTTTACCATCCGCTAAACCTTTGGAATACAAATAATGCAGTATAATGGCTAGCTGAAGAAAGAAGACAAGAGACTATACTATTCACTGTAAGGCCTTGTGTTTCTGCTATATGCAAAGGACTGCATTACAAAGCAGGGGGAGACCTAGAGCAATTATACTGTGTTATATTATTTTGATAGCATTGCATAGTGTGCTGCGGGTTTAGTGTGTCTGCACGACCATATTGGAAGTGGGCAGGTGCCCAGTGTCAAGGTCCTACCGCCCTGAGCATTAGTCCCACTTGGAGACGCGCCCGCAAGAGTCATTTAAGTAATCCTTGAGGGATAATTATTTACGTATACTTAGTACATTATTGTGTCAAGTTTGTGTACTAAAATAATTATTGTAATTACTGTTTTAGACCAGCCTTCAGTAAACTTACAGTCTGGTTAAAAGTATAATTGGTGTGAGGCTTGTTCATTCTCATAGCAGGTGGAGCAACGGATAGGTAATGATAGAGGTACAATATATGTATATTGCTATTGTTGGGTTGTTCCTTATCATTGAGTTTCACACCAACACTGTTACACAGCTGTATCAAGGGGATTGAGCCAATTCATTAAGGGTTGGAAAAGCAGAGTACAGGGCCCATCAATTACCAGCAGCACCTTCGGGGGTAAGTACTACATATATAAAATGCACGTTTTATCTTTCAGAAAATGTTTCCCAGCGCTAAACCTTTCATCCAATTTCTAAATTGCTGCATTTGTACATTTTAAAAGCCAATATAAAAGGAATAATAGTGGTAAAAAAAAGTCCTTGTGGATTTAATTAAACTTTTTTTTGATAATTCTCCTTTAAGGGGGTGTGGCAGGGGGCGTGTCCTATGCCCACATACGTTTGTTAGTAGGTGTCCCTCATTCCCATCTCAAAATGTTGGGAGGCTATGGTTGATAGGACCGCCCTGCGTTCTAACAACCAATCACCTGCTTCTTAACACTAGCAGCCCCACCCATCATCCAGAGCCATCCTGCCTCTCGCAGGCGAGAATGACAGTGGCAGCGGTGGCTCCTAAGTGGCGGGATCAAGGATGGCCATGATGCCTGCCATAAAGCTCAATGTGACACGGAGGCCGTCCGGGCCCCCCTGGAACTGGGGCGGGGTTGCAAGTGCGACCTCTGCGACCCCTGGCGCTACGCCAGTGGGCACAAGGATGCCGGCTGACATCATTGACTGTATGGTGGGTCAGCAGATTTAGGGTTGAAACAAGCAGAGAGATAGTGACAAACTGTCCCCCCACTGCCTATCAAATGCCTCCAAATAACCCCCTCAATGCATGTTTTTTCATTCCCAAAAAAATGAGCCCACCATAAAGGGGGGTGTTTTTTACTGTACCCTGCATTTTTAGTAGAACATAGAGGAGATGTAATTTTTTTTTTTTAAACTCTTGTTTTCCTTTTTCTAATGAAAGATAAAAAAAAATCCAGTGGCACTTCGATGCCATCAAATGAAATCTCTATCTAATAATATAAATCTCATATGTGTCCAGTGTTACATGATGGGGTAATTGTCAGTCAAACGATCACAGTCAGGCCTGGTAATAAAGGGATATTTCAGGCTGTTGTCAAGAAGTTAAAAATTTCTTTTCGAATGTTTTTGTTGCCAAGTTATTTCTGGAATGTGTTTCCCTTGAAGCCTGAAATGCCGCGGCGTGTGATGTGAGCTGAGCCTGAGTCTACATGCCGGAGAGTACTGGCGGGACATCCCCTTATCCTTGCAAAATCTTTATGACTTTTACAGTTCGGGTTGCCACCTTTTCTTCAGGCCAAACTCCAACTCCTTAGCGGCGCACAGCAATGTTTTATTGTTTAACCACTTCGGCCCCGGAAGATTCGGCTGCTGAATGACCAGGCCATTTTTTTGCGATTCGGCACTGCTTCGCTTTAACTGACAATTGCGCGGTCGTGCGACGCTGTACCCAAACAAAATTGATGTCCTTTTTTTCCCACAAATAGAGCTTTTTTTTGGTGGTATTTGATCACCTCTGCGGTTTTTATTTTTTGCGCTATAAACAAAAAAAAGAGACAATTTTGAAAAAAAACACAATATTTTGTACTTTTTGCTATATTAAATATCCCTATTTTTTTTTTAAAAAAGCTCATGTTTTCTCAGTCTAGGCCGATATGTATTCTTCTACATATTTTTGGTAAAACAAAAATCGCAATAAGCGTATATTGGTTTGCACAAAAGTTATTGCGTCTGCAAAATAGGGGATAGATTTATGGCATTTTTATTATTTATTTTTTTTACTAGTAATGGCGGCGATCTGCGATTTTTATCAGGACTGCGATATTATGGCGGACATATCGGACAATTTTGACACATTTTTGGGAGCATTGGCATTTATACAGCGATCAGTGCTATAACAATGCACTGATTACTGTAAAAATGTCACTGGCAGGGAAGGGGTTAACACTAGGGGGCGATCAAGGGGTTATCTGTGTTCCCTGACTGTGTGTTCTAACTGTAGGGGGAGGGGACTGACCAAGAGGAAGTGACGGATTGTGGTTCCTAGCTATTAGGAACTCATGATCTGTCACGCCTCACAGAACAGAACTGGGATTTGTGTGTTTACACACACTCGTCCCTGTTCTGCCTCTCGTGCCCGCGATCGCTCGTGGCCGGCGGTCATCGCGACTGGTCTGTGGTAATGTGTAAGTGGTCTGTGGTAATGTGTAAGTGGTCTGGAACTTACACATGAAGAGATTGGAGTCTTGGATAAGGGCCTAAAGTATGCACCCACCAAGAATCTCGATAAATTCCAGACCTATATCGGAATCCAGAAGAAAATGAAATATCCAGAAATACACTGCGGGGAACCCGGCCAGACACATACATCAAAATGCTGCGAATGATGGGACTATACACAGTACATTGAGGAATAAATCTGTTTTTAATCCACCTGTGAAACACAATAAATATATTGAAGTTTTTTTAAAAAAGTGGTTTTAGAGGATATTAAGGATCTTAAAGTAAAGAAAAAAGAGGACCCCAGATATATAAGAAGTGGCATCCGTAAACTAACGAGAAGGAAGGATCTGGTCATCCGACCAGCCGATAAGGGAGGGGGTATTGTTGTCCTCTCTAAGGAACAATACCACCACACTATGTTGGATATGTTGAGGGACGAGAACACTTACACCAAACTATTGAGTAACCCCATGTTTAAGTGCAGGAAGGCACTTGAACAAGTAGTTTACTTAGGGGTAAAAAAGAATATACTGAATAAAAAAGAGGCTAGATTTTTAATTCCGGATTCATGCCGCACACTCATTATCTACTCATTACCAAAGATGCATAAGAACAACACGAACCCACCACCAAGGCCAATAGTAAATAGTATCGATTCACTGATGTCCAGAATGGGCCAATATATTGATGTATTCCTACAACCAGCTGTCCAGAGCACACAAGCGTACTTGAGGGATACGAAGCATTTGATGCAGATCGTAGAAAATATTCCGAAAGAAGAAGGACCATGGCTCATGGCCACTGCAGATGTCACCTCTCTATATATAATAATTCCCCACCATCTAGCGTGGGAAGCTGCCTAATGGGGCCTGAGGAAGCATACCCAATTACCCTGTAAGCAGAGAAAGTTTTTAATTAAATGTATTGATTTTGTTTAAAGAATAATTATTTTTGGTACAATAAAAACTATTATCATCAACACACTGGAGTAGCAATGGGAGGTAGCAATGGGAGCAAAATTTGCCCCAAGTATAGTCGGACTTTTTATGGCCCAGTGGGAGGAAGAAAATGTTTTCCTGAACACACCTGATGAATTGGTAATCTACAAAAGATATATCGATGACATTTTCATTTTATGGAAAGGCGACGTAGATCAGCTAACACTCTTTCTTGAAAGACTTAACGTGAATAATAGAAATATAGGATTGTCTTGGGACATCAGTGAAAATAAAGTTACATTTCTAAACTTGGAAATTTTCCAAGAAAATTCCGTACTTAGGTCACAGACGCATTTCAAGAAAGTCGACAGAAATAGCTACCTACCCATAGAGAGTGGTCACCATAGGAACTGGCTTTATAATGTACCAAAGGGCCAATTTATACGGCTGAGATGCAACTGTACGGACCTAAACACCTTCTTAGATCAGGCAGAGAAGGTAGCACTTAAATTCATGAAAAAAGGCTACGATCGCCTGTTTATTGAAAAGAAAATAGAAGAGGTGACGGCAATGAACCGGAGCTCACTAATTAGAGATACGTTCAAACAGAAACAACCAATGGCTGGAGCATTGGTATATACTTTTAGCGGATAAACAACTACAAGAGTCCTTACCTCCGAATCCTAGATTTCTATACAAAAGAGCTCCAACGATCCGGGACAAAGTGGTGAGGAACGTAGTAGACCCACCGAAAAGGACCTATTCCTTTTTTAACAGAAAAGGCTTTTACCCATGTAAGAGATGCTTTGCCTGCCTAAGAACGAGAAGGCCGAATGAAAAGATATTCCAGTTTACATCTTCAACAACACAGGAGACACATATGAGGTACAAAACTTCATATGCTGCAATACAGAAGGAGCTGTGTATGCCCTCGAGTGCAGCTGTGGGCTCCAATATATTGGTCGCACTAAAAGACCCCTCAGGGTGCGGATTAAAGAGCATGTCCAGAATATCATTAATGGATATGATAAACATAGTGTTTCGAAACATTTCTTGCTATGCCATAATAAAGACCCCACCCACCTTAAGTTTTGGGGAATTGAACCCTACATTAGACACTGGTGGGGGGGACACAAAGTTAGGACTCTAAGTCAGACCGAGTCCAAATGGATATTTATACTAGACACATTCGCGCCGAGAGGCCTAAACATTGAATTTGATCTCAACTGCTTCCTTAGAGACTTCTGACCATTCTAAATATACTTACATCCTTAATATTATATCCTAGCCCCCCCCCTCTCCCCCCCAGCTTATATGATGCAGAACGCTGGTTTATATTCTCTTCTAGATAGCAACTGCTAGGTAATGTTATGTTTTTTCAGGGTCTTTGTGATGTTCCCTATTATTCGTGTATCTCTATATAACCGATATGCCCCGTTGTGCACCCTACTACCCATTACCTCTTCTCACTTTGTATTTTATGTCACAACTGGTGTATCTACATATCCCTTAAAACTTGCATGTTATACTTTTAATTGTGATATTTTAAAAGTCTATTGTGTTATTTATACTATTACCTGAGTTCACCGCGATGTGCTCAGGATAGTTTATTTATATCTTGATGCAGATCTGTGATTTTGACGGTTGTTTATGATATGTGAATCTCAAATGTATGCCGTCATCAGTGTTATGGCCTATCTTATCCCGTCGGTTTTAATGAATAAAGAAAGAAATGATTTTTGTGCATTAATCCCCTTCCCGCAAAAAAAAAATATTTTTATAAATATTTTTATTATCTGCGATTATTCTTTTAATAAATATCTTTTATACGTATATATTTTTTAATCTTAGAATGTTTTAGTATGTTTTTAATTTTTTTGTGCCTTTTCCCTGCGTCCTCATTCATTGCAAAGGGCCGTTTTTATACATTCCAGTCAGTGATTTACCACATATTGGCTTTTTTGCTTATAACCTATCAGCCCACCTTTGCTTGGGTCATACACTTTTATCATCCTGCGGTGGTCTACGGCAATAAGCACTGTCTGCAATCTCATCTGCATTCGTGCTATTGTTTTAGACAACCAACAAAATGGCCGCCCCCATTACTTACTCTCCCGGAAAATGACCGCTATGGCGGTTTCCCATTTAGCTACAAGAAAATGGCTGCCGTATACCTATTACACCATTACTATTTAAGGACAACATTCTGTGCCCCCTAGTATCCCCTGATGAAGTCACAAAGTACGTGACGTCACACGTAGGGACAGGAGAGGCACATCCTATTGACGGACGCATACGAGCCCGCTGCTCGTTGGTGTTATGTGAGATTGCTGTGTTTTTATGTGAGTACTCTTGTCTTAATAAACTTCGGCTTTTGCAAATTAAATACTACACTATGTGGCATCCCCTTCTTTCCATTTATGGTTACTGCACCCCTGGAGGGACTTAGATGTTTGGAGAACAGAGTCGGATCCAGGTTTTTGAAAAGGAGCCAGTATCAGCCTTGCTGTTTATGCTGTTACCTCAGTATTATGAGGTAAGGGGCCACTACTTATTAGTGCAGGATTCTTGTCACGAAGAGGAGTCACTTTGGGGTTTTCCCTGGTCTATACACCTTAAGGCATACACCTACTATATACCCTTTGAAGAATCATCTTGTTTGGTGTGAAGTCACTGGATGTTATATCAGCACACTATGGACTAATACCTTTGTCACCTGGTTTAGTTTCACTAGGCACTTTATTGTTCATCAATTTACTTGGCGTTTCTTCATAAGATTTGTCACTGTGTTTTTTCACTTTGGACATGCTGGGATCACAGTGTGTCCCTATGTGTGTATGACACACACGATCGCATTATTCTGCACTGCATTGTATTGCACTTTCCCTCACTAGCTGAATTTACGTGCACTATTAATGATTTATTAAGGTATTACTATTGAATATTTTATTTATGTTTCTATTTATGAGTATTTAAGTTTACATTATGTCCTGATAAGGGCAGTACACTCAGAGGATTGTATTTTTCTGCACTGAATCGCATGGCACTTTGTCATTTTTTGAACAGTATATACACTATTGTTCTGTTATGTATCAGCAAGTTTGTTTTGATCATTTTATTATTTAGTCACTTGGCACTTTGTTTATATTCTTCAGTCTGACATCGAAATAGTGTATGCAGTTTCCCAGTAGGATTTGTTATTATACTGCTACCTTTAGCAGTAGTGTTAGTCTACTATTGGATTAGCGCAGCACCATACCTTCCATTCATTACAAGCCCACAGTCCCAACCCTACACTGTTTTTCCTGCTTCTGGATAGGCCCTCCGACAGCCTAGCAGCCAGATGCCCCCAGGATAGGCCTTAGATTTCTGGCCTAGCAGCCTGGAGCACTACAACAAACGTCCATCCAGACAGCCATCCAGGTGGCACAGAACCTCGATCACCTGACTCCACCCAAATAAATAGGCTCTCCCAGCAGGCCAAGGGACCCAAGAAAATCCCGTCCCATTGGCTGAGACACCCTATTCTTTCCTAATCTGTCCTTGCTATGCCCTTGTCTTATCTAATGTCACCAGCTACACTGCCACCTAGTAACATAAGAGAGAAGTGCAGCAATTCCAGAATTAGGAGGAAATCAATTGATCCCTATCAATGAGCCAAGGCAATTAAATTTAATAGCAGCCCTGCCTAAACTTCAGGGAGCTACACTAATAAATGCAAACAAATTACCAATATTGTATTTTTTACATGTTGTGTATCATGTAAGAAGGCGTGAATTGGGATAAAATCTTAGGAACAAAGAACATGAGGAGAGATGAGTTTGCTTTAAGAGCATATTAAATAAGGGCATTAGCCAGTGCATCCCATTGGGTAATTAATTTAAAAGAGCGAACAAAAGTCCTGGATGGCTTAAATCCAATGTAAAAATGCATATAAAAGCAAAAGAGAAGGCCTTCAAAAAATACAAGGTTGAGGGATCATTATCAGCATTCAGACCTTATAAAGAATGCAACAAGAAATGTAAGGGTGCAATTAGGGTGGCTAAGATAGAACACGAAGGACACATAGGGGAGGAGAGCAAAAAAAATCCCAAGAAATTCTTTAAGTATGTAAACAGTAAAAAAGGGAGGACAGACCATATTGTCCCCATAAAGAATGAGGAAGGACATCTGGTCCTTCCTTCACGAGTGAATCGGGGGTCTTCAGTAACCAAAACTGCAGTGTTTATCCTCATGACACATCACAGGAAGCACCTCCATGGTTAACAGAGGACAGAATTAAAATTAGACTTGGGAAACTTAACATTAATAAATCACCGGGACCAGATGGCTTGCACCCGAGGGTACTTAGGGAACTCAGTCAAGTAATTGCCAGACCATTGTTAGTAATGTTTACTGAGAGTCTACTGACTGGAATGGTACCAGCTGATTGGAGAAAAGCCAATGTAGCACCAATATTTAAAAAGGGCCCAAAATACATCCCTGGGAATTTCAGACCAATTATCCTAACATCAATAGTATGCAAGCTCTTGGGGTGGATAAGGGACTTTAAACAAGATTTTAGTAATGAGAACGGTATCATTAGCAGTAATCAGCATCGATTCATGAAGAATCGTTCTTGACAAACCAATCTATTAACCTTCTATTAGGAGGTGAGTTGCCATCTAGATAAAGGAAGGCCCGTAGACGTGGTGTATCTGGATTTTGCAAAAGCATTTGACACAGTTCCCCATAAACGTTTACTGTACAAAATAAGGTCCGTTGGCATGGACCATAGGGTGAGTACATGGATTGAAAACTGGCTACAAGGGCGAGTTCAGAGGGTGGTGATAAATGGGGAGTACTCGGAATGGTCAGGGTAGTGGGGTTCCCCAGGGTTCTGTGCTGGGACCAATCCTATTTAATTTGTTCATAAACGACCTGGAGGATGAGATAAACAGTTCAATCTCTGTATTTGCAGACAATACTAAGCTAAGCAGGGCAAAAACTTTTCCGCAGGATGTGGAAACCTTGCAAAGAGAACTGAACAAATGAATGGGGTGGGCAACTACATGGCAAATGAGGTTTAATGTAGAAAAATGTAAAATAATGCATTTGGGTGGCAAAAATATGAATGCCATCTATACACTGGGGGGAGAACCTCTGGGGGAATCTAGGATGGAAAAGGACCTGGGGGTCCTAGTAGATGATAGGCTCATCAATGGCATGCAATGCCAAGCTGCTGCTAACAAAGCAAACAGAATATTGGCATGCATTAAAAAGGGGATCAACTCCAGAGATAAAACGATAATTCTCCCGCTCTACAAGACTCTGGTCCGGCCGCACCTGGAGTATGCTGTCCAGTTCTGGGCACCAGTCCTCAGGGAGGATGTACTGGAAATGGAGCGAGTACAAAAAAGGACAACAAAGCTAATAAAGGGTCTGGAGGATCTTAGTTATGAGGAAAGGTTGCGAGCACTGAACTTATTCTCTCTGGAGAAGAGACACTTGAGAGGGGATATGATTTCAATTTACAAATACCGTACTGGTGACCCCACAATAGGGATAAAAGTTTTTCGCAGAAGGGAGTTTAACAAGACTCGTGACCACTCATTAAAATTAGAAGAAAAGAGGTTTAACCTTAAACTACGTAGAGGGTTCTTTACTGTAATGCCCCGTACACACGGTCGGACTTTGTTCGGACATTCCGACAAACAAAATCCTAGGATTTTTTCCGACGGATGTTGGCTCAAACTTGTTTTGCCTACACACGGTCGCACAAAGTTGTCGGAATTTCCGATCGACAACCACGCGGTCACGTACACCACGTACGACGAGACTAGAAAAGGCCGGTTCAGAACCAAGCGCGGCACCCTTTGGGCTCCTTTTGCTAATCTCGTGTTAGTAAAGGTTTGGTGAGAGACGATTCGCGCTTTTTCAGACTCGTGGCTTTCAGATCGTTTTCTGCCGTTCAGTTTGTGCTTGTGGGTTTGTATCTGCTCTTCAGTGCGTGCAGTCAGTTCGTATCAGAGTTTTCTGTGTGATCTTGCCTGCTCGTTGCTGTTTTTCAGGTCGCTCTTCACAGGCCTTGCTGTTCTTCAGTGCGTTCTGTTACTTCGTTCTGAGCAGCCAACCGTTTTCTAGCCATGTTTCGTATGCGTACTCCTCGTAGAGTTCGTGCTGTGCGGGGGCTTGGTGTTGGGGTCCTGACCTTGACACAAGTCCAGTCCATGAACAGGGTGGGAAGGAGTTCATGGACCAAGAATTGGTTGCTTCAGCGTGACCAGTTCTGTCATATGCCTTTGCTCCGTGAGATCCGTGAGAATAATCCTGATGATTTCAGGAACTTTCTCAGGATGACGGACCCCGTGTTTCACCGTCTGTTGGCTTTGCTGACCCCCTATATCAGCAGGCAGGATACCTGCATGAGGCAAGCCATCACTGCGGAGCAGAGGTTGGTCGCTACCTTGCGGTATTTGGCCACAGGGAGAAGTCTGCAGGACTTAAAGTTCTCGACAGGCATCTCCCCCCAGGCTCTGGGGATCATTATCCCAGAGACCTGTTCTGCCATCGTACAGGTCCTGCAGAAGGAGTATATGAAGGTAAGATTTTTATCTTTTAATATCACATTTTATTGTATTGAATGTTTGCTAATATATTGTATTTCTTCCCTCATTCCCTAATTACCATGATTGTATTATGCTGTGAATGTCCCCTTTGTCCTCATGCATGCTGGATTTTTATGTAATTATTATTTGAGGTCCTTCATACATATTTGCCCTTCAATAACCTCCCCAGCATGGTGTCTCCTGGCCCTATATTCACCTCATGTAGTCACTTAACAATGTATTTTATCAGCTCCATAGTAGTGCTTTACCCCAAACACCCCCTAAAATGTTTGGAAATGTTATTTTAGCTTTAAATTCAGGCAGAGTGCCAGAGGCTTTTTTTGTGGTGTCCCCAAATTTTTTGTAACCCTCCCTCCCCCAACTGCTAAGTCAGCTGATCCCAATTCTCTATCCTCAATCATCTATCTGCTGACTTTGCCAAACCCATACACACTATACCCACCTCTTTACTGGTGAGATTTATGGATGAATTCCCCAAAGCATGTAGTGCAAGGGCCTGCCTGTATACTTTCCAATGGTACTGTTTAAAGTTTTTGTATCCTATTATTATCTTGATAGGTAATAGCAGAATGTTCAAATGTACTCAAATGTGTACAGTATGTATTTATATCTTTGTATTATGACACTTCTTACCTGTCCAGTGGGCTGCCAATAGTGTAACTAAGGAGGGGCTGTTCCAAGTAATACCCTGTATTTAGGCATTCATCTCTCAATGAAGTGAAGAGGGTTACCTGTCCAAGAGTCCCCCCCCCCCCTATAATGTTAGAAATGGCCCATGAGAGGGGGGGAGGGGGAATATGATAGGTGTACCTTATACTTTGTTGTTGTTAAATTCCCCTTAGTAAATGCTATCTGGAGGTTGCCCCATAATTTGTGTATAATCTGCTTGCCATGTTTCTGTGAAAAAATAATAATGTTTATTGTTTTTTCCTCAACAGTTTCCTTCAACGCCACAGGAATGGCAGACTGTGGCCTCCCACTTTGCCCAGCGGTGGGACTTTCCTAACTGCGGAGGGGCAATTTATGGGAAACACGTCCACATCGTCCCACCACCCAACTCGGGGTCGTACTATTATAATTACAAGGGGTTTAATAGTATAGTGATGTTGGTGGTGGTGTCGGCTAATTACGAGTTCTTGTATGTGGACGTTGGGAAGAATGGCCGGATGTCCGATGGTGGAGTGATCGCCCAGACGGAGTTCTACAGACGTCTCCAGAATGGCAGCTTGGACTTGCCACCTCCAGAGGACAATGTTGAAGGTCTCCCATTTGTGTTCGTTGCTGATGAAGCATTTGCGCTGGGGGACCACCTGATGCGGCCATTCCCTATGAGGACCCTCACCCCGGAACAGAGGGTTTTTAATTACCGGCTGGCCAGAGCCCAAAGAGTGGTGGAGAACACATTTGGAATCCTGGCCAGCCGGTTCCGATTATTTCTGACACCCATCCATATGGCGGAGTATAAACTGAACCATATAATACTTGCCTGCTGTGTTCTCCATAATTTTTTAAGAAAACATTCAGCCAACTATGCTGGCTCAGTTGGGCCTGAGGCCGGAATCCCAAATCCATCAACACTGACGGCGCTTGAAAGTGGCCGTCCTGGCTTGCCCTCCCTGAATGCCCGTGATGTCCGGTTACACTACCCGGAGTTCTTTGCGGGTAGGGGGGCTATCAATATGCCAGACAATCTGTGACACCTTTTTCAAATAAAAAACAACCAAAAGAAATTCTTGGTGGACATTTACTGCTTGTGTTTGTTTTAGCTGACCCTGACAGAAATGTGTTGAGTGCAGAAAATGTCGTGATTGGGTAACCTTATAAAAAACAGTGTTGGCTGGTACTTCCTAAATGCAAAAACACATTTCACTACAAGTGCACTTGCAACTGCACTGAACCTGCACTTGTAGTGCAAAGTGTATTTGCCCTTAGGAAATAACCCCCATTTTTCCATAAAACAGCAATTACATCACCCCAAAAGTGTTGTAGTGTTGAGACAATAATCCACACATTCTTGAGTAAGGCACTTTTTTATACCTGCACAATCACATGTGCATTTACCAAAGGTTTTTAAAACAAACCAACATGTTTGTTGTATAACAATGTTTGCAGTAGCATTATCAAAAATCGAAATATCCATTTCAGATAAAACAGGCCTGTGTAAAACCAACAAGAAAGCAAAAAAACTTGAACTTACAAAGTTCACATATGGTAAAACCTGAAGGCTATATCAGACATCAGTATTTAGGAACTGGGTTTGATATAGCGTTCAGATGGGGGGAAATCACCCCTGGAAAAGCCAAATTTGGAAGATGCACACCAATTTACGAATGTCAACATGTGCTATCTGCCATCAGGGGGGATCAAGGGATGTGTTTTGGGGGAGCAAGCCCTTCCTCAATGCTACTTTATAATTGAGGAAGGTGTTGCACCCCCAAAACGCGTCCATTGATCTCCCGTGATGGCAGATAGCACATGTTGGCACACTGTGTGCATCCTCCAAATTTGGCTTTTCTAAACATATAAAAAATTTTGGTAAGATTGGACCACGATAAAACATGTGATTTTGTGGGGTTTAAATTCGCCCCAAAACATCAATGATGTTATTATTTTTTTTAATAACATCACTGATTTGTTGCTGGATGTTTTGCAATTGGAGATTACACCCCATGATCTCCCCGATCAGTATCTGGGCACTTTCAGATGTGAAACGTTCTCTCTCCCTCACATCACGATCACCTAAAAAGAGATAAAGAACAAAAAAAAAGGTCTCAAAAATCTGCCACCATCCATCTCTTTTACCTGAGCCTGTGGTCGCAGACACTCACCTGTTGTGGTGCCAGTCTCCACCACATCTTCTTCTTCCTCCTGCTCAGCTTCTTGTGTTTGCGGTATTTCCCCTTCTTTCAGAGGTGGGGGGTCTGTGTTCTCCTGGGATGAGGGGTGTCCTCCGAGTCTTTTCTCCCCTATGTAAAACAAAAATGGTATAATTAGCACACAGATATTTGATGGCAGAACTAGAAATAGGAAACATTGCTTGGAAGTGGGCTACAATTATTTATTTTAGCAGAGTTGCAAGATGTATATTTTTTTTATTGCCCTTTGTCAAGCTGCAATACTTTACCTGTTTGGTACAAGCTTCACAGATGTAGCCCCCCCTATAGTATACACTGGAGCACCTGTGTGCCCCCCCTAATAAAAATGGTGTTCTGGGGTCTCACACTAGTGCTCCAGTGTCCAGATGTGAAAACAGCTGCTCAGTGTCCTCTCCTTACACACAATCTAGTTGGCATTTCATTCTAGTAACAAACCCATCTACACAAACAAATATTTGGCATCCAAGTAGGCCCCAAAAAATGTGTGAAAATGCATATGGCCTAAACAATGGTGTTCTAGAGGCCGAAAGAAAAATGTTTGATACGAACGAATAATGGGCTCATGAACATTAAAGTTGACCTTTTTAAACGTTACAATTAATAAAAGCATATGGAGCAGAACGAACGTAATAAAGACAGAAAGAATAGGAACACAGCACAACTACTTACTTTTTTGCAGCACTCTCCGGATCTTTCGGTACTGCTCTGGCTCTCTCAACTTCAGGTCCGACCACCGCTTCCTGAGCTGATCTTTAGATCTTCGTACCCCGAAATTCCTCTCAAGACTCCTGACCACTTTCGCCATGATCTTGGCCTTTCTGATGTTGGGGTTGGGGTAAGGCCCATATTTTCCATCATAGTCGGACTTCCTCATGATGTCGACCATCTCCAACATTTCTCCAAACGACATATTTGTGGTCTTAAAACGTCTCCTTCTGGATCGGGACGTGCCTTGATCCGGGCTTTCCTCCTCCTCCTCCTCGTTGCTAGAATTAGAACGCACCTGCTGTAACTCCGCCATCATGCTCTTCACCCACTGCGCCGAACGAAAAGGGGCGGGGAATAGACTAGAAAGAACGTCAGGGGCGGGCGGAGGAAGGAGCATTGGACGCGCCGATCGTAAGAACGAAGGTAAGAGACAAACTTGTGCCTATACTGCTTCTAGATTGAGGCCTATACTGGAACAAGATTAGGAGAGTTTTGTCTGACATTAGGCTTTGTCTTGTGTTGTGTCTTGCAGTGAACATGGATATCTTAATGAAAGATAATGACTTCATGTCAGTATTCGTAGATATGCTAAGGGAGCTGCCCTGTCTGTGGGAGATTACCCACCCCATTTCAAGAACCAAGCAAAGAGGAAGGCAGCACTGGAGCAATTGTGTGAAATTGTGAAGCAGGTGACCCCCACGGCAGACATCACCTATTTAAAGATTTTCATTGGTGGCCTGAGGAGTACATATCTAAGGGAGCGCCAGAAAGTCCTGGATTCACAGAGATCCGGAGCAGCAGATGACATCTATGTCCCCAGGATGTTGTACTACGACAGGCTGCACTTTCTGGCAGGCCAGACTGAACCCAGGCCATCCCTCTCCAGTCTTCCTTCCACGCTTCCTTCCCCCCCCGGCTGAGGCTTCTGACGCCCAACCTGGGCCTTCCAGGCCACATGTGGAGGAGCCCAGATTGAGCCAGGTATAGCATTCCTCTAAATATTTCTGCTTGTCCAATCAATGATGTTAACTAGATGTTAGTTGGGAGTACTCATTTAGAATTGTGATTGATGATGCAAAAACTAAAACCATGTCCCTTTTTCATACACAGGGAAGTCTCAGCCAGGAGGTGACCGGGCCGAGCCGGCTGGCTGATATCAAGGTCCCTCCACCCCCCCTGAAAACAGAAAGTGGCAGTAGGAGGAGTAACCCAGAGGAGGCTGCTATAGCATTCTTTTGGAGGGCTACAGAGGTCCTGGGAGCACCCCACACCATGCAGGAGAACATTGCTGCCTTCATAGCCTATAAAATGCAGAGGATGGAGGAGGGCCAAAAAGCCATGTGTGAGGCCCTCATATCGGAGGCTCTGGAGAAAGGTATGAGGGGCCAAATTACACCTCACACACATCTTTGGGATGGTCCTCCTCCTGCAGGTCCTCCTCCTCCTCCTCCCTCTCCTCCAGGTCCCCCCAGTCCTCCTCCAGGTCCCCCCAGTCCTCCTCCTCCTCCAGGTCCTACTCCTCCTCCTGCCACATCTCCAACTGCACAGCCACAGCCCGGAAGGAAGCGTGGAAGGAAGACCAGACAGTGATTGCCCTGGGTTCAGTCTGGTCGGCCAAAAGATGCAGCCTCTTGTGGTACCACAGCCTGGGGACACAGATGTCATCTGCTGCTATCCGGATCTCTGCGAATTCTGGACCAGACTGCCCTCCCTTACATATGGACTCCTCAGGCCACCAATTTTGATGTTGAAGAATTGATGTCTGCCGTGGGGGTCCCAGGCTTCGCTAATTTCTCCTGTTGATCCAGTGTTGCCTTCCTCTTTGTTTGGTTCTGATCCCTTAATAAAGGATTTTTGTTTTGAATTATACTCTCCTATGTGTTTTACTTCAAAAATGACAGTTGGTTTGTGAGGATTCAGGTACATTTCAAATATACGATGTGAAATGAACAAGGGACACCAACAACAAACAATCTCCTGGAGATTAAATAATAAAAGATATCAATGGTGTTGGGGTCACTTGACACACAAAACACACACAAAAATATTCTGGAGTAAAAATAAAAATAACATTGAACAAAGATCAGCCTTGGAAAAAATCCAAACATTAAAGAAAAAAAAAGGCTTAAAATTCAAAAAAATAAAAAATAAAAAATATAAAACTGTCAGATGTGACAACTAATAACAATATATTCAGGGAATCCCACTAAAAAAACACAAATAAAAGTTTGTGAGAAGTGTGTGTGAATATGAGCAACAAAACTACTTAATTCTTGTCACATTATAAATAAAGAAGAGAGTGCGCTGTATTAAACCATTTTTAACATTGCAGCGTGACGAAAGTGCTGTATCCATTGCGAACGCTAAGTTTACCAGAATGAGCTGTCCCGTGTCGGAATTTCTTCTGAGCATGCGTGGCACTTTGTGCGTCGGAACAGGCCACACACGGTCGGAATTGACGCGATCGGATTTTGTTGTCGGAAAAATTTATCTCCTGCTCTCCAACTTTGTGTGTCGGAAAATCCGATGGAAAATATCCGATGGCGCCCACACACGGTCGGAATTTCCGACAACACGCTCCGATCGGACATTGTCCATCGGAAAATCCGACCGTGTGTACGGGGCATTAGGGTGAACTCTGCTGACCCTGATGTAAGGAGGGATGCTGGAAACTGATATGTGTGTGGGGTGGTTCTGGTGACCAGAGAACCTCTTTCAGAGTTTTCCTTTACACCAGAGTCTGCAGAGTGAATACACTAAGGTAAAGGGGTTCAAGTAAGGACACTGATATAGGGGGGAACCTTTATATCAGTGTCCTCCCTCCACAGAGTGACTGAATGACTGCCCCACAGACTCTGTGTGGTCTGGAGCTATCACACACTGACCTCTTAATAGCACCCCCAGCACATTTTAGTGCATGCCAAACCACATGGTGCTGCAGCACCATGCTGCTTAGTGTGGCGCAATTAATAAAAACAGTCAGTACTTCTTTGCCTGCGTTTCTTGCAGGTTGGGCAACCCATTCAAATGAATAGCCTGCCCTACCCACAATGTGCGTGTGCAAATGTGCACACACAGATCTGAACCGAGCCTCATATCACAACCCCGTTCTTAAATCAGCATCCTCACTCCCC
The DNA here is from genome assembly GCF_042186555.1 of Aquarana catesbeiana. Classification (NCBI taxonomy): domain Eukaryota; kingdom Metazoa; phylum Chordata; class Amphibia; order Anura; family Ranidae; genus Aquarana; species Aquarana catesbeiana. The sequence goes on along the minus strand of NC_133324.1, from coordinate 945,374,565 downwards.
CCTTCACATCATAGTCACTCCCCTTCACATTACTGTCCTCAGCCCCCCCCATATTACTGCCTTAAGCCCCCCTTAATACTGTCCTCAGCCATCCACCCATTAATGTCCTGAACCCCCACCAATACTGTCCTCAGCCCCCTCCATTAATGTCCCCCCTGATTAATGACCTAAGCCCCCCATTACTGTCCTAAAACCCCCTCCATTACTGTCCTCAGCCCCCCTCCATTACTGTCCTTAGCTTCTCCCATTACTGTTCACAGCCTCTCCATTAATGTCTTCACTCACCCCATTACTGTTCGCAGCCCCCTCCATTAATGTCCTCAGCTCTAATAGGCTTCAAAAAAGGGTGGATCCCACCCAGTTGTGTGACAATAGCGAATGAATATTCGCTATCGCCACACTGACCCTCCTCACGGCTATTCAGGAAGCAAGTCTTGAGACCCGTCACACTGATTGGCTGAAAGGACAGGCGATCCTATTGGATGCCTAGGAAGAGGAGGGAGGAGCCGCATGGTGGAAGCCGCCGTGATGCAGAAGACGAGAGGACACAGGAGCTGCTGCCCGCCCGCCGTCCATAAGAACCCTCCCGTAGGAGCCCACAACCTGACCGCTGCCCACCGCCCATAGGAACCTGCAACCTGGCCAATGCCCACCCGCAACCTAGATGGGGTAAGTGCGGGGAGGGGGTGCTGCCGCCGACTTTAACCGGGAGGGTGGTTGTTTGCTGCCCCCCCCCAAAAAATGTCTTGAGACCGGTCACCCTAATACATAGGAGGAGGAGGGAGGAACCACATGGCGGAAGTCACCGTGATGAAGAAGAGGAGAGGACCACAGGATCCACTGCCCGCCCGCCGCCCATAGAAGCCCGCAACCTGCCCATAGGAGCCCACAACCCGGCCGCTGTCTGCCACCTATAAAAGCCTGCACCTTGGCCGCTGCCCACCCGCAACCTAGATGGGGTAAGTGCAGGGGGGGTGCTGCCACCGACCGTGCAACCGGGGGGTGGTTGTTTGCCCTCCCCCTAAAAAAAAACCCACCAGCCGCCACTGCCAATGGCCCACTATGAAACTCCATACTTTAACCCCCTCAATGCCAGCATGTTTCTTCATCCCCAAAAAATGAGACCACCCCAAAGGGGGGGGGGGGATTGTACTGTACCCTGCATTTTTAACAGAAAATAGAGGAGATGGGGGTTTTTTTAAACTCTGTCTTTTTTTCCTTTTTATAGTGAAAGATAAAAAAAATATCAATGCCATTAAATGAAAGTTCTATCTAATAATATAAAACTCATTTGGGTCAAGTGTTACATGATGGGGTAATTGTCAGCCAAACTATCACAGTCAGTCCTGGTAATAAAGGGATATTTCAGGCTGGTACTCAAGTAGTTAAAAGATTCTTTCGGATGTTTTTGTTGCTGGGAAAGTTATTTCTGGAAGGTGTTTGCTCTGAAGGCTGATGAAATGCTGCACATGATGTCAGATGAGCCTGAACAAGCCGAAGAGTACTGGCGGGACATCCCCTTATCCTTGCAATCTTATCCTTGCAATCTGTGCAATGTGAAAGATGATGCTATGACGAGTAAAAAGACACCTAACATGTCATGTAAATGAGGAACAATCAGCGCAAACAAAACCAAATAACACAAATGAAATGCAAGCTGAACACTATAGGTAATCACATCTGCCTAGAAAGTAAATTGGTAAACGATGGTAAGTGCAGCGCAATATATATGACACAATAAAGGAAAAAAATAAGTCCAGTCCGTATGAGTGGAAAAATGCTAAATCCAAAGGGAATGGAAACCAAGATTCCTCATGACAGAGAGTGAACTCATTCCTCCAAGTGAGAATGGGTGACGTTATCCTTCACCATATGAACCAAATTGCGCTTACCAGAAGAGATGGACCTCTTTGTTACAAGAGGTCAAACACGCATGTATTCCACCAGGGATGATGGTACCTCCTGGTACTGCTGCAAAGGACCTTGGAAGAAATGGAAGAGACCGCCCAGCAGAGAGCTCAAATGGAAAATACCTTCAGGTCGCAGACAGTGGGTGTAAGGATGTTACCTCCTCCCCAATGGATATGAAAAGATATAGGACACACTCTAATACCCCGTACACACGGTCGGACATTGATCGGACATTCCGACAACAAAATCCTAGGATTTTCCCCGACGGATGTTGGCTCAAACTTGTCTTGCATACACACGGTCACACAAAGTTGTCGGAAAATCCGATCATTCTGAACGCAGTGATGTAAAACACGTATGTTGGGACTATAAACGGGGCAGTAGACAATAGCTTTCATCTTTTTATTTATTCTGAGCATGCGTGGCACTTTGTGCGTCGGATTTGTGTACACACGATCGGAAATTCCGACAACGGATTTTGTTGTCGGAAAATGTTATATCCTGCTCTCAAACTTTGTGTGTTGGAAAATCCGATGGAAACTGTGTGATGGAGCCCACACATGGTCGGAATTTCCGACAACAAGGTCCTATCACACATTTTCCGTTGGAAAATCCGACCGTGTGTACGGGGCATTAGTGTACTCCGTTTATTCAGATAAAGTCATGGAATGAACATATATATATATACACAGCACACATGAGCGCAAACGTTAAAATAGCAAAGGTTTGTAAATAATAGATCCGTAGGTGACGTCCGTGCATAAGCTCCTCCCCCCCGTACGCGGCGTTACGTCCCGATAGGACTTCGCCAACGAGGGTGGAGCTAGACAGTCACCCGACAGGTTTATGTAGACAACTGGTGTCTGCACAGAATGTAGCGGAACCGGAAGTCAGAGAAACTTCAAAAGAACGGTCACCTTTCTAAGTGGGGAGACCAGTGTCCAAAGCCAAATAAAACCAGTAATTAAAAAGTGAACACAAAACGTTCTAAATAGATAATATACTTAAAATTGGACAAAGAAAAATAAGGTTACTCGCGCCCATCTGTAAAATGATCTAAAAAAAAAATCCAATGAATAAAAAAATACACACTTATTTATCTGATATAAAACAGTTGAGGTCAAATTCAACATTTAACCCCTTCAGGACCGCAACATGGGTTTCATGAATCCACAGGGATTCCCGTTGGATCAACTGCCTAATGAAATTTCCCCCTCTCCAGTGTTTATTCACTTTTTCGGGGCCCCAGAATTCGAGGCATCTAGGGTCCCTGTCATGGAATAGTCTGATATGTTTGGAAACATTGTGTGTTTTAACACCCCTTTTAATGTTGTTTACATGTTCAGCAATGCGGGTCTGGAGGTTCTGCCTACATATTGGAGTCACACTGCAACATGTACACAACCCCTACTGTATCGCACGTAATGAGATGTTTTATCTGATATTTTTTATTGGTAGCAGAGGCAATAAATTCCTTTCTTCTTTTGAGGTTATGTTGGCATTGCTTACATGCTGAGCATTTCCCACAGGCATAAAATCCTGACAAAAAATTGAAGATTCTATTTTCTTTTATCACTGGAGGATCCACCACACTCGGGGCTAACATATCCCTCAAAGTAGGTGGTCTCCTGTAGATAAATCTCGGACGGGGGGGTAGTACTGTACCGAGAATGCTATCCTTTTTTTAGGATGTCCCAATGTCTCATAACAATCCTCTCAAATTTCTTGTGTTGGATGTTATAATCTAAGATTATTTTATACTCAAAATTATTGTTGTTTTATTCTTCTTCTTGCTTTTATCGGAATCTGCGACTAGAATGGCTCGGTCCATATGTCCAATGCTGTCTAAGTCGCCCTTTATATGCTCCTTGGTGTAACCTTTTTGTAAAAAGACATCGGCCAGTACATTAGCCTGTTCAAAATAGTCAGAATCCAGGGTACAATTCCGCCGTAAACGGATGAATTGACCTCTGGGTATGTTATATAGCCAAGAATGATGGTGGCAGCTGTCCAGCAGGATGAACCCATTCCTGTCGGTCGGCTTGAAATAGTTTCTAGTCTTAAACATACATCCTTGTTTAAAAATGTCTAAATCCAGGAAGGCTATGCGTGAAGCATCAGCATTCCAAGGTAAATTAATATTTTTGGTGTTACCATTGAGCTTTGACATAAAGAGTTGGAGGCTGATCAAATCCCCCTCCCATATCATAATCAAATCGTCTATATATCTTTGGTAGCAGACCAGCTGTGCCGGTCTACTACCAAAGACAAACTCCAAAGTGCCATAAAAATATTTGCGACACTTGGCGCAAAACGAGCGCCCATGGCAACTCCGAGTGTTTGTAGAAAAATCTTTCCGTCGTACCAGAAATAATTTCTGGCTAGACAGAAATCGACAGATTTCAGAAGGAAGTCCTTAAGTGGAGGGGATAAAGTGGACTTATTTAAAGCCCATTGAACAGAAATAAGTGCCTCACGATGGCCTATGGTGGTGTACAGTGAATTAACATCAGCTGTTACTAAAAGACTGTTTTCTTTACATGGAATTTTTTCTATAATCTGAATAATGTGTTTTGTATCCTTTTTGTGTCCTTTATCAGAAGACGAATTGAAGGTCCTTGGTAAAGAACTCAAGTTCGCCCCTGTCCGGAATTTTAATAAATTTCAGACATACATTAGCCTACAGAAATGTATTAGGACCCTTAACATTAACCACTTCAGGATTTACCCCTTTCCTGACCAGAGCACTTTTCGCGATTCTGCACTGCGCCACTTTAACTGACAATTGCGCGGTCGTGCAACGTGGCTTCGAAACAAAATTGGCGTCCTTTTTTTCCCACAAATAGAGCTTTCTTTTGGTGGTATTTGATCACCTCTGCGGTTTTTATTTTTTGCGCTATAAACAAAATAAGTAATAATATTTTTTACATTTTGCTATAATAAATATCCCCAAAAAATATATAAAAAAACATTTTTTTTGTCCTCAGTTTAGACCGATATGTATTCTTTTACATATTTTTGGTAAAAAAAATCTCAATAAGCGTTTATTGATTTGTTTGCGCAAAAGTTATAGCGTTTACAAAATAGGGGATAGTTTTATGGCATTTTTATAAATAATTTTTTTTTTTTACTAGTAATGGCGGCGATCAGCAATTTTTATTGTGACTGCGACATTATGGCGGACATGTCGGACATTTTTGACACATTTTTGGAGCCATTGTCATTTATACAGCGATCAGTGCTATAAAAATGCACTGATTCCTGTATAAATGACACAGGCAGTGAAGGGGTTAACCACTAGGGGGCGGGGAGGGGTTAAATCAGTACTGGGGAGGTGTTTCTAACAGTAGGGGGGATGGGCTGTGTGTGTGATGTCACTGATCTCTGCTCCGATCACAGGGAGCAGAGATCCAATGACACTGTCACTAGGAAGAACGGGGAGATGCTGTTTACATCAGCATCTCCCCGTTCGTCCTCTCCGTGAAGCGATCGCGGGTTTTCCTGCGGCTATCGAGTCCGCGGGACCCGCGACCCGACTCACGGAGCTCGCGGCAGGCACGCGCGCGCACACGGCGGCAAATTCAAAGTAACGTACGGGTACGTTACTTTGCGCAGCCATGCCATTCTGCCGACGTAAATGTACAGGAGCCGGTCGGGAAACGGTTAAGAGGTATTTTCTTTCCAAACCTGGCTAGAGGTCTGCCGAAACAGGTGTGGGGGTTTCATCTGGGAATCACTCCAATCTGGCAAATAAGTCAGTTTTTAATCCCCCAAAGAATGAGCACCGGCATATTGAAGTCTTCAAAAATATGGTTACCAGTGATTTGGAACATATGAAAATTTAAAAAGTAGGGGACCCCTCATATCTTAAAAAAGGAATCAGTACACTGGAAAAAAATAAGGATGCAGTTAAAATTGCACACACTCGCGGAATGGCGAAAAACTATGGTACTTAAAAAATCTCCATAGGCGACATTTTAAAAATTTCTACAGGTTACCAGTTTAAAGCTACAGAAATGGTCTTGCACTAGAATTATTGCTCTCGCTCTAACAATCACGGTGATACCTCACATGTGTGGTTTGAACACTGTTTACATTTGCGGGCGCGACTTACGTATGCTCGGAGGGATGGGGCACTTTCATTTTTTTTTTATTATTATTATTTATGTATTTTATTTTTTATTTTTATTTTTTTACACTGTCCCTTTAAAAAAGAATTCTGATCAATTTTATAGCTGTCACAAGGAATGTGAATATGACAGTAATAGGCAGTGACAGGTACTCTTTATGGAGGGATCGGGGCTCTAAAAGACCCCAAATCCCTCCTTTTGCACTTGATATTATTCAAAATGCCAAGTTTAGCTGTTTTGAATACTTACATTTTTTTTTAATTTGGCACCTTTAAGTCTTCAGTAAACCGGAAGTGGTGTCATGACATCACTTCCAGGTTTACTAGATCCGAGACTCAATCGAAACCAATTCTGGCTTTGTTTGGTGGATGTGCCGGCTTGTTGCTCAGGCCTCCCGGTGTGACGTGAGAGCCCGGGCGAGTTGCACAAGGTGGCGGGGGGGGGTGTCCCCTCCCACTGCTTGGGATAAGAGGCAAGCGTCTGTTTAGCCGCATTGATTGTTATCACAAGAAAGCCGACCGTCCACTCTAAAAAACGGTACCGAGATGATATCACTCCGGTACAACTCCTTCAAGCCGAAGGCCGCATATTTGCGTTACATTGGCGTGAAGGGGTTAAAACCAATTTAATTCCACACTCCATTAGAGCTGCACAATTCTGGATAAAATGAGAATCACAATTTTTTTGCTTAGGATAAAGATCACAGATTGTTTCTCGAAAAGTTGCGTTTGGAAGACCTCTGCGCAAATACAGTGTGACATAAAATATTGCAACAACTGCCATTTTATTTTCTATGGTCTCTGCTAAAAAATATATATATAATGTTTGGGGGTTCTAAGTAGTTTTCTAGCAAAAAATACTAATTTTAACTTGTAAGCAACAAATGTCAGAAAAAGGCTTGGTCTTTAAGTGGTTAAACTGACCTCATTTGCAGACCGAAGTCATCCCTTTGCTCTCTATTTGAACAGAAAGATACAATTTTTTTAAATTTCTCTTTCAGCGTTGAGCAATGTTGTTGATAAACATTGCCAGCTGCTTTTTTTTTTTTTACAGCTGTAAACAGGGCACGGCTGTGCACTGTTTACATAGAATCATGGAAATGCCAGATTAAGATCGTGAGGGGGTTGAATCGATATCACAATTTTTAACGATTAATCGTGCAGTTCTACACTCCACATAAATCAATCAGAAAAAACCTGGCTGTCCCACTGTGTTACCCAAAGACAAAACAGCTTAGATTTCACAGCTGCTGCCTGCCAGGTGTTTTAATGGTCTATAACACGTGTGTCCAACACAAGGCCTGTGGGCCGAATCCAACCCGCTGGGCCATTTCATGTGGCCCTTGCACTTACTGCATACTGTGCATAGCACACCCCTAAACCCTGCACTATTTATGTATCACACTCCTCAACGCTGCACTCTGTACACAGCACACCCCTGAACCCTGCACTCTGTATGTGGCAGACCCCTGAATTCTGCACTCTGTATGTAGTGCATCCCTGAACCCTGTACTCTGTACATAGGGCACACCTGAATTCTGCACTCTGTATGTAGCTTAGCCATGAACTCTGCACTCTGTATGTATCACTCGCTGAATCCTGCACTCTGTACATAGCGCACCCCTGAATCCTGCACTCTGTACATAGCGCACCCCTGAATCCTGCACTCTGTACATAGCTTACCCCTGAATCCTCCACTCTGTATGTAACATACCCATAAACTCTGCACTCACTCATGTAGTTACATAGTTACATAGTAAGTAAGGTTGAATAAAGACACCAGTCCATCCAGTTCAACCTGAGTGAGTGTGGGTGTGTGTCTACAATTGTCCCTATCCCTGTACGTTGTGTCTCATTAAGATGCTCATCTTTTATATTATTATTTATTTAGGGTACTCATATAGCGCCGTCAATTTACGCAGCACTCCACACATACATTGCACACTCACATCAGTCCCTACCCTCAAGGATCCCACAATCCAAGGTCCCCAACTCACATTCATATACTAGGGCCAATTTTGGACAAAAGCCAATTAACCTACCAGAATGTCTTTGGAGTGTGGGAGGAAACCGGAGTACCCAGAGGAAACCCACACAGGGACAGGGAGAACATGCAAACTCAAGGCAGGTAGTGTCGTGGTTGGGATTTGACAGTAAAAAAAATTTCAAAAAGTGTGGCGCTATAAGCTACGTGTAAAGGTGATAAGTGAATAATACAAAAAAATTATATTACATATTCAGTGACTTCAAAAGCAGATATTCCGGTATAAATCAGAAAAAAATCTACGTGAATGGATGTGATAGTGACAAATAATAACACTTAAATATGTAAACTGAATTAGGTAATGTAAAAAGTCACAAAATAATATTGAATACAAAGTCCAAATAAGTGAACAAACAAAAGCAAAAAGTCTGTGATGACAGTGCAAAAATTGATGATAAACAGGTGTCTCCTGGGCATGCAGGGGGATTGTTCAGGCCCAGCAACCTGGTGGATAGGTGGGCCGTAGGGAGACCAGAGGTGCACAGAGGATTGAAATCAGTGCCAAGACCATCACCAGAAACCAAGGAGGCTTACCAGAAAAATTGGCCTGAAATGGCATATGCCATACAGGTCAAAAAGGCTTGATGACCAACAGGTCTAGGTATTATATCTGGTCAGATGACATCACACAGATGGGGGGAAGAAATCAGCACGGCTTCCTCGTCAATGGGTACACCATGAGCCAAGTGAATAATTTGTATAACATGTGAGGGATAAAAACACTCACATAGCGTGATAACGTTTCAACTTGGGTTTATTTAAAAATATTGAATCAAGATCAACTCACATTTTCAGAAGATAAAACAGGCATGTAATCTTGTAGCGGTAGTCATGAGGGGTCCACCCGACATGTTTCAACTAAACAGTCATCATCTGGGGTGTTGGGATTTGAACCAGCGACCCTTTTTACTGCTAGGCGAGAGTGCTACCCACTACACCAAACATGTAGTGTACCGCTGAATCCTGCACTCTGTATGTAGCTCACCCCTGAACCTTGCACTCTGTATGTAACATACCCATGAACTCTGCACTCTGTATGTAACATGCCCATGAACTCTGCACTCTGTATGTAACATACCCATGAACTCTGCATTCTGTATGTAACATACCCATGAACCCTGCACTCTGTATGTAGTGCACCCAGGGCCGGCCCTACCATGAGACCCAATGGTACCATCATCCCAGGCAGCACTTTCACCAGCCCGTTCTGCCCGCTCCGCTGCGGATCCCACTGTGAGGAGCCCGGCGCCGAGGTGAAAGGAGCGTGCGGGCAGAAAAGGGGAACAGTCAGCGGGAGGGACAGTCGGCAGGTGAGCGGGCTTGCTGGCCAATAAGTGGGCCGGTGTCTAGTCGATAAATGCCCCCTGTCGAATAATGCCCGCCTGGTACTGTTCATGCGCAGCGCTTGCGTAGTAGCGAGCCGCCGAAAGCCTCCGAACATCCGAATTGCCAATTAGCTGTAGACGGTGCCTGCGCACTATAGCCGACATAGTGCCACACGCTCCCGATTCTCATGCAAGTCTGCAAGGGGCGGACTTGTTCATGATGGGAGCGTGTGAGGGGCGGATGGCAACACAATAGGGCATATTTAGTAATGATGGGCAGTGCTGTTAAGATTGGGGCGGAATTTGTCACGACACTCAAACACATCTCCTAAACAAATATACCTCTGCTATTCTTCCTACACGTGTTGCCCTTAACTCGTGTAGGAAGAATAGCAGAGATATATTTGCTTAGGAGATGTGTTTCAGCTTTGTGACATATTCCGCCCCCATCTTAGCAGCACAGCCCATCATTACATAATACGTCTCCTTCTGTTTCCATCCGCCCCTCACACGCTCCCATCATGAACAAGTCCGCCCCTTGCAGACTTGCACGAGCATCGGGAGCTTATTCCAATGTTCGGCGGCTTTCGGCCGCTCTGTACTGCGCAAACGCAGTACAGTGCTGGCATTATTTGACTGGGCCTTTCTCGTCAGAACACCGGCGAGTGGGGGAGCAGAGAGATGACATCATCTCTTACCACCCGCCCTGCATCACTGCAGTTCCACCCTCACTGTGTAGCCACGGGCAGCAGAGAGATTACATCATCTCTCTGCTGCCTTTACTCTGGGACACAGCAAGTGGCAATCCGCTACGTTTGGCAGGTGACGTCATGGCAAATGACAATCTGCAAGGTGTGGCAGGTCACGTGGCAAGTGACATTCCGCTACGTGTGGCAGGTGACGTCGTGGCAAGTGACAATCCGCAATTTGTGGCAGGTGACGTGGCAAGTGACAATCCGCTACTTGTGGCAGGTGACGTCATGGCAAGTGACAATCCGCTAAGTGTGGCAGGTGACATCGTGGCAAGTGACAATCTGCAACATGTGGCAGGTGGTGTCGTGGCAAGTGACAATCCGCATGAGGTGACAGGTGACGCGGCAAGTGACAATCCGCATCTGAAGGCAGGTGACGTTGGCAAGTGACACGCTCAGGGCTCCCACTGATTCTGCATTATGGTGAGTTGAACCATTTATTTTATATAACAATGTAATAGAAATATTGTACTTCAATCATTTTTTTTTGCGATACGGCACTGCGTCGCTTTAACTGACAATTGCGCGGTTGTTTGACGTGGTACCCCAAACAAAATTTACGTCCTTTTTTTCCCACAAATAGAGCTTTCTTTTGGTGGTATTTGATCACCTCCGTGGTTTTTATTTTTTGTGCTATAGACAAAAATAGCGATCATTTTGAAAAAATATATATATATATATATTTTTACTTTTTGCTATAATAAACATCCAAAAAAATAAAAATAAAAATTTCTTCATCAGTTTAGGCCAATATGTATTCTTCTACATATGTTTGATAATAAAAAAAATGCAATAAGCGTATATTGATTAGTTTGAGCAAAAGTTATAGCATCTACAAAATAGGGGATAGATTTATGGCATTGTTATTATTATTTTTTTTTTTTACTAGCAATGGCGGTGATCTGCGATTTTTAGCGAGACTGTGACATTGCGGTGGACAGATCGGACACTTTTGACACATTTTTGGGACCGCTGACATTTATACAGCGATCTGTGCTATAAAAATGTACTGATTACTGTGTAAATGTCACTGTCAGGGAAGGGGTTAAATGTGTTCCCTGGGAGGTGTTTCTAACTGGGGGGGATGGGACTGACTGGAGGTGGAGAGAGATCACTGTTCCTAATCACTAGGAACAGCAGATCTGTCTCTCCTCCCCTGTCAGAATGGGGATCTGTCTGTTTACATTTACATTATGGCTCTCTGTGGAGCGATCGCGGGTGGCCGGCTGAGATCGCGGCCACGCACAGATCCTTTTATACTCCTATATACATGTATAGAGCCATGACAGGTCCTCTTTATACTCCTACATACATGTATAGAGCCATGACAGGTCCTCTTTATACTCCTATATACATGTATAGAGCCATGACAGGTCCTCTTTATACTCCTACATACATGTATAGAGCCATGACAGGTCCTCTTTATACTCCTATATACATGTATAGTGCCATGACAGTTCCTCTTTACACTCCTATATATATGTATAGAGCCATGACAGGTCCTCTTTATATTCCTATATACATGTATAGAGCGATAACAGGTCCTCTTTATACTCCTATATACATGAATAGAGCCATGACAGGTCCTCTTTATACTCCTACATACATGTATACAACCATGACAGGTCCTCTTTATACCCCTATATACATGTATACAACCATGACAGGTCCTCTTTATATTCCTACATACATGTATAGAGCCATGACAGGTCCTCTTTATACTCCTACATACATATACACAACCATGACAGGTTCTCTTTATATTCCTACATACATGTATTGAGCTATGACATGTCCTTTTATACTCCTATATACATAGAGCCCTGACAGGTTTTTTTATACACCTACATACATGTAAAGTGCCATGACAGGTCCTCTTTTTACTCCTATATACATGTATAGAGCCATGACAGGTCCTCTTTATACTCCTTTACATGTATAGAGCCATGACAGGTCCTCTTTATATTCCTATATACATGTATAGTGCCATGACAGGTCCTCTTTATACTCCTTTACATGTATAGAGCCATGGCAGGTCCTATTTATATTCCTATATACATGTATAGAGCCATGACAGGTCCTCTGTATACTCCTATATACATGTATAGAGCCATGACAGGTCCTCTTTATATTCCTAAATATATGTATAGTGCCATGACAGGTCCTCTTTATACTCCTTTACATGTATAGAGCCATGACAGGTCCTCTTTATACTCCTTTACATGTATAGAGCCATGACAGGTCCTCTTTATATTCCTATGTGAAGGAATGTGATGTAGATAATAATAATAGTAATCTGAAAATGTCTATTTTCTTATGTGCATACATATTTTTCTCCTTACTCATTATATAAGTATACAGGTTTGCTCTGTTCCTATATTTTCTCAAGATGGCGGGTACCCCCTACATCCCACACATCAGAAGAACGCGGAACTGAAGATAAAACCAAAGACAGCCAGACCTCGTTATGAACATTCTCCATTTTCTTTTTCTATCTTAACCAATGAAATGTACCTATTAGACTAACATAGCAATGACGTATTTGTGTGTATAAAACATTAACACCGCCTTGAATAAATTAGAAGTGTAACAAGTAACGGTGCTGAGCATGTCTCAGAGTGTTTACTTTTATATTCATGCATATCAACACTTTCCAATTAGAGACAGCAGCAGATAACCTTGGGCTCGATTGGAGCTCTTAATCATTTCCTTAACAGATGGTGCCGAAACCCGGGACCACAGGCTACAGTCGAAGTTATACCGCGACAAGCATTCGGGCGTTAACTGATTGATGAGAGTGGGGTTTGCGCAGCTCTAACAGTACCGGTGAGTTTGATTTATATTCTTACCACTGTACGACTCTCTTATCTTTCGGTTGACGGCTGGATTCTGTCGGTATGCTGAGACTGTCTTAGAGGCAGGTATTTCCTCGCCTGAGGTTGTTTTAACGAACCTGCTGATGGGTTTCTGCTGACTGTATTTGTTCACTGTCTGCCATTCTTTGGGCTACGAAACTCAGCAGTCTAAGGGTGCTACATGTGTGAATGTGTGGTCTCTGGAATGAGATGGTTTCCCTTGTGGCAAACGTTTATAGACGGGTTACTCTGGGTTTTTAACGAACCTTTGAGGGTTATTTTAGCTGCTGGCTTTGCAGTCTAAAGTGCTACATGTGTGAATGTGTGGTCTCATCTCCAGATGAGCTATCGGTCTCTGGAATGAGATGGTTTCCCTTGTAGCAAATGTCTATAAAACAGGTTTATTTTTGCAGGGTGGTCTGCCCCTGGGGTTATCTTAGCCTGCTGAAATTTTGCCGTTCGAAGAGTGGCAGGTGTAATGTCCTGTCGTGAGTGTATTTGTGATTTACTGTTTGCTACGTTGCTCCTTGTTCTGAGATTAACCGTACATTAGTCTTATGTGCCCCCACCGAAGGAATTTGTTGATAAGAACACTGAGAAAAAATATTAACCCCTTGGTTGAGAGAGAGAAAAGAAAGTGATATTGTAAAGAAGGAGAGAAGAAGATGTTGAAATAGTTAACAAAGTTGAAAGAAGTGGCGAAAGTTATGTTGCTGAAGAAACAGGGAGAAAAATCCTGTGTGATAAAGAAAATTGGATAAAGGAAGTTAAGAAAGATGGCGATTGTATTATGTATGTGTATCACAGAGCTGATGATATGTTGGAACTTGAAACAAAGGAGGGGAGGGACAGCACTGCCCTCCGTCTAACAACCACTCCTTTCTCACCACCCAAGCACAACCCACTGTGACAACTCAGCCCGGCGGCCATCTTAGTGCACCCATGCCTTCACTTTCTACCCAGTCCAGTGCACTTCCTGCCGGCGACCATCTTGGTACACCCAGTAAGCTTAAACAGCCTGTACCCAGCCCTCCCTGTTTTAAACCAAGATGGTTCATACCACACACCTGTCTTCCCCAATACGGGAGCATCACACTCCTAGGCCGGATATGTTAATGATGAAGAAGCGTCTGAGTGGGAAGCCCAACAGCAGGCAGCAAGGCCACCCACTGATTTAACCCCCAATCCGGCTCCGGACTCACAGTTCCGAGAGGATCTCAAACACATGCTGGCAACCGTAAAGAACAGTGCCCCTTGCCAGCCCCTGCCCCAACAACAGTCTCGGTTACCAGAAGGGGCACCAGTGATGTATGTCGCTTTTACTCTATCACAAGCAGCGGCCTTAGTGACAAGTCTGCCTGACCCAGAGAAGCAGCCAATTCCCTTCTACCACAGGATAGTGCAGATACAAGAAACTTACTCAGCTGCCTGGAGAGACTTGATCAGCCTATGCCAAATCAAAGCAGGATATGTCTTTTGGCCAGTCATGCAGACGGCCTTCAATGATGCCAGCCTGACAAGTGCCACTTCCTACACCTCAGGCGTGGAGTTCTGTGCACAACTCCACGACTGGGCAAAGGAGAAGTTGACGGATCAGAAGACCACAATCCAAGATATTACCCAAGATAAAGGGGAGTCTGTGAAGAAGTATCATGCTAGACTCATAAAGGCACACACACACATGTTATCAACTGCTTTTGTTTCAGGGCTCAGAGAGGATATCAGAAAAGGCCTGATGGTGGCCCGCCCTGAATACCATTCAATGAAAATGTCTGATTTATTGTTGGTGACCAGAGGTATAGAAAATAAAAAAGGTAAAAAACCAACGCCCCTCATGGTAACCCATGACGAAGATCCCGCCTACACTAGTCCACCACCACTGCCCAATACCAGGGAAAGGATCACCTGTTACAACTGTGGGAAACGGGGTCACTTCAGAAAAGAATGCAGAGCTCCAAGATGTCCCAGACGAAAAACCTACCACTTTCCTCATTGACAGGGGTGCAGCCAAAAGTGTGTTGAGGGCGGTGAACCTGCCTAATAGTTCTTTCCTTTCCACTATTGATGTTTCCTGCGTAGGAATGGATGGGGTGCCCCGCTCCAGTCCACTTCCTGATTTGCTTGCCAGATTTGTGGTGTCCTCTACATGTCCCTTGAATCTACTAGGAGCTGATGTGTTGTCCAGACTACAGGCCTCAATCAGGACACGCCTGAAGGGGGGATGAAGTTACATACTCCCCTATCTTTAGAAGACTCATCTGCCTTGTGTTCTCTGCCTCTCCTGATGACACTTAATGAAGAAAAAACTTCAAGTTCAATACTGCAGGAAGTACTTGACAGAATCCCTGCGTGCCTATGGTCCACAGGACCGGAAGACAACGGTCACTTAAAGGTGCCACCAGTTTCAGTCAAGCTAAAAGAGGGCGCATCATTGCCCCGGAAACCACAATAACCCCAAGAAGAGAACCCCTAAAGGAGAACCAGGTACCTGCTGTGGATGCCTTTGACTGCAAAATACCTCACAGAGGTGGACCTTACAAAAGTTTTCTTCAGTGTCCACCCTCACCCCTCCTGCTGGTACTTTTTTGCATTCATCCACAGAAAGAAACGGAAACATACCTAAACAGTTGTGCCACAAGGGGTACAGAACTTTCCAAGCCAGTCTGCAAAAACTATGGCTATCATCCTTGACACATGACAAGAGGAACAGCCGGAAGTGATTCTCTTCCAACATGTTGATGACCTTCTCCTTTGTGCAGCTGACTTACCCCCTGTTGAAGTCACCTCAGAAAGCCTGTTGTGCTATCTTGCCAACCAGGGCTGCAGAGCCTCAAAGCCCAAATTGCAGTGGTGCTCAACACCTGTCATTTTCCTTGGACTAATTTCCGAGTGCAGAGCATGGATTCCAGAAGCCTTCCTACTGATGCTCTGCAATCAGACCCTTCCAGATGTCTCCTGAAGAAATATCTAAAGTTTGAAGCCTTTAAGTGCGCCACCCCCGGCGCTAGGGCTCCCAGCCTACGGCAAAACGCTCAAGTTCTTTGTATCCGAACGTCTGGGACATGCTGCAGGTGTACTCACCCAATCACACGGCATCAGCCTACGCCCTGTAGGATATTATTCCTGTCGACTGGATGTGGTAGCAAGAGGAGGCCTATTGTGTCTGTGAGCTGGCTTTGCTACACAAGCCTTGCTTGACAAAACTTTGAACTTGGTCCTCGGTCACTGCCTCGTTCTGCTTGCTCCCCATGACGTTGTTGCCATATTCAACCAAGATCCAGCCGAAACACTAGTCTACTACCAGACACTTGAGACTCTTGTGTTCCCTCCTACTGGACAGCATTACTCTATTAAGTTGTCAAACACTGAACCCTACCACCCTTCTTCCACTTCTCGAGGGGGGAAAGGAGGAGGAGGAGTAGAGTCTTGACTTGTTACCCCATGACCACACAGGACACGCGGTCACCACTGAAAACACTGTTCTACAAGCTGAAGCCTTACCACTGGTGATGTCTGCACAGGAGGCAGAGCTGTAAGCACTTACTACAGCATATAAATGGGCAGAGGGAAAAAGAGCCAACATTCATATGGACTCAAGATATGCTTTCAGCATTGCCCATGATTATGGTGTTATCTAGGACAGAGGATTCCTGATGGCTGCAGGAACACTTGTGAAAACTTGATTGATGCCTTGCTTCTCCCAACCCAAGTGACTATTCTGAGTAAAGCACACGACAAAATGAACTCAAAGGAAGCTTAAGGCAATCATCGAGCCAATACAGCTGCCAAACAGACAGCTGGTGGTCCACGGGAAGTGGACAGCAGGGTGGTAGAAGAAGACCACCCCGTGCTTACCTTACAGACTTTCCCAGTGGACAGAGTTTATCTAAAAGAACTACAGGAAACAACAAGTGCGGATAAGAAGGAAAGCTGGAAACGGAGAGGAGCAACTCTCAGAAATGGACTATTCGAGTGCAACAAGAAGCTTTGTCTACCCAGGAGTATGTACCCAGTCGTGGTGCAATGGGCACATGGAGCTGCCCACTTGACAAAGACTTTTATGAACTCTCTTATCAACAAGTGTTGCACCAAGAGTTACTCCACTGACCGACAGCTTCTGCAGATCATGCATTATCTGCACCAAATGTAACCCAGGATGCACAGAAGAAGCACAGAAGAAGCACCTGGCAAAAGCCCTATACCCCATTCCAGAGGATGCAAATTGATCATTCTCAAGTGCCAAGAAGTGGCAGATTCGAATATGCCCTAGTGGAAGTGGTCATGACTGCCAGGACCACAGCTAAGAAACTACTGAGTGAGATAGTATGTAGATTTGGGGTCCCAGAGGTGATATTGAGAGATCAGGGACCAGCCCTAACAACAACCCTTACTAAAGAGATTTGGGCAGCACTGGGGGTTCAGTTGGCACTACACATCCCATACCACCCTCAAAGTAGCGGGAAGGTAGAAAGGATGAATGGGACACTAAAAACAGGATGTTAAAGATGGCCCAAGAGACTAACATGAGTTGGCCAGACAGTTAGCCCATTGCCCTGTTCAGTGTCAGACACACCCCCAGGGGAAACATGCCCTATCCCCTTATGAAATTTTGTTTGGTTCAGCTCCCAGACTTGGTTGTTACTTTCCACAACAGTTACAGTTACAGTCTGATGTGTTGACTAATTATGTAACCACATTATCACGAGAATTAACCTGAATGCATGTCCAGGTGTTTTCTTCCATTCCAGATCCTGAATTAGATACAGGAACACACCAACTACTGTCTGGAGATACTTGAGCCAAGTTATGATGGTCCATTCCAAGTTTTGCTGACCACAGCCACCTCAGTCAAGTTGGCCAGGAAGAACACCTGAATGCACGCTTATCACTGCAGGAGAGCGTGTTTTCGGGTGCTGCATATCCTTTTTCTGTTTGATCTAGGGGGGAGGGGCCCAGGAGGTGGCCATCACAAAAATGATAACATAATTACGTTTTGGTGTAACTCTTCAGGTACACATGTGACCACCTTTACCTTAGATTACGGTGACATAGTACCTTGTCCGTTTGACCCTTCATGGTGATGCCATTGGTACAGTGATATCCCTGACGGTAAGGACATATAGGTATGCCACACAGACAGTTACTGGGGACAGAGTTGTGGTTTCTGTGGGGGCCAGTGGGTTGGAACCCAGGGCCAGACTGGGCGACCACAGAGTGCATTAGACAAAAAAGATGAAAATAGAAAGCCCCCATATCCTAACCAAAGATACCCCTGATACATGCACTGACCCAGCACACAGTCAGAGGAGGAAGCGAGCAGCTCTCTCCGGAAGCTTTGATCCTCATGTATACATACATGTCATAGGGGTTACAAGGGGGGTCCCTGATGAGTTTAAAGCCAGGGATCAGGTAAAAGCTGGTTTTGAGTCTTTGATCCCCATAACAACTGTCAGCAAGAATGTAGATTGGATTAACTACATGTCATGGTTATGCAATAGAGTTTGTCAATCAGCATACCTGTCTCCATGTGTTCATCTCTAGAGACCAGCTGACCCTCACCTGACTGCTTTTGTAACCTCTCCTATAAGCATGGCCCCACCCCAGGCCCTATCAGGGAACCCTATATTAACCTGTGCACTGCAAGCCAGCAGTGCTGATCAACCACTGTGTGTTAGCCTCTGTGTGTACTTGCTATGTTTCCTACATCTGATTTCTGTTACCGACTTTGGCCTGTTCCCGGCCATCCCTGTTTGCCTGTGACCCTGATGTTCCAGCCAGCTCCCTCCTTCCTCTTCTCCTGTAGTCTACCGTGAGCGTGAGCTGTGAGACCCTGGGGGCCGCGACCTGGAGCCAGACTGCAGCGCAGTCCATCCTCACCACTAGAGGCTCTGGTGAACACCTGCTGGCTCTTAGACTCCGTGCCCTGGGGAATCTATGCTCTAGCTCCCAGTGGGATCTGTGTCAGTGATCCAGTAGACCTGCTTCCTGAACCTCCCAGGGTACAATCCGCAGCAGTTAGCCGTAGGGTCCACTACCTTGCGGTGCACTCCTGATCCCAACGGTGTGCATCTGTCACCCAGCCTCTAGGTGACATGACACTACACATATTATAACCAACAGAGATTTGTAAATTACTCTAAAGATGCCCTCCAGCGAATTGCTGACCAGTTAGCCCCCACTTCCTACATGACATTCCAGGACCGGATGGCCTTAGACATGGTGCTAGCTGGGAAAGGAGGTGTTTTGTAAAATCATAGGAAAAAACAGGAACTTGCTGCACATACATTCCTGATAATACTGGCCCAAATGGTAAGGTTACTTTAGCTATAAAGAAATTAGAAGATCTGTCACTAGAGTTGAAGAAGAACTCAGGTATCACAGACCCATGGGACCAATATTTTAGCTGGATGAGTGGGTGGCAGAAGGTGCTCGTCCAGATACGGGTAACGGTATTAATAATCCTGGTTCTTTTAGCCCTGATTGTATGCTGTATTCTACCTTTCGTAAAGAAGTTAATGAGCAAGGCTGTAGACAATAGCACACCTACATTTCTCCACCAAGAAGAAGAGGACCCCCTTATGATGGAAGATGACAAACCCTTCACTCCTCTACAGTCACTCCCTGTCCATAACCTCACAATCCTATAGGGTTTTAGGGATAGATAGCGCCTGACTGCACCTCTCCAGCTGTATCGAGGAGGGAAGTGAACAGTTGCTGCCCAATTCTATATACAGCCTAAAAGAGTTGCTGAGGAGAAGGGCCAGGCCAAAGTGGGACCTTTAGTATTAGGGACAGAAAAGAGAAAATAGTCATTTTAGGGGGGATTGTGAAGGAATGTGATGTAGATAATAATAATAGTAATCTGAAAATGTCTATTTTCTTATGTGCATACATATTTTTCTCCTTACTCATTATATAAGTATACAGGTTTGCTCTGTTCCTATATTTTCTCAAGATGGCGGGTACCCCCTACATCCCACACATCAGAAGAACGCGGAACTGAAGATAAAACCAAAGACAGCCAGACCTCGTTATGAACATTCTCCATTTTCTTTTTCTATCTTAACCAATGAAATGTACCTATTAGACTAACATAGCAATGACGTATTTGTGTGTATAAAACATTAACACCGCCTTGAATAAATTAGAAGTGTAACAAGTAACGGTGCTGAGCGTGTCTCAGAGTGTTTACTTTTATATGCATGCATATCAACACTTTCCAATTAGAGACAGCAGCAGATAACCTTG
This sequence comes from Aquarana catesbeiana, assembly GCF_042186555.1. NCBI lineage: Eukaryota > Metazoa > Chordata > Amphibia > Anura > Ranidae > Aquarana > Aquarana catesbeiana. Next base: position 945,354,301 of record NC_133324.1, on the reverse strand, counting down.
GGCTCGATTGGAGCTCTTAATCATTTCCTTAACACCTATATACATGTATTGAGCCATGACAGGTCCTCTTTATACTCCTACATACATGTATAGTGCCATGACAGGTCCTCTTTATACATGTATACAACCATGACAGGTTCTCTTTATATTCCTACACAGATGTATAGAGCCATGACACGTCCTTTTATACTCCTACCTACACATGTATAGAGCCCTGACAGGTCTTTTTATACTTATATATACACATATAGGGCCGTGACAGGTCCTCTTTATACTCCTTTACATGTATAGAGCCATGACAGGTCCTCTTCATACTCCTACATACATGTATTGAGCCATGACACAGGTCCTCTTTATATTCCTATATACATGTACAGAGCCATGAAAGGTCCTCTTTATACATATATATACATGTATACAACCATGACAGGTCCTCTTTATACTCATATATACATGTATGTCCCGTACACACGGTCGGACTTTGTTTGGACATTCCGACAACAAAATCCTAGGATTTTTTCCGACGGATGTTGGCTCAAACTTGTCTTGCATACACACAGTCACACAAAGTTGTCGGAAAATCCGATCGTTCTAAACGCGGTGACGTAAAACACGTACGTCGAGACTATAAACGGGGCAGTGGGCAATAGCTTTCATCTCTTTATTTATTCTGAGCATGCGTGGCACTTTGTCCGTCGGATTTGTGTACACACGATCGGAATTTCCGACAACGGATTTTGTTGTCGGAAAATTTTATATCCTGCTCTCAAACTTTGTGTGTTGGAAAATCCGAAGGAAAATGTGTGATGGAGTCTACGCACGGTCGGAATTTCCTATCCTATGTGTCCTATCACACATTTTCCGTCGGAAAATCCGACCGTGTGTACGGGGCATTACAGTGCCATGACATGTCCTTTTATACTCCTATATACACATGTATAGAGCCCTGACAGGTCTTTTTATACTTATATATACACGTATCGTGCCATGACAGGTCCTCTTTATATTCCTACATACATGTATAGAGCCATGACAGGTCCTCTATATACTCCTATATACATGTATAGAGCCATGACAGGTCCTCTATATACTCCTATATACATGTATAGAGCCATGACAGGTCCTCTTTTTTTTTTTTTTTTCAAACAGTTTTTATTAAATTTTTGCAGTTTACAGATATATGTAGTACTTCTTGTCATAGAGTGAAATACATTCTTTCAAGATTCCTTATACAAAAAAAAAACAGGTATGACAAAATAAGGTTTGTACTGTTGTAATAAGTTTAAACTGTGAGATATCTATGTAGAAAAAGCGGGGGAAGTTCAGGACGTCTTCCCTCAGCCCCGAACACCCCGGTTGGGTTCAGACTGTGCCCGGAGGAGAGGGTTGACATCCCCTAAGTTTCATGTTATCTAGTCATTTCTTATTGTGATATATGCAAACAGTGAATACCAATATCATAATTTTAGTTAGATATCTCTAGGGTAATATGATTAAAAAATGTATGATATGGGGGAGGGGAGACAAAGTAAGGTATGGAAGAGGGGGAAAAGGGGGAAAAGGCAGAGGGTGAAAAGGCCTAGATACGGTAAGGGAGGAGAGGGGGGGGAGAGGATGACGTGTTCTAGATCCTAGATCCTCTCCGGCTTCTGTCCTGAGGTGTGATAGTGTATTTTAAAAAAAATTGTTAGGGTGATGTATGTTTCATCACGGTTAGTATTTCGGGTAATAGCAAAACTGTTCTGGAGAATTGGGTGGAAAAGTGTGACCATGTAGCATTTATTGCGGTGAGTGGGCCGTATATATTATTTCGAAGGGTTATTTAATGTATTATAGTCAGAGGACGATTGGAAGTGGAGCCAGCAACTCCATCTTTGGGTGAATTTAGTAGGGTTTTCCTGGGCTATATGAATTAGTTCTTCCATTTCTGAAATTTTACGGATTCTAGTGAACCATTCTCTTAGGGTGGGTGTATTTGAGGAATTCCAATGTATAGGTATGCATTGTTTCGCTGCGTTTATCATATGCATTGCCAACGACTTGTGGTATGTTTTATGTGGTAGCGGGGATATATGAAGTAGGAACTGGGCTGGGGACAGTTCGAGATCATATGTTGTGATTTGTGAAGAGATTCTATGTATCTCCTTCCAGAAGGGTTGTATCAAGGGGCAAGACCACCAAATATGGAGTAGTGTACCCTCTTCCAACTGACATCTCCAGCATTTCACTGATGTAGCAGGGTAAATTTTGTTTAGTAAGGAGGGGGTACGATACCACCGTGAGAAAATTTTGAATCCATTTTCTTGTGTGGTCACGTTTCTCGATCCTTTATGTATGTTGAGAAGAGCTTGTTCCCATTGTGTTTCTGAGAGTGATATAGATAGGTCTTTTTCCCATTTTTGACAGGCACTGTTCTGGCTAGTCTGCATGTTAGTGAAGAGTAGATTGTGAGTTATGGAAATTAGATGAGGCTGTGTACTATTTTGGTTACATAACGACTCAAAGGGGGTAAGTGGTCTTGAGCAAGTAGCTTGTTTGTCTTTTGATTGTAGGAAATGAGCAATTAGAATGTATGTCCAGGGGGAAATTGGTAGGTTTCCTGTCTGAGTAGAGATTTGAGAGGGAGTGAGAATTTTCCCTTGATGGAAGAATTGATGTGCTTTTATGCTATCTTGTGGAAAGTTCTCGGATAGGAAGTGTTTATGTATTCCAGGAGGGAAATCTGGGTTGAGTTTTATAGGGGTTAGTGGACCTGGTGTAGAGGATATCTTCATTTGGTAGCTAACTTTCTGAAAACATTTAAGAGTAGGTCCTATTAAGGGGTGCGAAAGTAGAGTCACAGGTATGTGTTGTGGATTTAGCCATGGTGAAGAGGATAACGGAAGTGTTGTGAGGGATGCTTCTAAGGTGACCCAATCCTTATGACTTGAGTGGTTATTCCAATCAACTGTTCTAGTCAGATGGGTAGCTCTATAGTAGTTAAGAATATTCGGGAGCCCTATGCCTCCTAGGTGTTTTGGCTTGGTGAGTTGTTGAAAGCTAATTCTGGGTTTCTGAGGTCCCCATAGAAATCTGGAGCTTGCTGATTGATATGTTTTGAAAAAAGTTTGAGGGATTGAGATGGGAATTGTTTGAAGGATGTATAGCAACCTCGGTAGGGCATTCATTTTTAGTATCGCGGCTCTACCAAACCACGAGAAAGATGGGTTGTTCCAGTTTTTAAAGTCTGCAATTAGCTTGTTTAAAATGGGTATATAATTCTTTATGTATAGGTCAGAAAGTTTGGAGGGAAGTTGTATTCCTAGGTAGGTTATCGCTTCTTTTTCCCAATGAAAGGGGAAGTTTTTTTTGCATTGGTCTACTAGCTTGTGGGGGAGGGAAATATTGAGTGCGAAGGATTTTGTAAAATTTATTTTGAGATTGGATAGCTCTTGAAATTGTTTGAATTCGGACAGTAGGACTGGTAGGGTAATCAGGGGCTGTGATAGGAACAGTAATACATCATCTGCAAAGGCAGCATATTTGTATTCTTTATGGGGAGTGGTTATACCATGAATGTCTGGATTTAATTTCAGTTTTCGAAGGAATGGTTCGAGTGTGAGAACAAATAGAATAGGGGACAGGGGACATCCCTGTCTTGTCCCGTTACGTATATGGAAGGCATTCGACAGAGTGTTGTTGACCCTTACTCTAGCCATAGGATTCGAATAAAGGGACCGGATCAGTCCCGAAAAGTAAGGACCAATTCCTATAGCTTGCAACACTGCTGTCACGTAGTCCCATGCCACTCTGTCGAATGCCTTCTCTGCATCTAATGAGAGGAAAAATCCTCTCTGGTTGGTATGAGTGATAATATGGTGTAGATTAATCGCTTTGATTGTGTTGTCTCTGGCTTCTCTACCTATTACAAAACCTGTTTGATCTGTGGACACTAGGGATGGTAGAAGGGGAGTTAGTCTATTTGCTAATATTTTAGAAAATATTTTAACGTCTACGTTAAGTAGCGAGATTGGCCTGTAATTTCCTGTATTTGTGGGATCTTTGCCTTCTTTATGGATGACTGCAATATGGGCCTCTAGCATTTCTTTGGAGAGTGGGTTGGAGGGGGAGAGTGTGTTAAACGCGTTAAGAAAGGGATCTCTAAGCGTCTCTGTGAATGTCTTGTAGTAGATTGCCGAAATGCCGTCTGGGCCTGGGCTCTTGCCTTGTTTCAACTGTTTAATAGCTTTTTCCCATTCTATTGTGGAGATTGGAGATTCTAGGGATGTCGAAAGTTCTTCTGAAATTTTTCCTGGAGAGAATTGTTTTAAAAAGGTTTTTATTTCGTCATGTCTGTTGGGCATGTGTGTTGATGCAGAATTTGTTGTGGTTAAGGAGTATAGGGAAGTGTAATAGTTCTCGAACTCTTTCGCTATGTCGTGGTTTTTTGTGATTGCAGTTCCTGTCTGTGAGCACAGTCTATGTATTGTATTGTTTGTTTTTTTTGTGCGGAGGGACTGAGCGAGCAGACGGCTACATTTGTTTCCAAACTCATAGAAGAGTTTCTGAGATAGTGTAAATTTTTTCTTAAGTTTGTAACCCAGCTCTTCTTGTATTCGTGTGCGTGTTTCTATTAAGTCTAGGTGGGTTTTCTGTGCTAAATTCTTTTTATGAGAGGCTTCTAGAAGTTTAAGTTTGGAAAAGAGGTCAGACAGTGTCTTTTTCTTTTCTTTCTTTATTGCTGCTGTCATGGAGATCAATTTGCCCCGTATGACACATTTATGTGCTGCCCATTGTGTCATCTTGGTTGTGTCTGGGGTGTCATTTTCTTTAAAGAAGTTGATTAGGCATGTGCGAATTTCCGTTTCTTTTGTTTTGTCTGTCAGGATAGATGGATCTAGTCTCCAAATAGGAGTGTAGGTGGTCTTTTCTGGGAAGCTAAGAGTGAGTGAGATGGGGTGGTGATCGGATAGTGTCATTGGTTCAATGGAGGTAGTTTTTAGTATTGGTAGATCTTGTTGTGTGAGAAAGAAGTAATCTAAACGGGAGTATTTATTGTGTGGGGCCGAGTAAAAGGTATAATCTTTTTCTTTTGGGTGAAGGGTGCGCCAGGTGTCGTGAAGTTGTAGCTCTTGGAGGCTCCTTCTAATTTGTTTGATTGCTTTGTAGGGCAAGTGAGATGTGCCTGATGAGGTGTCTAGTAGAGGGTCGAGCGGGACGTTGAAGTCGCCCCCTAGGATCAGTATTCCTGTTTGGAAAGTAGTTAGAAGTTGGGAAATTTTGCGAAAAAAAGGTATCTGGGCCGAATTTGGGCTATAAATATTTGCAAGTGTGATTGGGGTGTTTCTAAAGGTACCTTTTAGAAATATGTATCTACCCTGATCGTCTATTAGGGAATCTATTATTTTTATTGGGACATTTTTGGATAGAAGAATGGAGACCCCTTTGGATTTCGAAATCGATGAGGTGGAGTGAAAACTATGTGGAAAGAAGTGGTTAGAAAATTTGGGGATGGCGTTGGTGCGGAAGTGGGTCTCCTGCAGGTATATTATGTCTGCCTTCATTACTCTCATGTCGGTCAGTACTTGGGAGCGTTTTTCTGGTGTGTTGAGCCCTTTTGCGTTAAGTGAAAGAAGCTTTAAAGATATGTCGGTCGTTTTGGATTTTGGCCGTGTCATTATGATGGGGGATGTGCAGTTGTGAATTGATGAGGAAGCCTCTTGGAGTGTGAAGCCGGAGAGGATCGAGAAGAGTAAGGGAGGGGAAAAAAAAGGTTAGAAGAAAGAGGGGTGGGGGGGAAGGGGGATGGGAGGAGTGGAAGGGATAGAGAGAGGAGGTGAGTAGGGGGATGAGTAGCCGGAAGTGGAGGTGTAATAACACGTCCACTAGAAGTATTCAGGGGGTGAGCCGGCCTGTGTCAACGGTCGTAATCTGGACCGCTGTGTGGAGAAGTGGTAGGAGTCGTTCAACTAGTAAAACAAGGTGAACGCCTCCACGAGGTCAGTGAACTAGTAGTTTAAGGTGCATCCTGTTAATGATCAGGGGACCAGGCGGAATTATTAAATAAGGGTAGGTAATTACTCTTCATCTCTGGTCCTCTGAGTTTCTAGTAGATGATTATTTCGTCTATGTATGTATGGGACATGGTTGAGGTTTCGGGGGGTTCGTAAAGGGGGGGATCTGTCCGGGGATTGATGTAGTGCATTCTGAGCATGAATAGGAAGGATAAGCATACCAAGACATAAGTGATCAGATCTATTTTTAAAGCTAGATGTTCGGTAAAGTGTGTTAGAGAGAAATAAAAAAAAACAAAAACAAAAAAAAAGTATGCATTTCAATCATTTAAGAATTTTGACCTTGATAGCGTAAAGGTTTGTGGATATAAGACCACCGAGCATATCATAGAGTATAATCTGGTTTGAATATAAAACTGTAACCGTTAAAACTTTTTTTAAAACAGTGCAACTGTGGCATTACTGATGTAGATAGTACTACAGAGAGGGACCCTTTATTCCTCCTCTGTATTGTCTGAGAGGGCTGCGCAAAGGATTAGTCCCATCTGAATGGGATGTTTTCCCAGAATATTGATAACGCCTGTGTGTTATACATTAAATCCATTCTATAGGGGAGGTGTTAAGTGAGAGAGATTTGTCACTACCATGAAAAGGTAGCGTTCTCTAGATTCGAGAGGAAATGGAGTCGTTACCTTTTCGCAGCCCTCTCTGAGTATGCCTTATACGAACTTCAGCGTATCCATAAGATATTACCTAGTAAGTATTACCTGTAATACCAAACAATAAAAAAGAAGAAGAAAGATAAATTCAAAAACAGTAAACTATAGTTATCTTATACCTCTATTATGCTATCTTTTTCTATTGGTAAGGGGGGGGGGGGGGTAAGGGATGACAAGGAGGGAGTGTGAGAAAGGTATGTGGGAAGGGGGGGGGGATTAGGGAGGGAGGGGGGAAGGATAGGGGGGAAGAGGAAGAGGGTGATATCGAGGTATATGCATAACTGGTTTTTAATGAGGTAAATAAGTTCGTTGTCTGCTTTCCTGTTGTCTTCTGGGTATATGGCTTCTGACTGTGTTTCCTGTGTCTGTTTGGCTTAGGGCTTGGTGGTTTGTCTCTTTGCTAATCATGTGTCTTGAGAAAGACTTGCGTGGTTGCGGTTCTGTGTGTTAGGTGAAGTCATGAAGAACTTAGGGTACTGGATTTCTTTTCCCGGTTGTGAAAACATTTACTGATTATCCAGGGTATAATTTTTACGCTGTGAAAGTGATATTCAGTTACGTTTCGGTTGTTATCTCCAACTGGTAGAAGTGTGAAAGCAGCGTTTTGTCTGGTTAAAAAAGGTGAAAAAAGGTGAAGGAAGAGGTATATTAGATCGTTGTGAACATCAAATCTCAGGTTAGTGAGGGGCATCTTTGGTATTACAAAATGTGGTGTAACGAATGTGATCTTCTAGTGTCTCCCTGGTTAGGTTAGACGTGCCCTGCGGTGGACTGGTGAAGCAGTTGGGCTGCCGTTTCTGGGTGTTTCAGAGGACCTCGTATTGGTACGGGAATGGAAATGGTGTGGGCGGCGGCGACTCAAAGTGAAATTGCCCGCTTCATCTATTCCTTCCATGGATGAGGTTCTGTTCAGGGGAGGTAGGCGAAAGTCACTATACCAATCTGGGACAGCAACAAATGGGATATCTAAGGTACTGTAAAAATGATCTAGATCTTCTGGGACTCTGAGATTTGCTGTGCGACCCTGATGAGTCGCAGACAGACAGAATGGGAATTTCCAGCGGTATAGGATTGATCTGGCTCTCAGTGTTTCTAATAGAGGTTTTAGTTCCCTTCTGCGTTGGAGTGTGATGTTAGAAAGATCCTGATATATTTTAATTTCCGCGCCCTGAAAAAGAATTTGGTTACGTCCCCTGGCTTTACGGAGGATTTCTTCTTTCAGGGGGAATTCAGAAAGACAGCAGACTATGTCTCTGGGTGGGTCTGTATCTCTTCCTTTTTGGCGCAAAGCTCTGTGAATGCGTTCAAATGAAATCTGAGTCCCAGGGGGCCTTTCTAGGAGATTATTAAAGATGTCCGTTACTGATTGTGAGAGGAGATTGGGGTCTATAGCTTCAGGGACACCCCTCACTCTCAGATTGCATCTTCTCCCCCTATTGTCAAGATCTTCCATATGGCGGTTAATCTCCCTGAGGTGAATGGCGTGCGATTCTGTGACCTGCTGTACTTGGCAGAGAGAGACATCATGGGGGGCCTGTGTGGATTCTATGTCATCCACTCTCAATGCTATGGCCTGCATATCAGCTTTCAGGTCTGAGATGGCTGCCTGGAGAGTGCTTTTAATATCAGCAGCTACACTGCGTAGGTCGTTTATTGTAAGAGCAGGAGCGGGAGCGGTCATTAGGGGACCTTGTGAGGAGTCTATTGCGGCCGCCATGTGAGCTCCGGTGCGGTGCGGGCTGCTGCTGGGGGAACGGGAAGTGCGAGTGTGGGTGGATTGTGAGGCCTGTGCTCTGTCCCTGGGCCTGGAGCGAAAGATCTCGGGGATCTGGGCACTTAACTGAGTCCTCGGAGAGCGGGATCGGGTCACTGACATACTCCTTGATGTCTTCACCATGTCCCAGTAGCTTTGTGGAAAAGAAAGCTTTGTTTAGCTGTGAAAAGCTGATGAAGAAGGACCTCGTGGAGCAGGAGCTCTTGTCTCACACGTCCATCTTGGATCGGCTCCAGGCCACGCCCCTGACAGGTCCTCTTTATATTCCTACATACAGTACATGTATAGAGCCATGACAGGTCCTCTTTATATTCCTACATACAGTACATGTATAGAGCCATGACAGGTCCTCTTTATACTTCTATATACATGTATAGTGCCATAACAGGTCCTCATTATATTCCTACATACATGTATAGTACCATGACAGATCTTCTTTGTACTCCTATATACATGTATAGAGCCATGACAGGTCCTCTTTATATTCCTATATACATGTATAGAGCCATGACAGGTCCTCTTTATATTCCTACATACAGTACATGTATAGATCCATGACAGGTCCTCTTTATATTCCTACATACATGTATAGAGCCATGACAGGTCCTCTTTATACTCCTATATACATGTATAGAGCCATGACAGGTCCTCTTTATACTCCTATATACATGTATAGTGCCATGACAGGTCCTCTTTATACTCCTATATACATGTATAGAGCCATGACAGGTCCTCTTTATACTCCTATATACATGTATAGTGCCATGACAGGTCCTCTTTATACTCCTATATACATGTACAGTATAGTGCCATGACAGGTCCTCTTTATACTCCTATATACATGTATAGTGCCATAACAGGTCCTCTTTATATTCCTACATACATGTATAGAGCCATGACAGGTCCTCTTTATATTCCTACATACATGTATAGTGCCATAACAGGTCCTCTTTATATTCCTACATACATGTATAGAGCCATGACAGGTCCTCTTTATATTCCTACATACATGTATAGAGCCATGACAGGTCCTCTTTATACTCCTATATACATGTATAGAGCCATGACAGGTCCTCTTTATACTCCTACATACATGTATAGAGCCATGACAGGTCCTCTTTATACTCCTACATACATGTATAGAGCCATGACAGGTCCTCTTTATACTCCTATATACATGTATAGTGCCATAACAGGTCCTCTTTATATTCCTACATACATGTATAGAGCCATGACACGTCCTCTTTATACTCCTATATACATGTATAGAGCCATGACAGGTCCTCTTTATACTCCTATATACATGTATAGAGCCATGACAGGTCCTCTTTATACTCCTACATACATGTATAGAGCCATGACAGGTCCTCTTTATACTCCTATATACATGTATACAACCATGACAGGTCCTCTCTATATTCCTACATACATGTATAGAGCCATGACAGGTCCTCTTTAGTTATCATGTTATAAAATAATGGATGTGGGGGCATTTTGGTGGGCGTGTTTTTTTTTAATTTATTTTTTGGGGAGGGGGGGGGGGGGGGGGGCAGCATGTCTGGGGCCGGCCCTGAGTGCACCCCTGAAGCCTGCACTCTGTATCTCAGTGCTACCAATAAGTACAAAATGATCAATGAACAAAATACCTCGGTGCTGCCAATCAATACAAAATAGTCAATAATTTCCTGCCCTGGCTCATCAACTCAATTTGATCAAACCCCATCTAAATCAAGTCAAAATGGGTCAGAGGGGGAGTTAAGGCTATTCGATTGTTTGCAGATTTGATTGAATCGCACATGAATCGGATAACAAAATTGACATGTATATAGCCACCATATTTGAAAATTGTACAGAAATCAGATTGTATACTGTATAAGTATGATCCTATGGAGATCTATGTAGCCTATCAGACCTCAGTTCTGGTTTCCTGGCTCTCTATGCCTTCAATAGTTTCTGACTGAGTTGCCGGCTCACATTCTTAGAAACGATCTGCACAATTGGTGTAGATCAGTAGGACAGCCAGGCAATTGGTGTTTTCAGTGGTCAGCAATGAGATCCCTGACTTCATTAACTCAATACATGAGTCCTGTATGGATGATCATTCAGACACTTACCTGTCCTGTGTCCTGTAGGTAAGGAAGAGACTGCAGGGACCATCCAAATGACTCAGGCTAGGAAGGTGAAGAAGGTGGACATGGTGTACGGAGAAGCTCAGACTGTGAGAATGTGGAGAACGTGGTCACAGGTCCTCTCAGAGCAACGACCTTTATCTAATGAGACATATCATTGCAGGCTGAGCTTATATTACAAGGGTGGTGAGTCACTCACCGATGTCCCCGTACTCACTAGAATTAGCCAACTGCGAGTACTTTACATAGGAAGCAATTTACTACGTTATATCCTGTTACAGGAAATATTAGTATATCCCTTTCCCATTAGTATAGACCCCTTTCACAATGGGGTGGCCCAAAATAGCTGTTTGTTTGTTCAGTGTGAAAGCCCTCGGCTTTCACACTGAAGCGGTGCGCTGGCAGGAGAAGAAAAAAACTCCTGCAAGCCGCATCTTTGGAGCGGTGAAGGAGCGGTGTATTCACCGCTCCTAAACCTCTCCTGCCCATTGAAATCAATGGGACAGCGCGGCTATACCGCGGCAATACCGCGGCTATAGCCGCGCTATGCGAGCGATTTTAACCCTTTTTCGGCCGCCAGTGGGGGTTAAAACCACACCGCTAGCGGCCGAATACAGCCGCAAAAACGACGGTAAAACAGCGCTAAAAATAGCGCTGTTTTACCGCCGACACCCCCACCGCCCCAGTGTGAAAGGGGCCTAAATTTCTTGTTCAATATATTTATTGAAATTTTGCATAAGAAAAGACAAAGTATATCAGATAGGGATACATATATGAACAATAGAGACATATCTATATAGTCTTTACTAAAACAATTCTCGCAGGCGAGGTGAAAGCAGAGATAATAGATCAAATTTTTAATTAGTCAATAAATTGTGGACCCAAATATGAATCAATATTTATATATGAGATATATAAAGTATGCCTCCAGACCACCTATCCATCCCTCTTGGGCTCAAACTGTGTATAGGTGGGGGCATGGATAGTCAAAAATGAAATTGTTATTACAAATATGAATTAGTCCATATAGTATACCTGAGAGAAGAGAGAAAAAATGACTATATTTAACTATTGGAGGAGAAAAATTGTGAAAGTCTAATATGCATAAAGGCATTACTCATTGATAATGAGATATGAGTCATTTAAGTAAGTTGTAAAAGTATCCCATAATTATCGTTAGCGTAATAAATAATAAAGGGAAAGTTAGTAGAGAAAGAAGAGAAAAGAATATGAGACTTATACGGGCATTATAACCTTAGTGCTGAATATTAAATAAAAATTACATAGGTTTGCCCTAGAAATTAAAGGAATCTAAGAGAAACAGATAGTAAGATAAGAAGAAAAAAGAAGAAAAGAAAGAATCCCCCGAAGTGGTGTCCCAGCTCCCGACATACATAAGCAATAATACATCAATATTACAGGAATTTTAATAGGGTAACATCAATGACTGGTCGAAATCGGAAGAAAAAAAGTGCTTAACCCATGGCTGCCAAATCATACGGAATTTATTAATATTATTATCTTCGATAGCTGTCATTTTTGCGAAAATGAGGGCCTTGTTCGTTCTATGTTTGACTTCTGCCACAATCAGTGTATTAGACTTCCATGCTTTGGCTATAGTTTGTTTGGCTGCAGTATTGATTGGAATGAGCAATTTGAATTGATTACGGGTTGTGTTGTCCAGTTTAAGGTTTAGAAGTGCAATGGCTGGATCTAGTGTTATAGGAATTTCTAAAGCTTTAGATGGCATGGCAAATACGTTTTTCCAGAATTCTTGCGCAATCGGGCATTGCCACCATATATGCAAGTGTGTACCTGGTGAGGAACAACCTCGGAAGCAATTATTAGGATAAGAAGGAGTAAATTTTGCTATCCTAGCTGGTACTAAATACCAACGCGCCAAAACTTTGAAATTAGTTTCAAGAGCAAAGCAATTAGGGGATGAGGATTTGGTAGCAAGCCATATATTAGACCAGTCATTGATGGTAAACGTCTGTCCTAAATCTGTTGCCCATTTAGCAGTATAAGGCGGAAGTATATCATTAGGAGTATTAATGAGATTTTGATAAATGAGTGAAATAATCCCTCTAACATGTGGGTCACTCATACAAATATGTTCAAATTGAGACAATTGATTAAGCGTAGTACCGGTCCTAAGGAGAGGCGTATAAAAATTTTTGATTTGTAGATAACGAAATATTTCATTACAAGGTAATTCATTGTTATCACATAAAGTAGAGAATGCTTGAAATTTATCAATAGAGACTAGCTTGTATAATCTGACCAAGTTTGTAGAGGACGAAGCAGAAAATGACTTTGGAAATTTCCAAGCAGGATAAAAGGCTGGGTTCCCTAAAAAAGAAAGAAGGGGATTGTGCATAGATTGAAGCATATGGATTTTACCAAACTTATCCCAAATAGTTAATGAATGCTTCGTAATGGGGTTAAGTAGATGAGATCTATCTCTAGGTTGCATCCATAACAAATTGGCTACAGATATGGGGTCGCTATCAATAGATTCAATAGCTACCCAAAGGGGTATTTTTTCCCTAGAATGGTATTTAGTTAAAATTGATATTTGTGCAGCATGGTAATAAGAGGAAAAGTTTGGTAACCCCAAGCCCCCACATGTTTTGCTAAGGTAAAGAGTAGATTTAGATATACGGGGTTTAATATTACCCCAAATGAACGACATCACTTTACGTTGTGTAATTCTAAAGAAATATGATGATATAGAAATCGGAAGTACTCTAAATAGGTATAAAAATTTCGGTAATAACGACATCTTTATAGTATTTATTCGTCCCAACCATGACAATGGGAGAGAGGACCATTGTTTCATGAGGCCTGTGGCTTGTTTCAATAGAGGTAGATAATTGACTGCAAAAAGGTCAGAAAGTGAGGATGTGAGGTATACTCCTAAGTATGGTAATTGATGAGAGACCCAATTAAATGGTAAAGAAATTTGAGCCTGTTGAAGATCTGATAATGATAAAGATATATTTAGCGCATTTGATTTAACGGGGTTTACAAAGAGCCCTGAAATATGTGCAGATTTATCAAGTACGTTAAGAAGATTAGGGGCGGAAATGTGGGGATGTGATAAAAAAATAAGAATATCGTCTGCAAAAAGACAAAGCTTGTGTTGATAACCACCCAATACAATACCTTTGATGTCTGGATTAGATCTTATTAATTGTGCTAAAGGTTCTATAAGCAGAGCGAAAAGCAGCGGAGATAGGGGGCAGCCTTGTCTCGTACCTCTTCTAATATCGAGCATTGCCGATTTGTAGCCAGCATATTTAATATAAGCCCTCAGATTGTTATAAAGAGAGGAAACCCAGGTTAGAAAATGTATTCCAAAACCCCATTTTTGAAGCATATACTGCATATAAGGCCAGGTGACTGAATCAAATGCTTTTTTGATGTCTAAAGATAAGAGGCAGGTTGGGATGCGTCTGGATTTAGCTGCATGAATGAGTAAAAGGGTTCTTCTTATATTATCTCCTGCCTGTCTCTTGGGCATAAAACCCGTTTGGTCCCTGTGTATAAGTTGACCTATAATATTGTTCAATCTAGATGCCAATATCTTGGCAAGCAATTTAATATCTTAATTGAGTAGGGATATAGGGCGATGATTAGTCCAAGAGGTAGTATCTGAACGGGGTTTGGGAATCATAACTATAATAGATTTTAATGTCTCAGATTGAAATAAGTATCCTGCCAAGATAGAATTGAAGGCTCTAGTCAAGACTGGAGTTAAGATGTGCTCAAAATTTTTATAATATGATGCCGAAAACCCATCAGGGCCCGGTCTTTTATGAAGTATCAAACTTTTTATAGCATTCTGAACTTCAATATTTGTGATAGGACACTCAAGTCTCTCTCGTTGTTCATTAGCTAGAGTAGGGAGTTTGATATTGGAGAAAAGAGTATCTGCATTGGTTTGATTAAAATCATGAGTATAGGAATACACTTTAGCTAAATTAGATCGAAATATTTCTAATATTTTAATTGGATTACTAGTGTACGCATCACGTGACGTTTTCAGTCGTATAGGGGTCCGTATTTGATCTATTGATTTCAAATTTCTTGCCAAAGAGGTGGTGGGTTTGTTGGCATTAAGGTATTGAATGTGTTGTCGTTTACGTATAAGTTTGTCTGCTGAGTCAGTTAAAAATAAATCCAGATCAAGACGAGCTTTGTCTAATTTAGTATTGTTAATGGCATTCAGGGATGATTGAAAGGCGGAATGACACGAGTTAAAGTTATCTTCCAACTTTGCAAACAAAAGTTTACGTTCTCTTTTGAGGTTTGTAGCTTGTTGTATCAGTCCAACACGAATAACCACTTTGTGAACTTCCCACAACGTGGTGTCAGAAATATCTCCGGTATCATTGGAAGAGAGATAATCCTTTAGTGCTATTTCAATTTCACTACGACGGGAAGGGTGAGTTAATGTGGAGTCATTAATACACCAATTAGTATCGTGGGATCTGGGTATTGTAGATGCAATGGATGTGCATATCGCACAATGATCTGTCCATGTAAAGGGTAGAATGCTTGAAGATAAAATTTCAGGGGTCATGCTATAAGGGATTAGGATATGGTCTATACGTGAGAATGATTTATGTGGGTAGGAATAATGCGTAAAACGTCTACTAGTAGGATTAAGCTCTCGCCATGTGTCTACCAAACCATGTTTAGCAAGTAGATGTTGAAGAGTTACTTTAATAGACCTATTGATGGGAGTCGGAGGAGACTTATCTAAGAAGGGGAAAACTGTTGCATTTGAGTCTCCACATAAAACTACAGTGCCAAATTTGTGGGTTTCTACAATTTGGAAAAGATGAGACAAAAAGGATTCTGGTCTCTTATTTGGTGCATAATATGATACTATTGTGACAGCCTTATCCAATATATATCCTGTGAGAAGTAAATATCTTTCCTCCGGATCTTTCAGTTGAGTTAAAAGGGTAAATGGCATAGAACGATGAAATCCGATAAGAGTCCCTCGTTGTTTAACTGTGGTTGAGGCGGTATAAAATTGTGGATAAGAGGGGGAAAGAAATTTAGGAGTAGCTTTATCTGTAAAGTGAGTTTCCTGCAAACAAATAATGTGTGCCTTCTTGGCTGAGAAAGATCTCATTGCTTTTGTGCGTTTATGTGGAATATTAAATCCTTGAACATTCAAGGATAGAATATTTATCGGGGCCATAATAGATCAGAGATGACTATCACACCATATAGAATACAATTAATAGCTAGAGTCAAGGACACCACCCCGAGAGAAAGAAAAGGAAAAGAAAGGACAGAATAGGAGAGAACAATTTGCAATCGAGTAACCCTAATATGATAACATTTTAAGCATAAAAAAAAAGCAAAATGCTAGGGTAAGGGAGCAACTTAGAGGAGTAATCAAAAAACTCCAAGAGGCTCCAAAACCATCCGCAGACTCCCACATAATAGCAGCGAGAGTCCGAGGATGGAGAGGGGGGCAACAAGAAGTTTCGAAAGGACGAACTTCGTCGGAGAACTACAGCTCCATTAAAATATACTACTATAACTTATACTTATACTAGACGCAATCTTAGGCAAACTATAACTTATACTTATACTAGACGCAATCTTAGGCAAACTAAATTATTTAAATCGCTACCGGCCTTAAGATTGTTTATTTATATGATAATCGTGACAAAAAAAAAAAAATATATATATATATATATATATATATATATATATATATATATATATATATATATATATATATATATATATATACACACACACAACACATATATACATATATATATACATACACATACACACATCCACATACATATACATCCACATATACACACAAATACATACATATACATACACATAATAAAAAAAAATATATATATATTTTTAAAATAAATAAATAAAAAATATATATGCAAACATATATACACCCATACACATATGTATATATATATATATATAAACATACACATACATACACATACATTTTATTAACAGATAGGATATTAAGAAAAACAAAAATATATTTTCTCAAAAAATTATGGATGACATAGACATTAGAAACAAGGATTAGACAGAAAGTAAAAAAACCTGAAACATTGGTATTGTGAATAGTGGGTTCACTTAAACAGATTATAATATAATACTGAAGATTCGAATAGAAGACATTCTTTAACAGATATATATATATATATATATATATATATAAAAATATATATATCAGTCCATTGAATCTTCATTATTAGGGGAAGAGTTGTCAAAGCGGCCTCGCTTATGTAGATTCTGACGCGAAGAGGTGGGAGAGTTATGTACTCCTGTTGCATTTTGCTGAGGTGATCCTGAGGCTGACCTTCTGCGTGGTAAATCATTAGGTGAATCCTGGTCCTTTAGGCCCAACTCGATCAAGGCTGACTGCAATTCCTCTGAAGAGCGACATACATATTTAGTTTCTAAATGTGTAAATCTGAGCGAAAACGGAAAACCCCAATGATACTGTAAGTAATTTGATGACGCTGAAGTACTTGTAACTGGGGTTTGAGTGCACGTCTTTTTGCCACTGTAATAGGAGAAAGGTCTGCAA
Source organism: Aquarana catesbeiana (assembly GCF_042186555.1). Lineage (NCBI taxonomy): Eukaryota > Metazoa > Chordata > Amphibia > Anura > Ranidae > Aquarana > Aquarana catesbeiana. The sequence goes on along the minus strand of NC_133324.1, from coordinate 945,337,082 downwards.
AAAGCTGATATACATGACCTTGAAAGGTGAGAGAATCCTTTCCTCTGGCTGCTGCAAGCAATTGTTCTTTAGTGCGATAATAATGCATTTTAGCAATTATGTCCCTAGGAGGACCATTTATTCTACGTTGAGCTAAAGCTCTATGCACTCTATCCATTTCTAATCTCTCTATTGGGATACCAGGTTGTACTTCCTGAAATAGTGCAGTAATAGTGGCTTGAACATCAAGGACAGTCTCAGGGATACCTCTAATCCGCAAGTTGGCCCGACGATCCCTATTCTCCTGGTCCTCTAAACGTGACTGTAATACAGCATTTTCTTCTTTCAGGTTCATAAATTCTGATTCATACTGCTGTGTTTGGCTTTCCAGATCATCCATCCTTATTTCTAGCTCAGCTGTTCTTTGCCCCAATTCTCTAATTTCCCTTGTTAATTTATCTGTTATGTGGTCTGACGTCTGTTTCAGGGCTTTTTGTAATATTCGCTCAAATTTTTTAAATAAATCTGTTTGTGATGCTGATTGTGAGCCTCCTATGTCTGTATCAGACTCTCCAGAAAAATCTATAGTGCTTGTATTAAGTTTCAGTGGCTTGGCAGTATGTGAGGTGCTGGGCTGTGAGGTAACTGCCGCCGCCATCTTGGATAACGGCCGGGCCGGCGTTTCTTTAATGTTACCGGACTTAAATTTAGATTTCGTACCTTTCAGAACCATTCTAATAGTACCTGAGTGCTTTACAGGTAAGTGCCAGGTAGTTTTGATGATTTTCGGCGTCTCTGGGACCTGTAGTCCTCCGGCGAAAACGGCCTCGGAGCGGAGCTCTAAGCAGGCATAACTATCCTCTCAGGCATCCGCGCATGCGCCCCCGGGGCCTAAATTTCAGCTCTTTGTCCATTGTGTGGTATCTTTATTGCAGTGCTACCCTCGAAGGGGCCTCTGTAACTTGAATGGCTCTCTCCCCAAAAAATGAGTGCAGAGACAGCCAGGCAAACAGCATTCATCAATCTCTGGCTCAATAAATAGTCTAGGGAAAATCTTTTATGCATTTTATCACTGAGGAAACTTAGATGGGGTGGAGGGTGGCATGGGGAAACCCCAGGAACACTAAATAACTAGAGGTCACCACTTCTTCTCTAAGCAGTCTTTGTATAAAGGGCAGAACAGGTAGCTGGAGCCAAGTTCTTGTGAAGGCCACTTCCGATAGAGCAATTACAAGGATCTTCTAAAAAAAAAAAAAAAAAAAAAGGAAAAGATCTGTATGCAGTCACATGGGCTCTAAATGGAGGTTAGTACTCACAATGCCACAGGATCACCGGTTGCCTCCTTCCAATATCCACCAGCCACAGGACAGCTGTGGCTTCCAGCTTGCAGTGGACACTCCTGAGCAAGCTCTCCAGACCAAGTTCCCAGATGAAACCCTTTACTCGCTTCATTACTGGGCACTTTTACCTCCTTCCTGCCCAGGCCAATTTCCAGCTTTCAGCGCTGTCATACTGCAACACTGTACCCAAATGAGATTTTTATCATTGTTTTCACATAAATAGAGCTTTCTTTTGGTGGTATTTAATCACCGCTGTTTTTTTTTTGCTAAATAAATAAATAAATAAAGGTTTTTCTTAGTTTCTGTCAGTGATTTCTGTAAATAAGTAATTTTTCTTCTTCACTGATGGGCACTGGTGAGGCGGCACTGAAGAGCATTGATTAGGTGACACTGATGAGGCGGCACTGATATGCGGCATTGATAGTTGGCACTGATGGGCACTGATAGGTACTTATGGGCAGTGATAGGCGGCACTGATGGGCAGCACTGATGAGCACTGATTGGTGTCACTGATAGGCACTGCTGGGGCTGCACTGATGATCAGTGCTCTAATTACCTGTACAGGTCTCCCCTGCGAGGAGATGCCACTGATCAGCTCTCCTCTCCTCACACTCTGTCAGTGTGAGGAGAGGAGAGCTGATAAACGTCACTTCCGTGTTTACATGTGATCAGCTGTGATTGGACACAGGCGATCACATGGGTAAAGAGTCGCGTCATCAGCTCCTTGCCGAGATTGGGGTCGCATTGTGTCCCGCGCCCCTGCGGGTGCGTGAGAGCGGGGACACTGGGGTGACTTCGTCCCAGAACGAGAGCAACAAGGTCCATAAAGACATAGATGAGTGACTTTGGGGTGAAGAAACTTGACTGGCCTGCCACCCGGTCCACCCCCTCTGATGCTACGGGGAAGCCATAGGGATGTCCCCCTGCGTCAGAGGGGGGCGGACCCTCTGATGCTACGGGTAAGCCATAGGGATGTCCCTGTGCGTCAGAGGGGGGCGTGGTCACCCGGGAACGTCACGGTGTGGCCTGTGACGAACGCGGGTGTCAAATCCCTGCCCTCCTCGCTAACTCGCGACAAAGGACCGGCCAACCTCACACCACGCGGTCACTTACGTAACAATGCCACTCTCAGCTGCGCCCAGCACAAAGATTTTCCAGCTTGCAGGACCACAATCTAGGTGCGAGCAGCCTGAGAGTGATTGTCACTGGGCTAATTACACAATTAACCCTTTAACTGCCACCACCCCCGTTTACAAGACCGAGCCGGGGGAGACTCGTAATTTTGCAATACCAATTATAATTTGAGAATAAGCGTCTGCCACACACACTGCCACTACAGACAGATCTGCTCAGAGTCTTACTCTACAACAGTAGCGCCCTTCAAGAGGCAGGTTCGTTTATAGCTTGCATTAAGAGCTTTAGAGACAAGGTTAACACTTTTCAACATAAGGGTTTATTATGAAAAGGTCAAGGTTGATGCAAATAAAATATTTACAGAAAAAAGATGTTTCAAAAGATAAAGACAATATACAGCCACAAAGCAATAAGGTAGAATTGGGAAGAGAGAATACTTGCAATTAATGTCCGAGGGTTGATCAGAGTTCGATCGACGAGCTAGGTAATCGGTTCTCGACTTGGCAGATGTTTCTTCTTGGATGGTAAAAGGAGAACTGCCCATTGTCTTGGCATCTCCTCTTTTCTGTCAAATCAAAGGGGGTGTTGACAGCGACCAGTAACCAATCATCTGATCAGCTGGTTTTAGGGGTTGGTTGCTGGGAGGTGTCTACACTCATGACCACGTCCCAGGTGACTTTGTAATACATACTCATATATCTGCATCTGTAGTGTTTACAGACTCCAAATATCCATATTCTTATTCAACTTGAGATTTCCTTCAAAACAAGTCTAAACATGCTATGTCTATAACGTATAGCCTGCTTTGGAGGAATAAGTGGTCCCAGGGGTTTCCCATATGACCTGACATAGGGGTGTCTGGACTTGAAACGTTCCATATTATCTGAGGAAGCTAAATATGTCCAGATTATGTCTGTGCTATTACTAAGTCAGAAGTTATGAAACATGCTGAAATTTCATACTTATTCTTATGAGGTGTATTCAGAAAACTTTACGACCGAGGTCTGTTAGGTCTCTGAGTGGGGAGGGTGACAGTTTTACGACAGGCCTGAACACTGCCCTTACAACAAATGTTTTTCTACTGACTTGGACCTGGTTCTGTTTTCTCTGTTGAGATAACCTTTTCTGTTGAACTTAAAAAGTTTGAATTCCTAAGGTGGGGAAGACGGAGTTCAGAGTTCTCTGTGAGGTTACATGAGGAGCCAAACTGTCATGGCTACTTCCACACAAGATGGCAGCTAGCTACAGCTTGTCATGTCCTGTACTTGATATCGTTACACCTCCCCCCTTAGGTGGTTGCATGGGAGGGAACTACAATTTCCCTCCTGACGCAACCGACTCCTGCGGGCTCGGCTTGTCGTGACAGCCCATCAGCATTGCCATGGGCGCTGCCTTTCTTATGCTGGATGGTGAAATCGTATTGCTGAAGAATTAGGCTCCACCGAAGTAGTTTGCCATTCTCCCCAGCAACACGATTTAGCCAGCTCAAGGGATTGTGATCCGTGATCACAGTGAAGTGCCGTCCATAAAGGTACGTTTGTAACTTCTGGAGAGCTCACACGATCGCAAGACACTCCTTTTCGATCGTGGCATATGCTACTTCCCTGGGAAGCAGCTTCCTGCTCAGGTAGAGGATGGGATGCTCCTCTCCGGCCTCGTCCACCTGGCTCAGGACTGCACCCAATCCAAAGGCAGAGGCATCCGTCTGCACAAGGAAACGGCGGGTGAAGTCTGGAGCCTGCAGCACAGGTGCGCTGGCCAGCGCCTCCTTCAAGGCCTGAAACGCCTGCTCACATTCTGGTGTCCAAGACACCACCTTGGGCAGTTTCTTTTTGGTTAGGTCAGTCAGAGGTTTGGCCAGGCTACTATAGTTACATACAAATTTCCTATAGTAGCCAGCGGTCCCCAAGAAAGACATAACCTGCTTTTTGGTTTGAGGGGTAGGCCAGGCCAGGATGGCCTCAACCTTCCCTGTCTCGGGTTTCAGGGTACCTCCTCCTACCTGGTGTCCCAAGTACTGCACATCAGTCATGCCAATCTGACACTTACTGGGTTTTACAGTCAGATTGGCAGACGTCAGTTGGTCCAGGACCTGTGACAGGTGCACCAGGTGTTCTTCCCAGGTAGGGCTGAACACGGCGATGTCATCCAGGTAGGCTATGGCAAAGGTTTCCAGCCCCTCCAGTAAGTCATTCATGACTCTCTGGAAGGTAGCTGGGGCATTCTTCATCCCAAACGGCATGACGGTAAACTCGAACAATCCGAATGGGGTGATGAAGGCCGACTTTTCCCGAGCCTCAGGGGCCAGAGGAATTTGCCAGTACCCCCTGCTCAGATCCATGATTGTTATATAACGGGCGGCCGCCAGCCTATCTAACAACTCATCAATCCGGAGCATGGGGTAGGCATCTGCAGTAGTGATGGCATTCAGCTTCCGGTAGTCCACACAGAACCTGGTCGTCTGGTCCTTTTTGGGGACCAAGACTACTGGGGACGCCCAGGCACTGTGGGACTTCTGAATCACCCCCAGCTGCAGCATTTCCTCCACCTCCCTTTTCATGTCGGCCAGCACCTCCAGGGAGACGCGATAGGCCGACTGTTTAATGGGGGGATGTGCCCCGGTGTCCACCTGGTGGACAGCGAGGTGTGTCCTCCCAGGTTTTCCCGTAAACCTGCTACCATGTACTGCCAGCACTCGCTTCAGTCCAGGTACCTGGGTGGGGGTAAGATTGGAGTTTATCAGGAGTTCTGAGTCTACCTCCCTGGTGTCTGCTAGCAGGTCTAGAAGTGGATCAGCCTCCTCAGGCTCTGGCCTGCTGCAGACCGGCATGACATAGGCCGTGCGCTCATGATGGGCTTTGATCATGTTAACATGAATGGCCTTCTGCCGTCTACGCCCTTCTCCCAACCTGACCAAGTAGGTGACATCATTCAGACGCTGGGTGATGGTGTACGGGCCTTCCCATGCTGCTTGGAGTTTGTTCTGCCGCAGGGGAAGCAGAACATACACCTTCTGACCAATGTCATAGGTCCGCTCCCTAGCGGTACGGTCATACCACTCTTTCTGCCTAGTCTGGGCCTGGGTCATGTTCTCCCGCACAATTTCCACCAGCGTCTCCATTTTATCTCTGAATTTTAGGACATAATCCACAACAGAGACCTTTGAGTCGGCAATCTTGCCCTCCCAGGTCTCACGGATTAGGTCCAGGGGTCCTCTTACCCTCCGTCCGTACAAAAGTTCAAATGGCGAAAAGCCTGTGGACTCCTGAGGCACCTCTCTGTAAGCAAACAGCAGATGAGGCAGATATCGTTCCCAGTCCTTACCCTGGGAGTGCACAAAGGTGCACAACATTTGTTTCAAAGTTCCATTGAAACGCTCGCACAAACCGTTCGTTTGTGGGTGATAAGGACTGGCCATGATATGCGTCATCTGTATTTTCCGACAGAGAGCTTGCATCAAGTCGGACACAAACTGAGGGCCTTGATCGCTAATGAGCTCAGCCGGGAATCCCACTCTTGTGAAGATTCCCAGCAGAGCATCAGCGACCTTGTCTGCCCGGACGCAGGAGAGAGCCACCGCCTCTGGATAACGCGTGGCATAGTCGACAACTGTAAGGATAAAACGTTTGCCTGAACTGCTAGGGATGGCCAAAGGCCCAATGATATCCACTGCCACCCTCTTAAAAGGTTCGTCAATCACAGGCAAAGGTTTTAGCGGAGCCCTGTGTACATCCCCTGCCTTGCCAACTCGCTGGCAGGTAACACAGGACCGACAGTAGTCAGCTATGTCAGCGAGCATTGTAGGCCAATAAAAGTTATGTATCAACCGCCCTCGGGTCTTAGTGATCCCCAAGTGCCCTGCGAGGGGAATCTCATGAGCCACTTTTAGCAGCTGTCCCCTAAATTGACTGGGTACAACCAGCTGCCTGCTACCTAGGTCAGCCTCATTCCCCTCTGCAGGCATATTTTCTCTGTACAGTTTACCTTTGTCCCAATAGACCTTTTGTTTGTCATTCTCTGCAGGGGGGCGATCAGCTAGACTCCTGAGCTGTGCTAGTGTTTGGTCTGTCTGCAGTGCTGTTTCAAAGGCGGAACAACAGGTCCCAGCCAGCAGTCCTGTGGCAAACATGGACAGCTGCTGAGGCTCAACAGAGGTGGAGTCCACTGGGTCAGAACAGGGAGAGGGCCCAGAGACCTCCTCCTGCTGTTCTGCGACCAGGGCCTGCACCTCGGCTGCCTTTGCAGCACTGCGAGTGACCACCAGCACTGGCAATGCATCATCATCATTATCATCATCATTATCATCATCATCATTATCCTCATCATCATTATCATCACATTTAACCTTTATCAGTTCAGCATCATTGGAACATACATCAGTTACCTTCACTGGCAAGGGGGCCTCCTCTCCTGTCTCTGAAGAAGGAGGACCTTGCACTTCCACTCCACCCTCCCCCTCCCTCTGTCCATCTACAGGTTGCCCAGATATTACCCCAACATCGGTAAACAGTACCTTGGGAGGTCCAGAGAGATCCGTGGGAGCATCTGGGGTGCTTTTAGCAGGGGCATAGTATGAAACAAGGGTACCTAAATCAGAACCCAACAACACCGCAGTGGGGATCTCCTCCGAGACACCCACCTCTCTCATCCCACTTCCGGCACCCCAATCAATAAAAACATAGGCACGGGGTACACAGGAACGGGTCCCCCCAACTCCGGTGAGGGTAAGGAACTTCTCTGGGATGATGTCTGTTTCTTCTATAACCTCTGGTCTGACCAATGTGACTTCAGCTCCGGTGTCACGAAAGCCTGTTACAGTCCGGTGGCCTACGATGACTGGCTACAAGTTGGCATTGGTTCCGGGAGGTTTCCCACTGACGAGCAGCACAGCGGAAGGTTTGCTAGCCGGATGGCCAGGTGATATCGTCTTCTTCTGCTCAGGGAACTGCGCCCTGAGATGTCCGGCTCCCCCACAGTTGTAGCATTTGCGTTTGTCAGTTAGGAAGGCCTTGGCTCCAGGAGTTGCAGGTTCCGGCTGCTGAGGAACTTGTTTGGTAAGCAAAGGAGGGGTTGCCGTGTGCGATTTCCCTCCTTTCCAGCCATTCAGAGGAGCCTTGCGATGGTCAGATACCCGAGAGTGGATATAGGTATCTGCCAGTTCTGCTGCTGCTTTGGCAGAGGCTGGCTTTCGCTCCAGCACAAACTGTCTGACGTCTGTAGGACAGATGTGCAAAAGTTGATCTGCAATCATAAGATCTTCCAGGGATTCAAAAGAATCGGCTTCCAAGCCTTTAGTCCACTGCCGGAATGTGGTGCGTAAGCGACCTACCACATCCATGTATGAGTCCCCAGGCCCCTTTTGCAAGGACCTAAAACGCTTCCGGTACACTTCCGGGGTTAGCTGAAACTTTTGGATGATTGCAGCCTTTAGGGCCTCATAATCGTCGCACTGTTCTTCTGACAGTTCGACATAAGCATCCAGGGCCTTGCCTCGTAGCCCTGGTGTCAGGTACCGGGCCCATTGTGCTGGGGGCAGATGGTACTGACGGCAAGTTTTTTCAAACGACAGTAGATACACGTCAATGTCACTGTCCTTTTCCATAACTGGAAATTTGGCTGCCGGGATCACTGGCAGAGAGGCATCCCTGTGCTCTAGGGATCCGAGGTTCTGAGCCTGTCGCTGCTGCTGGAGCCTAGCCATCTCCAATTCGTGTCGACGATCAGCCTCCCTCTCAGCCCTGCGTTCCTCTCTCTCAGCCTGGCTTTCCAGAAACTGCAGGTACACCACAGGATCTGTCTCCCTGAGGTTTTGTAGAGTTTCTTGCATTTGAAGAGAGTCTATGATGTTTTCAGGCAATCTGATGCTGGCCTGCTCTTGTGGTGGCTTGGAGGTAACAATCCGTGGTATTCCAGTGTCAGTCTCTGCTTGCCCATCTGGTGAGGCCGCCTCTGAACCACTGGGCTCTGGAGTAGCGGAAACCCTTTCTGGTCCAGTTTCCCCCAGGTTCTGGTCTGCACGGATATCAAACTCCTGTAAGGCATGTATCAAGCCTTCACGATTTTTGCCACCGACATCAATTCCTCTTTCTGCGCACTCAACAGTCAGTTCATTCTTGCTCATCTTTTTATATGCTGATAACCCAGACATTTTGCAAGCAGAAGAGATAGAACAGAAAGAAGAGATAGGAAGAAGGTGTAGGAAGGAGCTGTTGCTGTATGTCTCTCTTGAAAAAATCGAAATAAAAAAAAATATGCACCAGCTTGTCTCTAAGGACAGTTTCCACAAAGGTTACAATCCTTCAGTGCAGAGCTAATTCCTAACAATGCACTGAATGCTCTTAATGCGAAACTATCCCGCTACGCTGCCAGCCAATATGTGACGAACGCGGGTGTCAAATCCCTGCCCTCCTCGCTAACTCGCGACAAAGGACCGGCCAACCTCACACCACGCGGTCACTTACGTAACAATGCCACTCTCAGCTGCGCCCAGCACAAAGATTTTCCAGCTTGCAGGACCACAATCTAGGTGCGAGCAGCCTGAGAGTGGGCTAATTACACAATTAACCCTTTAACTGCCACCACCCCCGTTTACAAGACCGAGCCGGGGGAGACTCGTAATTTTGCAATACCAATTATAATTTGAGAATAAGCGTCTGCCACACACACTGCCACTACAGACAGATCTGCTCAGAGTCTTACTCTACAACAGTAGCGCCCTTCAAGAGGCAGGTTCGTTTATAGCTTGCATTAAGAGCTTTAGAGACAAGGTTAACACTTTTCAACATAAGGGTTTATTATGAAAAGGTCAAGGTTGATGCAAATAAAATATTTACAGAAAAAAGATGTTTCAAAAGATAAAGACAATATACAGCCACAAAGCAATAAGGTAGAATTGGGAAGAGAGAATACTTGCAATTAATGTCCGAGGGTTGATCAGAGTTCGATCGACGAGCTAGGTAATCGGTTCTCGACTTGGCAGATGTTTCTTCTTGGATGGTAAAAGGAGAACTGCCCATTGTCTTGGCATCTCCTCTTTTCTGTCAAATCAAAGGGGGTGTTGACAGCGACCAGTAACCAATCATCTGATCAGCTGGTTTTAGGGGTTGGTTGCTGGGAGGTGTCTACACTCATGACCACGTCCCAGGTGACTTTGTAATACATACTCATATATCTGCATCTGTAGTGTTTACAGACTCCAAATATCCATAATCTTATTCAACTTGAGATTTCCTTCAAAACAAGTCTAAACATGCTATGTCTATAACGTATAGCCTGCTTTGGAGGAATAAGTGGTCCCAGGGGTTTCCCATATGACCTGACATAGGGGTGTCTGGACTTGAAACGTTCCATATTATCTGAGGAAGCTAAATATGTCCAGATTATGTCTGTGCTATTACTAAGTCAGAAGTTATGAAACATGCTGAAATTTCATACTTATTCTTATGAGGTGTATTCAGAAAACTTTACGACCGAGGTCTGTTAGGTCTCTGAGTGGGGAGGGTGACAGTTTTACGACAGGCCTGAACATTGCCCTTACAACAAATGTTTTTCTACTGACTTGGACCTGGTTCTGTTTTCTCTGTTGAGATAACCTTTTCTGTTGAACTTAAAAAGTTTGAATTCCTAAGGTGGGGAAGACGGAGTTCAGAGTTCTCTGTGAGGTTACATGAGGAGCCAAACTGTCATGGCTACTTCCACACAAGATGGCAGCTAGCTACAGCTTGTCATGTCCTGTACTTGATATCGTTACATGGCCCGCCCTCAGTTATAAAAGAACTGTCAAAGCGAAGACGCGTCATACGGCGGGTGCCTCCCATGGAGGCGGGTCGATGCGGCTTTTTTTTTTTTCGGTCCATCGGCTGAGCAAGAGAAGAAGACTTCGTGGGACAGTTTTATTTTTTATTTTTTAATAAAGGACTTGTCCCCAAGGCGTGTCATGCCATTTTTACCATTTTCACACTTTTATTGTGAAATGGTAGGGGTACATTTGTACCCCGTTACCATTTCACGCAGGGGGGGAGGCAAGATCTAGGGGTCCCCTTGTTAAAGGGGGCTTCCAGATTCTGATAAGCCCCCCCGCCCGCAGACCCCAACAACCACCGGGCAAGGGTTGTGGGGATGAGGCCCTTGTCCCCATCAACATGGGGACAAGGTACTTTGGGGTGCCACCCCAAAGCACCCTCCCCATGTTAAAGAGCATGTGGCCTGGTATGGTTCAGGAGGGGGGCGCTCTCTCTTTCCCCCCTCTTTTCCTGCGGCCTGCCAGGTTGCGTGCTTGGATAATGGTCTGGTATGGATTTTTAGGAGGACCCCCACGCCATTTTTTTCTTTAAATTTTGGCGCGGGGTTCCCCTTAATATCCATACCAGCAGGTTCCAAAGCTCCATTTCTTTTCACGGAAGGCCATTCCGGCTCTCTACCAGCTTGTGGAAGGCAATGTTTTTGCCTAGTTGGACAGGGCGGCCCACAGCAAGGTGCATATTACCGCTGACTCATGGTCCAGCAGGCATGGGCAGGGACATTACCTCTCCTTCACGGCGCACTGGGTAACTCTGCTGGCAGCTAGGAAAGATGCAGGACAGGGTTCAGTGTTGTTGGAGCTTGTTCCACCACCACCATGCCTCCAAAATGCTAGTGGTGATTCTGCCACATCTCTCTCCTCCACCCCCTCCTCTTCTTCTTCCTCTATGGTCTCTTCTGCAGATTTGGCCTCTGAACCAGCGGTGCTCCGTAAGCATTAAAGGGGCTACGCAAGCAGTCAGGCTAAAAGATGCCATTCGGTGCTTGAGTTGGTCTGCTTAGGGGACAGGAGCCACACTGGGGCAGAAATTCTGTCAGCTCTGCAGGGGCAGGCTCAGAGGTGGTTGACACCACACCAACCTTCTCTCTGCCCTCCGACATGGACACGTGACCCATGTTCCATGTTTGGCACGCGTCCTGAATTTGGTGGTGTAGCAGTTCTTGAGTAGGTACCCGGGCTTACAGGATCTCCTTAGGCAGGCCAGAAAAGTCTGTGGTCATTTCCGTCGGGCATACATTGCCAGTGCTAGGCTGACATTCAAAGGGAATGCAACCTGCCCACCAACCTCCTCATTTGTGACATGCCCACCAGGTGGAACTCAATGTTGGCAATGCTGCAGGGGCTGCACACACAGCAGAGGGCCATCAATGAGTACCTGTGCGAGTATAGCACCAGGACAGGGTCAGGGGAGCTTGGCTTCTTTTCACCACACCAGTGGCTACTGATCTAGGATGCATGCACTGTCCTGTCACCATTTAAGGAGGCCACAAGGATGGTGAGCAGCGCATTAGTGACACTGTCCTTCTAGTCTTCCTGTTGGAGCATACGCTTTGTGAAATCATAGACAGAGCACTTGAGGCAGAACAGCGGGAGGAAGAGGAGGACTTCCTTACCTCTCAAGGCCCCCTTTATCCAGATAGAATTCCTGCGGGCCCACCAAATACACAGGAAGAAGAAGAGGAGGAGGAGAATTGTGTCAGCATGGATGTAGAGGATAACACTCAGCAGCAGTCTTCAAGGGATGGTTTTCAGTCCCCAGAAACCCAAGGAGTTGTACGTGGCTGGGAGGAGGGAGCCGGGAAGGCTCCCCATTGGCAGAACACAAGAGCACTGCGGGAGGGATTCCCCCATCAACACTGACTGTGTTGATGGGGGAATTGAGACATTTTATTTTCTTTACACCTGTGACGTAAGGAAAAACAATTGTATCATCTATGGCCTGCTTAACCACTTGACGACCGCCTCACGCTGATGTACGTCAGCAGAATGGCACAGGCAGGCAAAATCACGTACCTGGTACGTGATTGCCTTCCCGCGGGCGGGGGGGTCCGATCGGACCTCCCCCCGGTGCCCGAGGCGGTCGCCGTTGGTCTGGCAGCGATCAGAGATGAGGGGGAGGCCATCCGATCGTGCCCCCCCCCTCGCGATTGCTCCCAGCCAATGAGTTGCTTCCCCTGCCTCTGTGTAGTACACAGTGGCAGAGGATGTGATGTCATCTCTCCTCGGCTCGGCAGTTTTCGTTCCGGCGCCGAGGAGAGAAGATATCAATGTGAGTGCACAACACACACACACACAGTAGAACATGCCAGGCACAAATAACACCCCCCTTTACCCCCCGGTCCCCCCCCCCATCACCCCCTAATCACCCCCCGTCACACTGACACCAAGCAGTTTTTTTTTTTTTCTGATTACTGCATGGTGTCAGTTTGTGACAGTTACTGTGGTAGGGCAGTTATTGTTAGCCCCCTGTAGGTCTAGGGTACCCCCCTAACCCCCCTAATAAAGTTTTAACCCCTTGATCACCCCCTGTCGCCAGTGTCGCTAAGCGATCATTTTTCTGATCGCTGTATTAGTGTCACTGGTGACGCTAGTTAGGGACGTAAATATTTAGGTTCGCCGTCAGCGTTTTATAGGGACAGGGACCCCCATATACTACCTAATAAATGTTTTAACCCCTTGATTGCCCCCTAGTTAACCCTTTCACCACTGATCACCGTATAACCGTTACGGGTGACGCTGGTTAGTTCGTTTATTTTTTATAGTGTCAGGGTACCCGCCGTTTATTACATAATAAAGGTTTAGCCCCCTGATCGCCCAGCGGTGATATGCGTCGCCCCAGGCAGCGTCAGATTAGCGCCAGTACCACTAACACCCACGCACGCAGCATACGCCTCCCTTAGTGGTATAGTATCTGAACGCATCAATATCTGATCCGATCAGATCTATACTAGCGTCCCCAGCAGTTTAGGGTTCCCAAAAATGCAGTGTTAGCGGGATCAGCCCAAATACCTGCTAGCACCTGCGTTTTGCCCCTCCGCCCGTCCCAGCCCAGCCCACCCAAGTGCAGTATCGATCGATCACTGTCACTTACAAAACACTAAACGCATAACTGCAGCGTTCGCAGAGTCAGGCCTGATCCCTGCGATCGCTAACAGTTTTTTTGGTAGCATTTTGGTGAACTGGTAAGCACCAGCCCCAAGCAGCGTCAGGTTAGCGCCAGTAGCGCTAACACCCACACACGCAGCGTACACCTCCCTTAGTGGTATAGTATCTGAACGGATCAATATCTGATCCGATCAGATCTATACTAGCGTCCCCAGCAGTTTAGGGTTCCCAAAAACGCAGTGTTAGCGGGATCAGCCCAGATACCTGCTAGCACCTGCGTTTTGCCCCTCTGCCCGGCCCAGCCCAGCCCACCCAAGTGCAGTATCGATCAATCACTGTCACTTATAAAACTGCAGCGTTTGCAGAGTCAGGCCTGATCCCTGCGATCGCTAACAGTTTTTTTGGTAGCGTTTTGGTGAACTGGCAAGCACCAGCGGCCTAGTACACCCCGGTCGTAGTCAAACCAGCACTACAGTAACACTTGGTGACGTGGCGAGTCCCATAAGTGCAGTTCAAGCTGGTGAGGTGGCAAGCACAAGTAGTGTCCCGCTGCCACCAAGAAGACAAACACAGGCCCGTCGTGCCCATAATGCCCTTCCTGCTGCATTCGCCAATCCTAATTGGGAACCCACCACTTCTGCAGCGCCCGTACTTCCCCCATTCACATCCCCAACCAAATGCAGTCAGCTGCATGAGAGGCATTTTCTTTATGTCCTCCCGAGTACCCCTACCCAGCGAACCCCCCCAAAAAAGATGTTGTGTCTGCAGCAAGCGCGGATATAGGCGTGACACCCGCTATTATTGTCCCTCCTGTCCTGACAATCCTGGTCTTTGCATTGGTGAATGTTTTGAACGCTACCATTCACTAGTTGAGTATTAGCGCAGGGTACAGCATTGCACAGACTACGCACACTTTCACAGGGTCTCCCAAGATGCCATCGCATTGTGAGAGACCCGAACCTGGCTTGAATGGAGGAGAAGATTTGGATGCCGCACACTGGATGTAGTCAAAAAACTTCACTTTATTGAAAAAATGGGATCATCAAAACAACAAGACTGTCATGCAGAAAGTACAGGTAAGCTGACGCGTTTCGCACTCAGGACTGAGTGCTTACTCATAGCTAACAAATATTAAAAAGACAAACTTTTATATAGCTCAATGGAGTATCACATGATTGCCCAATTAGATGGTCATTGAGTCTCAGCTGGAAGCCAATTTAATGAGGTCTCGGCATCTGCTGGCTATTTGGTGTGTTAACTGATTGAGAAATGTTTTCAAAACCGTGACATGTAAATAGATGACAAAGAATGTGAAAAAAGATGTGTGTATGTACATGTGTAGGCAAAAAATATATGTGTGTGTATATATATATAGTGAATCCTATCAATAAACGTGTATATAATAATGAATGTACTTCTATAACGTGTATATATGAAAGGTGATAAGTATCAAAAAAAGGGGTTACTATTAAGTGAAAGGAAAAAATGTGTAAAAAATATTTCTCATTAAAAAAAGAGAAAATATATTGATAAAAATATTCAGACAACGTGCAAAGTAAATGTGAAGAGTGAATGTAATGAAACTATATGTGAACAAAATATATAAATATGATGAGACTCTCTATAATATGCCGGTGAAGTGGATGAAGTTCTCTATAATAAGCCGGAATAATACAGGTGAAATATAGAGCAATGTGACCTGAAATAATGCGTAATATGCCCGCGGTTGATAACAAGGTACATATAGGGCCCTATAATAATAAAAATAAACTGTGGGATTCAAAGACATAAAATCACGCTGATAAAGGTTGCCCTGATCTGGTCAAATGGCAGTGATATATGCAGGGTCCCAGTAGAGTGACTTGTAACGTAATGATGAGCCTGGCCGAGAGCAGGGTGTGTGTAGAATTTCAAGATGTAGCAGCGGTGTTCAAAGTAATAGAACGCCGCTAGTCTGTGTCACACTAAATGTCTAGATGGAATTATAGTGATGGTAATAAAGTTGGTAGAGGTCTCGGCCAGTCACCCAAGTTTAAAGGATCACAAAAAGGGACAAATGAAAAACAAGTAAGATACTATAGGCTGGGATATGAAGACATAAAATCACGCTGATCAGGGTAGCCCTGATCTGGTCAAATGGCAGTGATATATGCAGGGTCCCAGTAGACTGACTTGTAGCGTAGTGATTCTAAATGTTAAAATATGTTAGTTTGTGATCCGTCTCGGGTGGCTCATATAAAAGCATGCCTCAGTATATGTGTGTCAGCAAATGCCAAGACCTCCAAACAAAACATATTGGAATAATACATCTTATGAATCCACTAATACAATACTCATATATTAACACCGGCAAGTGAAACAGATGAAAACAGGCATATAATGATCGGCGTGAATCCAATCTATGAAGACGATGAGAAGAAATGTTATGATGCTGCATTCTAAAGAGAAACAACTACATATTCATATTGCAACATTACACTCACAAAATAAGTACTAAACACAAACGATACAATGTATGTCAGCTTGTGTACATATAAATAAGCTTAATATATCTGAATTATGATCCCAAGGTGTCCAAAAAAATATGTATATGGACAACAGGGTGTACAAAATGTGAACAAATAAAAATAAATAAATGAATAAAATAAAATAAGGTAAAGAAGTGTGAAAACATATTGCGTAAAAACCTAATATATATATCAGGTGTTTCCTACACAACTAGAAAGATGTATAGGACAATGAAAATTTCCATATATATCTATGTAATGAAAAATGAGCTGGAATAAAAGTAATAATGATGAAATAAAATTGTGAACCTCATGATACAAATCATGAATAATTATCAAAAGAAAACGATAAAAAAGGTAGATATAATAACACAGAAATGTGTAGAAAACGAAATAGAATAAAACTATTTATCTCAATATTGTCACGATATGCATCCTCAGATAAAATTAACTTGTACTTTGGTCAGGTATATAAAACACCCAAACATGATGGATATCGCGAAACAATAAAAGATATTGTATATTGCTATTATTAATATGACCTTTTGCATACATCTATTGTTGGCCATGGTTCCCTGGGAATTCCTGCTCTGCCATAGTTACTATACTGAGTATGCAGAGTAGGGGAACTTGTCGGGCATATATACCAATCAAGGTGGTAAATATTATATATTCATGTATAAGATTGGATATGTTTGTACATAGGCCCCAATGGTCAATAGATGGAAAAAACTCCTATTTTGGCACCATCTGACCGGAACACAAAACAAGAGGAAATAGAAAATGGCTGACAAAACGTGAAAATGTAAAAAATGAACATGAAATGTTCTTTATAAGGACTCATGATAGTGTAGGTGTTATGACCATGTTTAAACAGTATAGGAAAGAGCCAAGCGAGTTAATTCCCCCTCCACCAACCTCTGAAATACATCAAGATCTTTGCCCCTGGATGCCACTGGGTAAAAATCAGATTTAAATCTGATTATTAGTTTTTACTGTAAATCAGTGGGATCCATGGGGGGTGGATCCGAATCATCTGCCAGTGTTATTAAATCTTGCAGTGCACACACTTCATTAAAAGAGATAGGTGAAGGGGGAGACTCACCTGATTCGCCAAGGTTCCCTGGAACGTCCTCTTCTCTAGAACCACCAAAGTGTTTCTTAAGTGTTAATAAGCGAGAAAACCTGTTAACATCCAAAATAGTGTGAAATAAATCAAAATGTCTATTAGGGCTAAAATTATGGCCTTTTGATAGAAGGTTGATCTCCTCTTCAGTTAAAAGTCTCTTTGAGATATTAAATACGGTGAAACTCATTTCTTCATTTTGCCTCTCAAGCTGTAATGTGAGTTGTTTGGAGTTCTTGTGTCTCCTACCGCCCCTTCTTGTTTTTTTATGGACGATTTTTTCCTCTTGGTGTAACCCGACCTGCAAGGGTTTCCAGCGTTGGTGTGGTTGTTGCTTCTGTTTGTTTCCACAGAACCTATAGACCTGTCTAGAGAAGAGTCTGACATAGTGCGTGCCAGGGAATTGTCGGCTAGGTCGCTCTCTTGGTCAGAGAAGCTGACCTGTTTGCCACGGATTCTCTGTGACCGATTGTAGGAAAACACCGGTCTTTTCTGAATGTAAACTTTATTGTTCTCATAATCATTTTTATCCCGGGCCATTTTGCCTCTCTTACTGGCGATCACTGATTTTTCCATTTTGTCTAATTTGTTGCTCAAGCGGCTGTCCAGGTCTGTAAAAGCTGCCAGGTTTTGTGAAGAGGCAAGTTCAGACTGGATGAAAGACATGTCAGATTGTAGTACCTCTATTTCTTTGGTTTTAGAGGCAATGAGAATATTTATTAGTTTGAATTGTGTGTCCAAGGTGTCAGTCCATTCTTTTTTGAGGTCATCATTGGACAGCTCTGAGGTAGGACATTTTTTTATCCATAAACCCCGTGGTATATGTGCTATGGACAGATAGTCCTTCAAAAAATTGATGTCCCAAAAAGCTCTAATTTCTCTCGCCATAATATGTTCCAGTTTTCTGAAATGACGTATTAACTGTACTCCATCGTCAGCTGACACACCAGGTGTTTGTGTCAGTGACGTTTGTCTCAATGGATTATCAGATGGTGCCTTTAGAGTTCTACTGTACAAAGTTTCTGCCATGGGTGTCGAGGTGGTAATGAGATCCATAGAGTAAAAAGGAAAAACTCTTCTCCCAATTAAATGAGCTCTTGAAAAAATAATGATAATCAAAATAATTTGTGAAATACCTGGGAAGGCCTCCGGGCAGGTGAAGAGAAAAGCATATATCCTTAGATGCAGACAAGCAAAGAAAGTGTTTCCACCGCTCAGGCTGACACTGACCCAGGTGTAAGTAGAAGTTTCAGAGCAGAAAAGCTCCAGGTGCTGGCTGAATGCTAGGCAAAGCAGGCTTGAATGGAGGAGAAGATTTGGATGCCGCACACTGGATGTAGTCAAAAAACTATATATAGATATAGGTGTGACACCCGCTATTATTGTCCCTCCTGTCCTGACAATCCTGGTCTTTGCATTGGTGAATGTTTTGAACGCTACCATTCACTAGTTGAGTATTAGCGCAGGGTACAGCATTGCACAGACTAGGCACACTTTCACAGGGTCTCCCAAGATGCCATCGCATTGTGAGAGACCCGAACCTGGAACCGGTTACCGTTATAAAAGTTACAGTTACAAAAATAGTGTAAAAAAAAAAAAAAAACACAAAAAAAAAATATAAAATAAAAAAAAATAGTTGTTTTATTGTTCTCTCTCTCTCTCTATTCTCTCTCTATTGTTCTGCTATTTTTTACTGTATTCTATTCTGCAATGTTTTATTGTTATTATGTTTTATCATGTTTGCTTTTCAGGTATGCAATATTTTATACTTTACTGTTTACTATGTTTTATTGTGAACCATTTTTTTGTGTTCAGGTACGCCATTCACGACTTTGAGTGGTTATACCAGAATGATGCCTGCAGGTTTAGGTATCATCTTGGTATTGACTCGGTTGAATTGATGATAGGCAACTCCTATCCTCATATTGATTAGTGGTTCCAAATTAATAATAACTACTGCAGTAGGGAACAGACACAAAAGATACGCTCAGCATCTTTCCAAATTACTGTTCTGCTTTATTATGACGCAATTGAAGGTTTTTATGCACATGATTACGTAGGTATCACATTAATATTACAATTGTACGTTTATGGTAACAAGGGGCGTTACATAGCCAGGCTTATTCTAATCAGGACTCAAAAGAATGTAAACATTTACTGAAAACATTATTAGTGCTGTGTGCACAGTGAGGGCAGAGTGCAATACATACAAAATACAATACAATTATATACAGAACTTACAAATTTCCATTACAGTCTCCCCTCTTTTGATCAATATTTTGATCACTAACCATACCTGCTATCACCTTTAACCTGGAACCTCCACACACTTAGGTGGAGGTAGTCCTGGCCAAAGAGGCAAAAAACTCCATTGTGGAGAAAATAATAGCTGAGCAACTTTTTCATTACCAAATGACTTTTCATTGTGAAAAACAAATGATTGATAAGACATATTTACAGAGTACTGGCTGTACACTCCTGTGGCCAGAATGGCCTTCTAGCTTAATTGTTGGCATGCTGACTTATCAGCATATGTAAACACAGACAATTCTACATAAAATGGAAGACGTACAAAAGACAAATATGACTTCAACAT
This sequence comes from Aquarana catesbeiana, assembly GCF_042186555.1. Taxonomy (NCBI): domain Eukaryota; kingdom Metazoa; phylum Chordata; class Amphibia; order Anura; family Ranidae; genus Aquarana; species Aquarana catesbeiana. Next base: position 945,317,494 of record NC_133324.1, on the reverse strand, counting down.
GGCTAAACTATTTTTCAAATATATATATCCCTTACAATTAAAGTAATTGAATCAAAAAGTACCCTAGACTGTGATCACAAGAGGGAAACAAATCAAACACAGAGATTTCTTTAATTAAGTCATTTTTGCAGTGTCTGGTGTGGATCCAGGTGACTTTTCCTTCAAGTTTTGCAAAAACTGTACATGAAATAGATGCTGTATTGAGTCTCCAAACATTTCCTTATATATAAATGTCTCTTAACAATCCAAAAGTCACCTGGCTTTAGTTTTAGATCCTTCCAAACTTTTAGGATCTGGAATTAGGGAGAAAACACATAAATGAGTTTGTAAAAAACCTTAAAAGATCATCAACATTCTCCGTGAGATCCGAATGGAGGACTTCAGCTGCTGAGACAAAATATAAGCAAGTGAGTAACACACTCCCAAACAAAATCTCATAGGGAGAGAGTCCAACATCCCCCTTAGGGGCTTGATAAAATTTAAGAAAACATTCAGGCAAAAGTTTTCTAGTTTCTTACTCTACTTTGTCTGATACATTGTAGACAGTAAGGGGTGTAAAAATAAAACCTCAAAACTTCTAGTAAGGACTCTCTTATAAAAAATGATTTCCTCTGTTACTCTCTGTACTTTCTGCACTCTGTACTTACAAACTACTTCTGATAACACTTTTTACTGTGGCCTTTGCAGTAGCATTTGCCACTGGACATCCAAAAAACATGTCCATACAGACAAAATGCGTACTCGTAAGATCCTAACTTGGGCATCTGGATATATCTTTTTGTAATCTCTGGAAGGGATGTTGAGCTTTTGGTAACACCTTTGGTAACAGGTAAAACAAGAAGTGGTATGTTATAAAAACAACTGTGGAGAACCCTGGCTCTATCCCATGCTCATTTACTAAGGCAGCCATAACTGCTTGTGACTCATGACACGGTCCATGTGTCAAGCTGAAGGGAAAAGAGTGGCTGGCAGACATAAATGATCACCTTTTCCAAAGTCCTGTTTCATAAGAAGTTGCCCCCTGTGGACCACTTGTTCTTCTCGTTCTGGGGTCCTTAAAGTTGAATTATTAATCCCAGCTATACTGGGCCAGAACTAGGGTGGAATCTGTGAGTTGCACAGACCCATCAAGTGTCCGGGGCTGTAAATGCAGCATCCTTAGAGTCACCTGGTCTGCTTCCATGTGTGAAAGTTAATATGGCTACCTCAGCAAGAAGCTGGAAGGCTGAAAACAGCCGATCAAATTAACTTGGCATGCTTGGTTGGTTTACCTGCCGAAGTAAAAACAAACTTCTGGCCCTTTAAATGGAACCAAAAGCTCTCTATATCTTGGCTATCTATATAAATATACACTCTTTTTACAGCTCACAGGCTTTGCTAAAACATGGAGCTCTGTTTCTTGAGCTGGGGAAAAAGGATCCAATGACTTTGAATACAGAGTATCCTTCTGGGTGATAAACTGCATACTCAAATCTACAAAAAATGTAATATCTGGGTCTTCAGGGAGTGTGTCCTGCACTGGGCTCACAGCAGCTGATTCCTACGTCATCAATTAAAAACATGCGTCTTTTCCTTTCTTTTGAATAAATGTACGCATTTTTCATTGTTAGATTTGTACATAAACAAACTCATATTTTAAACCTTTCATTAAACAAACATTTAGTTAGCTGTATATTTGCTGCACAGAATGTCGGACCATTAAAAATTAAATGTTTGACCAAAACAATATCTAACTTTGTCTAATAGCACCTTTGCATAAAAGCTACAGCTCTGATATATCGGGGTGAACCCTTCATTACTGGGTCCAGCTTGCATAAATATATTACAATGTCTTGTTTTCTATCACGCTATTTGTGTAAGAACTCCAGTCTCATGTTTCAAAAGACAACTTTTTCCTGGCAATATTATAATAAATGATAACAATACCCTGCGGTCATGGAGAGATGCCCATAAATCCAAAATATTCTTCTGCTTATACCACTGTACTTACAAGAAAAAGGGGCACATCATTTCACAATCCACACATTCTGCTTTGGATTTCAAAAATAAAAATAAATAAAACAAAAGGACCAACAATCTGTATGATGGACCAGAAAGCATCAAAAACTATAAAACAACTGGCTGCAGGTGGCATCTATCCTAACAGGGTGTGTGGACTTGATGTGATGGGTCTGTTATATTTAAATTTTATTTATAACAACTCTCACATCATGGACCACACATCAAGTTATTATCAAGAACCTTGAAATTTCATTTTTGTAGAAAAACTTTTTATGTATCCCATTCATCTTGGCTTTGTTAAATATTATGTCAGCTGTATTCCAAATAACAACCTCATCTTAATCTTTTTTTTCTCTCAATAAGGGCTTATTGAATAAATGTAAAATTACAAAATTGTTATCTTAATCTAAACTAATCTCATTCATTACAAATTTCCCCATTAACCTCGACTTCATTTCCAACCAAAGGTTGTCTAAACCAGTTTCAATATATCTATATTATTAATAAAATTGTTAAACTCATATTAGAAATTAATACTCATTATTACTTAATTTTACTTAATTTCCCTTTTTTAAATGCACTGTTTCCACTATCAAAGGATATTCAATTTGTGTAATACACGGTTAAATGTAACCTTCATTTTACCATGTTTGGAAAACAGATTCAAAATAATTGTGATCACATTGTTTACCATTAGATTCGTTAACCCGGCACATTTTGTTATAAATGTTTTGTCTAAAAAACAGAAATTGGCAATGGTGTCCTTCCAGCTTATCACTGACCTCTCATCCCAGCCACATTTCTTTTCATGAGAGCACAAAGGAGGGGGTCACTTCTGCGTACATGACACACACAAGCAATAGAACTAAAGGTCCCAGCATTCGCACACACACCAATATCTCTCTAAAATCGCTTACATTTTTCCCATTTGTACACAACACATGCATATCATTCTCTCACTTTCTTTTAACTCTTTAATATTTCCCTGCCTAAATTCTGCTTTCCTTATTTTGTTTAAATAACTTTTATATCTAGCTTCTATGATTCTATGATCAGATGGGGAGCCACAGTGCTCATCCCATCTTCTCTCTCTGACAACATATAAAGTATTCTGTTTTACCTCTCATTTCTCTGTTTCTGACTTTTACTAGTTGTAGTGCCTGACCCCAAATTCATCCCACAACTTAACATGAAAATGTCCCTTTCTGTCTAGTGTTAATGTCACCCTTGATCCATCCTGCTCACATAGATAGCTGTTTCTCTAGCTGTTTACTCTGCATGATTCTTAGTCCCTGTGGACCTTGGTAACCCAGTTACCCATTGTGGATCCCTGTCCACTTTAGCCATTAATCTAGGGGCTCAGTATAGGTGGAACCACACCTTCGGTTCATATATAGCGCTCCTCTTGCGCTGGGCATTTTTGAGGGTCTCTTACCCTTCATTCCCTTACTTAATTCAATGCCCATAATGACTGGCCAGTCTTCTCTCTTCTCTACTTGTGCCTATACCCTCTTGCCTCTAAACTACTTTATCTAGCAGATGTACTACATATACCTGTGAACAGTACTATTCTTCCCTTTCTTATTTATAACACTCCGATGGACAGTAGACAGGAACAACATAACATATAACCACCAATCAATACAGTTCGATTAAGGGGAGTAAAATAGGTACCCTTTGTCCCGAAAATGCCTTATCGATCAAGGAAGTCTGATAACTCAAATGTAAGCAAAAGGCTTACCTCAGCCGGCTGATTATCAGAAATTCCCGGATCGTCTCAAGCTCCTCGTTTCGGATACTCAGGGTCACCTGGAATCCCCTCCTAAGGCAAAGCTCGCCATGCTGACTCGGTTGAATTGATGATAGGCAACTCCTATCCTCATATTGATTAGTGGTTCCAAATTAATAATAACTACTGCAGTAGGGAACAGACACAAAAGATACGCTCAGCATCTTTCCAAATTACTGTTCTGCTTTATTATGACGCAATTGAAGGTTTTTATGCACATGATTACGTAGGTATCACATTAATATTACAATTGTACGTTTATGGTAACAAGGGGCGTTACATAGCCAGGCTTATTCTAATCAGGACTCAAAAGAATGTAAACATTTACTGAAAACATTATTAGTGCTGTGTGCACAGTGAGGGCAGAGTGCAATACATACAAAATACAATACAATTATATACAGAACTTACAAATTTCCATTACAGTATCATTCTTTTCAGCCAGCGGTCGGCTTTCATGTAAAAGCAATCCTAGCGGCTAATTAGCCTCTAGACTGCTTTTACAAGCAGTGGGAGGGAATGCCCCCCACCGTCTTCCCTGTTTTTCTCTGGCTCTCCTGTCTCAACAGGGAACCTGAGAATGCAGCCGGTGATTCAGCCAGCTGACCATAGAGCTGATCAGAGACCAGAGTGGCTCCAAACATCTCTATGGCCTAAGAAACCGGAAGCTACGAGCATTTTATGACTTAGATTTCGCCAGATGTAAACAGCGCCATTGGGAAATTGGGAAAGCATTTTATCACACCGATCTTGGTGTGGTCAGATGCTTTGAGGGCAGAGGAGAGATCTAGGGTCTAATAGACCCCAATTTTTTCAAAAAAGAGTACCTGTCACTACCTATTGCTATCATAGGGGATATTTACATTCCCTGAGATAACAATAAAAATGATTTAAAAAAAAATGAAAGGAACAGTTTAAAAATAAGATAAAAAAGCAAAAAAATAATAAAGAAAAAAAAAAAAAAAGCACCCCTGTCCCCCCCTGCTCTCACGCTAAGGCGAACACAAGCGTCGGTCTGGCGTCAAATGTAAACAGCAATTGCACCATGCATGTGAGGTATCACCGCGAAGGTCAGATCGAGGGCAGTAAGTTTAGCAGTAGACCTCCTCTGTAAATCTAAAGTGGTAACCTGTAAAGGCTTTTAAAGGCTTTTAAAAATGTATTTATTTTGTTGCCACTGCACGTTTGTGCGCAATTTTAAAGCATGTCATGTTTGGTATCCATGTACTCGGCCTAAGATCATCTTTTTTATTTCATCAAACATTTGGGCAATATAGTGTGTTTTAGTGCATTAAAATTTAAAAAAGTGTGTTTTTTCCCCAAAAAATGCGTTTGAAAAATCACTGCGCAAACACTGTGTGAAAAAAAAAATGAAACACCCACCATTTTAATCTGTAGGGCATTTGCTTTAAAAAAATATATAATGTTTGGGGGTTCAAAGTAATTTTCTTGCAAAAAAAAATAATTTTTTCATGTAAACAAAAAGTGTCAGAAAGGGCTTTGTCTAACCCCTTTGTGGTTAGAAGAGTGGGTGATGTGTGACATAAGCTTCTAAATGTTGTGCATAAAATGCCAGGACAGTTCAAATCCCCCCCAAATGACCCCATTTTGGAAAGTAGACACCCCAAGCTATTTGCTGAGAGGCATGTCGAGTCCATGGAATATTTTATATTGTGACACAAGTTGCGGGAAAGAGACAATTTTTTTTTTTTTTTGCACAAAGTTGTCACTAAATGATATATTGCTCAAACATGCCATGGGAATATGTGAAATTACACCCCAAAATACATTCTGTTGCTTCTCCTGAGTACAGAGATACCACATGTGTGAGACTTTTTGGGAGCCTAGCCGCGTACGGGACCCCGAAAACCAAGCACCGCCTTCAGGCTTTCTAAGTGCGTAAATTTTTGATTTCACTCTTCACTGCCTATCACAGTTTCGGAGGCCATGGAATGCCCAGGTGGCACAAAACCCCCCCAAATGACCCCGTTTTGGAAAGTAGACACCCCAAGCTATTTGCTGAGAGGTATAGTGAGTATTTTGCAGACCCCACTTTTTGTCACAAAGTTTTGAAAATTGAAAAAAGAAAAAAAAAAATTTTCTTGTCTTTCTTCATTTTCAAAAACAAATGAGAGCTGCAAAATACTCACCATGCCTCTCAGCAAATAGCTTGGGGTGTCTACTTTCCAAAATGGGGTCATTTGGGGGGGGGGGGGGTTTGCCATCTGGGCATTCCATGGGCTCCGAAACTTAGAAATCCTGTAGACGCTATAACTTTTGCGCAAACCAATAAATATACGCTTATTGACATTTTTTTTACCAAAGACATGTGGCCGAATACATTTTGGCCTAAATGTATGACTAAAATTGAGTTTATTGGATTTTTTTTATAACAAAAAGTAGAAAATATCATTTTTTTTCAAAATTTTCGGTCTTTTTCCGTTTATAGAGCAAAAAATAAAAACGGCAGAGGTGATCAAATACCATCAAAAGAAAGCTCTATTTGTGGGAAGAAAAGGACGCAAATTTCGTTTGGGTACAGCATTGCATGACCGCGCAATTAGCAGTTAAAGCGACACAGTGCCAAATTGGAAAAAGTCCTCTGGTCCTTATGCAACATAATGGTCCGGGGCTGAAGTGGTTAAGGGAAACCCCCTTGCAAAGTAAATAGCCTATTTGCCTTTAGTAAATGTAAATCAAAGCCATAATCTTGTTTTATTTGTACACTAGACAAGCCAACTTTATTCTGCTATTGTGCTAAAGAAACCATCTGTTTCCTGTTTTATTGCTGGAAATATGTTTGCCTTCTCGAATATGGCTGGGCTGGTGATTCCTTACACCCTCCCCCGAACTTTGCAACATATTCAGGAAACCTTGAGATTTTTCTTTTTCTTCTGAGTAATTGTGGAAAATGGGTAAGAATGTGCACAGCACAAGATAAAAATAAAAATGGCTACAACCAGGATATATGATTTTTTTTATTAATACATTTCAACAACACACCAAAAAAATCAATTAAAACAATCCAGAATCCCATCAAAAATATGATTGAAAATATGTAAATAACGCCTACCCCACCACAACGACATCGCCAATTAAAAAAAGGGTCTGCATTATATTATCCTTCAAAATTATACGTATACATTTCTTTACGGGTGAAGTGTGCACCAAATTTCTAAACATTTTAAGCACATGATCAAATATTAAATAGGCACATAATACATTTTTAAATAAATACAATTTATCTTTTAAATACATTTTCAATATATAAAAAATTAAAGCAGAAAAGAGCCAGCTCCCCAAACAAAATTGATTTATTTAAGGGGGAGGAACCTTTTCCACTCAACACAAATGTAAAGAATGTTCTCTTTCTCCAACTGTGAATGGTCCTTTGTCCCATCCACCAAAAACGTTAGAGGACCACCAATGTGATAGGGTCTTCTCCACTGACCACGAATTTAAGAGGGCATTTCCCCACTAACCACTAATACAGAGGGGTCTCCTCCATTGACCCCTAATTTAAAAAGGCACTTCTTCACTTTCCACTAGTGTGAAGGAGAATTTTCTACTGACTACCAATGTAAGGGGGCTTCTCCACTAACTAAAGAGGACACTTTTTCCATGAGCACCAATGTAAGGGGAAGGGGACTTCTTCACTGATCACAAATGTAAAGTGCATTCTTCCTCCAAAATCGGTGTGAATGGTCCCTTGTCCCCCTGACTAAAAAGTTAGAGTTCTACCAATGTGAAGGGGGTCTTCTCCACTGACCACTCATTTAGGAGGACACTTTCCCACTAACCACTAATACAAGGAGGTCTCCTCCATTGACCCCTAATTTAAGAGGGCACTTCTTCACTGTCCACTAGTGCAAGGGGGATTTCCTGCTGACTACCAATGTAAGGGGGGGGGGGGGGCTTTTCCACTGATAGTTTACCTCCAACTATTCAGTATGTAAATGGTCCCTTGTTCCACTGGCCAAAAATGTTAGTCCCTTCTCCACTGACCACTAATGCAAGGGTGAGGTCTTCTCATCTGACCCCTAATTTAAGACGGCACTTCTTCATTAGAAAAAAGATTTAAAAACAAGAATTTTGGGACTTTAAATGAGGTTGAACGGGGCCGTTCATGTCCCCACCTCCATCCCGGGTAATTGTATATAAAAATACTTGGTATTATTGGTAAAAATAAGTGTATACAATACTTGGTTCTGATGAATTGTAATAAAATATACAGATAATTATATATAGCAAAATGCATTAAATGTTTTGATATGAAAAATTTATGACAATTTGAACCAATTAAAAATATTTATATTCAATCATTTTTGTTGCTCCCGTGTGCCTTGTTAAAGTCCCGCCTATCTTTCTCTTTTTTAAAGGGCACTTCTTCATTGTCAACCAATGTATGGAGGATTTTCCACTGACTATCAACAAAAGAGGGCCATTCTCCACTGATCACCACTGCAAGGAGAATCTTCTCCACTAACCACCAATGTAAAGCATTACATGTTTCATTGTCGGCTTTTCCTTCCTGACCATTTTTTTTATTTCGTTTTTTTTTTATTTTCTACAGCATGGTTTTTATTATGAATCTATAATTTAATAGTCTTACTAAAGTACAATGAGCTGTAGCTATAATCACCTTTAGGAGATACTCCCTGAGATGTGAAACATATTTCTAGAGTTCCGTGGGGGTGAAATGGTAGAGAATGGCTGGTATACACTTTCACATATTACAGATACATAAATCTAGCAGCATAATAGATTAGGAAATAAGAGCTACAAACTGACCACATTTTACAAACTATTACTAGAAGATGGCAACAGACATTACAAATAAATATTAAAATAAAATACATCTGTAAACAGAGTGCAGGATGTAAGAAGGATTTCATTTAAATGAAAGAAAGAAAAAAAAAAATCAGCCAAAAAAGGTATTGTGTGGCACTTGGTAAAATGGTGGTTTACAACAGATTTTCTAAGAAGCCAGCACACTAATGGCACAGGTGTGTACTAGCTTCATATGAAAGCCAGAGATAGAGCTCGGAGCCCCACCCTCCCGAGGAGGTCAGTTTTGGAAGGAGCCATGAGAGGTGCTGCTATGCACCATGCTGTCCAGGTTGCGGCAGACCAAGGCCTGAGCCTGAGGGAGAGTCCAGGAGGGACAGAGCAGCTAGGGAGCTGGAAAGAAAGACACAGAGCTGAGGTACACGATCACTGGGACATGTTTGACCGTCAGCAGGACCAAAAGATGCTAATCAGAGCAGTAAAGTGGGCAGGAAAGCCCTGAAAACCATATATGATGTGGAGTGAACTCACTGTTTTGGCACTGCCATTGAGCAGAGAAACCTGGAAGTATCACAGTATGTTTACTTTATGTCTGTGAAGGTTCTTACTTATCCAGGCCATGGTATAGTGGTAGTGGCATAGCTCTCAACTGTCCCTGATTTTGAGGGACTGTCCCTGATTTGGAGCAATGTCCCTCTTTCCCCCCTCATTTTGGACTGATCTATATAGTTGTATATAAAATGCACTTTTTATTTTTCAAAAAGTGATTCCAAGTGCTAAACATTTCATCCAAATTCTAAATTGCTGCATTTGTACATTTGTAAAAGCCAATATAAAGGAATAGTAGTGGTAAAAAAAAAAACACTTGTGGATTTAACTTTTTTTGTGGTTAATTCTCCTTTAACCACTTGAGCCCCGGACCATTATGCTGCCTAAGGACCAGAGGACTTTTTCCAATTTGGCACTGCGTCGCTTTAACTGCTAATTGCGCAGTCATGCAATGCTGTACCCAAACAAAATTTGCGTCCTTTTCTTCCCACAAATAGAGCTTTCTTTTGATGGTATTTGGAAAAAGACCGAAAATTTTGAAAAAAAATGATATTTCTACTTTTTGTTATTAAAAAAATCCAATAAACTCAATTTTAGTCATACATTTAGGCCAAAATGTATTCGGCCACATGTCTTTGGTAAAAAAAATGTCAAAAAGCGTATATTTATTGGTTTGCGCAAAAGTTATAGCGTCTATAAACTAGGGTTCATTTTCTGGAATTTACACAGCTTTTAGTTTATGACTGCCTATGTCATTTCTTGAAGTGCTAAAATGGCAGGGCAGTACAACCCCCCCTCCCCCCCAAATGACCCCATTTTGGAAAGTAGACACCCCAAGGAAATTGCTGAGAGGCATGTTGAGCCCATTGAATATTTTTTTTTTTTGTCCCAAGTGATTGAATAATGACAAAAAAAAAAAAAAAAATTACAAAAAGTTGTCACTAAATGATATATTGCTCACACAGGCCATGGGCATATGTGGAATTGCACCCCAAAATACATTTAGTTGCTTCTCCTGAGTACGGGGATACCACATGTGTGGGACTTTTTGGGAGCCTAGCCGCGTACGGGGCCCCGAAAACCAATCACCGCCTTCAGGATTTCTAAGGGTGTAAATTTTTGATTTCACTCTTCACTGCCTATCACAGTTTCGGAGGCCATGGAATGCCCAGATGGCACAAACCCCCCCCCCCCAAAATGACCCCATTTTGGAAAGTAGACACCCCAAGCTATTTGCTGAGAGGCATGGTGAGTATTTTGCAGCTCTTATTTGTTTTTGAAAATAAAGAAAGACAAGAAAAAACTTTTTTTTTTCTTTTTTCAATTTTCAAAACTTTGTGACAAAAAGTGAGGTCTGCAAAATACTCACTATACCTCTCAGCAAATTTGTTGTCACTTTGCACACATATCTTTCATGATCCTTTAGGACACCCATAGTAATCTTGCACCTGAGTGCGATTTTTATTTTATTTTATATGTGTTTTTCACTTTTCATACAAACTTGTATTGCTTTGTACACCACATGCGATGTGTCTGTAGTTTAAACCAGGTGTTCATTCACTCCATTTCACATGCACCTCTTATTTGGAATTTGCATATGAACACAGCATAGAATTTTAGCAACGCATGATCAAATATCTATTATTCACTCTTTGTAATTAGGCACTACGCCACTCCAGTACTACTATCTTATCAGTTTGTTACGTTTACACCCGGATTAGCGCAGCACCATCCCCCTCTTTTCTATGGCCACATTACCCTGAAAGCGAAAGAGGGCGCCGCCTGCCCGATCTCGTATGATCTCGGAGGCTAAGCAGGGTCGGGCCTGGTTAGTACCTGATGGGCCTCTGGGTCTGGCCGGATATATTTATCCTTCCTGGGGGGGTTCCCCTATCCTTTCCTCAGGGGGGGCAGCAGAAACTGGAAGAGTCCCCCTGAGAGCTGAAGGCCCCTGGGTACAGTGGTGTCCCCAGAACTTCAGGGGCCTTTTTCCTGTCTCCCCCCTTACCTGTCCGGGCGTCCATTCAGACAGCGGTGCTGGCTGTCAGTTCTTTCCAGGGCCCCTGACTCCTGGGCCCCTGGTAGCTCGTGTGGGCTGCTGGGGAGGGCGCCGCCTGAACGACCCACGTTCTTACCCAGGAGGGAAGGCTGAGAGTCAGCAGGAGCAGGCGCCCACATCCTCCTTTCGAGGAGGCACCAGTTCACTACGGTGGATGTCTGCCTAAACCACCTCAGAATGGAATGAGGAACGTACGGCATTTCCCCCCCAGGTGTATATACTGACTGGCAGGACACAGCCTAACCTTGCAGCTCCTTACGGGGACAGCAGTTGGGGGGGCACTTTGGCGGCTATCCTCCTTGCGTGTGGACCATAAGGATGGAAAAGCAAGCCCGGTGGCTGTGGCAAAAGGGGAAGACGACAAAGGTGAGTATTTTCCTTTACCTTGGGAATTTAGCTGCAAAATCCCCAATCCCAGCCAGATGGTTTCTGGGCATTTGAGATAATCTCCCCTGGGGTCTGGATTCAAATAGCCCAGAAGCTTCTGCTAAAAACACCAGCTACAGCTCCCTCTTACATCAGAGATGCTGTATGGTGGACAAGTGGTGCAGAGGAGCGAGTGTGCCTAAACCACCTCAGATGGGAAAGAGGTAGGTAAGGCATTTCTTCCCCTTCCCTGTGTATATACTGAGTGGTACAGTGCAGGACCTGGGGTCTGTATAACAAAATAGCCCAGAAGCTACTGCTAAAACCACCAGCCACAGCTCCCTCTTACAGCAGAGACACTGTGGTTATCACAACAGTAGGTTGCCAGCCTCTCCCTACATGTCCGGTTGTGGGACATTAGTAGGGATGAATAGAGCGAAGGGGGGGGACCTGGTAGATACAAAGAGTTCCTTACAGGCCGGGTATACCACTGAACAATTTATGGATTGTGCAATGGTTGAAGGATTCAGGAGTAAGCTCTCCTGGTCAGCAGGTGCACTAGGTTATATGGCCCTATTAGCCCAGCTGCTAGGAATCTGAAGTCATAAGCTCCAACCTCCCACTCCACCTTTACATTGTGGTTATATTATAGTGCAGGAGGTAAGAAAAACCTTTTTGTTGGTTTGGGCTAAAGTCAACTCAGTGACAGATCTAAAGGCAATTTACCATAAATCGCTTCCTATATCCTTTAATTAAGGATTTTCTGTGCAAACATATGCAAGAGCTAGATAGATACATGATTGCTTGTTTAAGACCTGCAGGTGGCTATTTTCCTCCAGGCTAAATTGGTGACCACCTTTTCTAGAGGCTGTCCTAAATTGGTCTCTAGGGCTGGGCTCATTGAGACTTTAGTTTCTGATCAGCCCCACCTGTGTGTGAGCTGCCCAGCATTTGCTCAGTCTACGGAGGTAAGGTAGGACAACAGCTACTATAGTAAGGTGTCCAACCATTTTAGGATTTGTTCCTTCACTGGGGGTGAAGTGTTAGTATCTACAGCCCAGGCTATGCCTAGGGATCAAATTGCTTTGTTTGGTTATTTCATAAAGGGATACACCATGACTCCTCCTTGGTTGCACACCAGTAGACCTCAGTAGTGAAGGTTTGTCCTTGCTAGGATGTTTTGTGGCACAGCAGAAATACACATTGAGATTTGTGACATCTCTGCTCATAAGGGGTATAGTGCTGTACATCAGAAATGCACTGCACTGAAGCTTGGTTGTTGTCTGTTATATCCTAAAGGTACTGCCTTATTTGGCTACAGATCAGAAAAATACAACAGGGAAGGTGGTCTGTACTTTCTGGTCTTGTGACGCATGGCGGAAATGCACATCATTCAGTCTTGTGACATCTCTGCTCATATTTGTTATATTGCTGCACATCAGACATACACAAGATTGAGTTCTGTCTGGGGTTTTTTTTTGCGTCCTGTATTACTGCCTTATTGGAAAAGGCAGTAGTGAAGATTGATGGTCCTGAATTGTTGGGAAATACAAATTGAACCTGTGCCAGGGGTAGTACTTGTACTGCCTTTGGTAATCGGTGCAGCCCCGCAAAGTGGCATCAGGCTGACAGTGCTATTAACGGCAAAGGTTGCTGATTTTAGGCATGCGATTTGACATGTTGAGTCGCATGCCAAATCACTTCAATATGGATGTGCTATCTCTATTCAGATTGTTATATTGTTGCACATCAGATATATACAAGATTGAAGGTTGTCTGTCCTTTTTATGTCTTACATTTACTGCCTTATTGGCTGCATATCAGAAGGGACACAGCAGTGAAGGTTGCTTGTCCTTTTCTGATTTGTTTTTGCTGCCTCAGCAGGGAGACACATTGAGGATGGTGACGTATCTGCTCAGTATTGGTATATTACTACACATCAGACATACACAAAGATTGAAGATTGTTTGTGTCCTGTATGTTCTATATTTACTGCCTTATCGGCTGCATATCAGAAAGGCACAGCAGTGAGGGGTGTCTTTTCTGTTTCTCATTGTTCTACCTTGCTGCTTCTTAAGGATACACAGCAGGGGGTTGTTGGCTGCACTCCTCCAGGGAGATACAGCATTGGGGACCCCTCGCTTGTTCAACCTGAAAATTGCAAGTTTCCCTGTGACTTGTGTAATCTTGATGTCTGTGGATCCAGAAAGCAGGGTCTGCTTGGTGGCGCTGCGACCTGGAGTTGCACAGACACGAATGGTTCCCATTGGAAGCCATAGTGTATGACTTTTCTCTTGCGTTTTTGCGTTTGCAGGTTGGGTCGCACATAGGTTTGCCGCCTCGTCCCTTTGTAGCTGAGCATATGTTAATTGCACAGGTTCTATGGCTGATTAAGGTGGTAATTAAACTCACTTGGTGCCTGATCTGCATCAAGTTAGCCTCAGAACCTGTGTGGTTTATGTGTGTTCGGGTTTGGAGGGATGAGGTGGCAACTCTAGTCGCACAGGTGTGGGAGCCCTAAGTTTTATCTGTCCCTTCTGGTTGAGGTTTTGCTACACAACAAGAATAGACATCATGGAGTTTATTGCCTTACTTTGCAATACACCAGAAAGATCGCAGATAGGAAGGCTGTCTGTTTTTATGTGGCTGCACAGCAGAAATACTCAACATTGAAGCTTGTTGGTGCTTTCTGTTTCAGATTCCCTTACCTTACTGCACTTCGGAAAAACACAATGCTGCAGGTTGCTTGGGTCCTTTCTGTGTTGGTTCTATGTGACTGAACTACAGAACTGCATAACAGAAAAGATATTGTCTTGTGTGCCATATTGATCTTATAACTGTATTTGGTGGTTCGTCAGAAATACACAACATAGAAGTTTGGGTCTTTCTGTCTTATATTTATGGCCCTGTTTTGCTGTACATCAGTAAAACTCCACTGTAAAGAGGGTTCCCATCCTTTCTGTGTATATAGATGTATGTGTGTGTATGTGTGTGTGTGTGTGTGTGTGTATATGTATATGTATATGTATGTATATATGTATATATATATATATATATATATATATATATATATATATATATATATATATATATATATATATATATATATATATATATATATATTATATCTCTATCTCTCTCAGTTATGACCTAGCTAGCTGCACTTCAGAAACGCGCAGCATTTTAGGGTCGGTTCACACTAAGGCAGCACGACTTACAGCGCAACTGCCTCAGGCGACCCAGGACACGACTCAGCGGCGACTTGCAAAACGACTTCTGTATAGAAGTCAATGCAAGTCGCCCCCAAAGTCATACAGGAACCTTTTTCTAAGTCGGAGCGACTTGCATCGCGCCAATTAGAACGGTTCCATTGCACAGAACTGGATGCTACTTGTCAGGTGACTAGGTCGCCTGACAAGTCGTCCCAGTGTGAACCAAGGCTGAGGGTTTGCGTGTGTCTTAATGTTTTTACATATTGGCTGCACATCAGAAAACCAGACTGTGAGGACTGTTTGTCTACATTGAAGTTCAGATTTGGGTCTCTCCCATATTTGATATGTTGGTTTAGCTAGCCACACTCGGATACACAACATTATTGTCTAAGCTTGTGTCCTTTCTGTCTAAATCTATTGTGCTGGGTCCACAATCTATGATCTTTTTTAATTTGTGATATTAATAATGCATGTATCACCTTTTTGTATTTCTGGCTGCAGACGTCACATGTCAGAAAGCCTCAGCCCCTTACATTCAGGAATGCCGGAACCATTTCCTAGGGTTGAAGCCCAGTAGGGTTATAGGACACTGGAGGAAGGCGATAAAGAATCACCCTGTTTAGTAAGAACTTGGGAAGTTCTGTTCAGAGGAGAATTATGGCCTGAAGATGAAGTATAAAGATGTATACCCGACCGAATAGGTTACGGCTCAGTGCATGGCCTTCATTTCGCCCTTCTAGTAGAACTAGATGTAGCAGTATGAGTGTTCTACTCTTGCTATGGACTTTATTCTCCTGAAGTAGGCACTCAGGTGTAAGTAAAGCCACAAAGTGGGCATGCCTTAAACCCAGGGATCAAGCCTCGGTTAATCTATTACCCTTAAGTAGGCTTCCCTTTAGTCTTTGCTGACGTAAAGATAAAAATGAACAAAAAAGGTTGTCTGTTAGGGTCGGTTCACACTGGGGCGACTTGGGATCTGACTTGTACGCCCTCAAGTCGCCCCAAGTCGCCCCAAGTCGCTTTGCATTTAGATTATCATGGTAGGCAATGGGAGCGTCTTAATTGACACTACTGAAGTCGCTCCGACTTCAGAAAAGGTTCCTGTACTACTTCTATCCGACTTGTAGGCGACTTGTACCCATTCAACTCAATGTAAGTCACCTGCAAGTCGGATCTCTCTGTAAAGTCAAGCGACTTTGCAGGGAAAACCCCTCCCTCCCCCCTCCCTCCCAGAGAGGTGATTGGCCACAGGCGAAGTCGCCTGTCATGGAGGCGACTTCAAGTCGCCTCGTAATTTGCCGAAGTCGCGCTGAAGTTGCGTTGAAGTCGCGGTACAAAGTCGCCCTGAAGTCGTGTTGCCCCATTGTGAATCGAGCCTTAGGGGCCCAAATTTTTTGCAGTCTTAATTCCCTGAACAGGGTAGTGTTAAGACAGACCCTCTTAGTGATCAATGAGTGTCCTTGTCTTACAACACAGGTCTCTGATTAATCTTTAGGGGTTATAAGTAGCACCTACAGGCACAAATAGGCCATGGTTGTTAGATGTGTGAGACAGGCAATATTGCTAACCTACAAGTTTAACATGTTTTCTGATTCCATCTTTAAGAGCCCGCTCCACCTAGATCCTTCATCCGAAGCGGAGAAGGCAGGGACATCGGTGGAGTAGACCTGCAGATCAGCCGCATGATCCAGCTATAATACCTTCATCAAGTATATGGAGTGGAGGTAAAACTCACTGCAGAACCAAGGTTCGCCAAGAGGGTCTTGCAGTGGTCCCACCCTAAGGTAGGCCTGAGGTACTTTATTATCCTCTCAGGTGTGCCGTCCTGGAAGATGACTAGAGAATATTGACAGTTACTTACCGGTAACTGTTTTTCTAGGATATCTTCCCGCCCGTTGGAGGAGGGAAAATGGTAGAACACTAGAAGGTGAGTACCTATGAGGAATGATTTCCCTTGTGAACCAGGTTCAGGAGTTACTTCTCTACAAACTGAGGATCAAGGGGAAGGGTGGAGACTTAAAACCGCTGTCGATTGATTGTGTTTCCTGTAGGGAGGAGCCTCTCATCTCTCAGGTGTGCCATCCTGGAAGATATCCTAGAAAAACAGTTACCGGTATGTAACTGTCAATTTTTTTTTTTTTTTATTGCATTTAAGTCCAAATATGAGATGTGAGGACTTTTTGACCCCAGATCTCATATTTAAGAGGTCCTGTCATGCTTTTTTTTCTATTACAAGGGATGTTTACATTCCTTGTAATAGGAATAAAAGTGACACAATTTTTTTTTTTTTTTTTAAACGCCCCGTCCCGACGAGCTCACGTGCAGAAGTGAACGCATACCTGAGTAGCGTCCGCATATGAAAACGGTGGTCAAACCACACATGTGAGGTATCGCCGCAATCGGTAGAGTGAGCGCAATAATTCTAGCCTTAGACCCCCTCTGTAACGCAAAACATGCAACCTGTAGAATTTTTTAAACGTCGCCTATGGAGATTTTTGAGGGTAAAAGTTTGACGCCATTCCACGAGGGGGCGCAATTTTGAAGCGTGACATGTTGGGTATCAATTTACTCGGCGTAACATTATCTTTCACAATATAAAAAAAATTGGGTTAACTTTACTGTTGTCTTACACTTTTTTGAATAAAAAAAAAAAAAAAAAAATATATTTTTTTCCAAAATGCGCTTGTAAGACCGCTGCGCAAATACGGTGTGAAAAAAAGTATTGCAACGACCACCATTTTATTCTCTTGGGTGTTAGAAAAAAAAAAAAATATATATATATATATATATATATATATATATATATATATATATATATATATATATAAAATGTTTGGGGGTTATAAGTAATTTTCTAGCAAAAAAACCTGTTTTAACCACTTAAGGACCGCCTCACGCCGATGTACGTCGGCAAGGCGGCACGGGCAGGCAAAATCACATACATACACGTGATTTGCCTCCCGCGGGTGGGGGGTCCAATCGGACCCCCCCCCGGTGCCCGAGGCAGTCCTCTTTTGTCCCCCGGCGATCGGAAGTGAGGGGGAGGCCATCCGTTCGTGGTCCCCCCTCACGATCGCCGCCGGCCAATCAGATCATTTTCTTTGCTGCTGTATGCCAAACAGCAGCAAAGGAAATGATGTCATCTCTCCTCAGCTCGGTATTTTCCGTTCCGGCGCCGAGGAGAGAAGACTGTAATGTGAGTGAAAACACACACAAACACAGTAGAACATGCCAGGCACACAACACCCCGATCCCCCCCCGATCACCCCTCCCCCCCCCGTCACAAACTGACACCAAGCAGTTTTGTTGTTTTTTTGTTTTTCTTTCTGATTACTGCATTGGTGTCAGTTTGTGACAGTTACAGTGTTAGGACAGTTAGGGTTAGCCCCCTGTAGGTCTAGGATACCCCCCTAACCCCCCCTAATAAAGTTTTAACCCCTTGATCACCCCCCGTCAACAGTGTCACTAAGCGATCATTTTTCTGATCGCTGTATTAGTGTCGCTGGTTCCGCTAGTTAGGGACGTAAATATTTAGGTTCGCCGTCAGCGTTTTATAGCGACAGGGACCCCCATATACTACCTAATAAATGTTTTAACCCCTTGATTGCCCCCTAGTTAACCCTTTCACCACTGATCACCGTATAAGTGTTACGGGTGACGCTGGTTAGTTTGTTTATTTTTTATAGTGTCAGGGCACCCGCCGTTTATTACCGAATAAAGGTTTAGCCCCCTGATCGCCCGGCGGTGATATGCGTCGCCCCAGGCAGCGTCAGATTAGCACCAGTACTGCTAACACCCACGCACGCAGCATATACCTCCCTTAGTGGTATAGTATCTGATCGGATCAATATCTGATCTGATCAGATCTATACTAGCGTCCCCAGCAGTTTAGGGTTCCCAAAAACGCAGGGTTAGTGGGATCAGCCCAGATACCTGCTAGCACCTGCGTTTTGCCCCTCCGCCCGGCCCAGCCCAGCCCACCCAAGTGCAGTATCGATCGATCACTGTCACTTACAAAACACTAAACGCATAACTGCAGCGTTCGCAGAGTCAGGCCTGATCCCTGCGATCGCTAACAGTTTTTTTGGTAGCGTTTTGGTGAACTGGCAAGCACCAGCGGCCTAGTACACCCTGGTCGTAGTCAAACCAGCACTGCAGTAACACTTGGTGACGTGGTGAGTCCCATAAGTGCAGCTTAAGCTGGTGAGGTGGCAAGCACAAGTAGTGTCCCGCTGCCACCAAGAAGACGAACACAGGCCCGCCGTGCCCATAATGCCCTTCCTGCTGCATTCGCCAATCCTAATTGGGAACCCACCACTTCTGCAGCGCCCGTACTTCCCCCATTCACATCCCCAACCAAATGCAGTCGGCTGCATGAGAGGCATTTTCTTTATGTCCTCCCAAAGTACCCCTACCCAGCGAACCCCCCCAAAAAAGATGTTGTGTCTGCAGCAAGCGCGGATATAGGCGTGACACCCGCTATTATTGTCCCCAAGTGTAGCCTCACCAGTGCCCATCAATGCAGCCTCACCGGTGCCCATCAATGCAGCCTCACCGGTGCCCATCAATGCAGCCTCACCGGTGCCCATCAATGCAGCCTCACCGGTGCCCATCAATGCAGCCTCACCAGTGCCCATCAATGCAGCCTCACCGGTGCCCATCAATGCAGCCTCACCGGCGCCCATCAATGCAGCCTCACCGGTGCCCATCAATGCAGCCTCACTGGTGCCCATCAGCGCAGCCTCACTGGTGCCCATCAGCGCAGCCTCACTGGTGCCCATCAGCGCAGCCTCACTGGTGCCCATCAGCGCAGCCTCACTGGTGCCCATCAGCGCAGCCTCACTGGTGCCCATCAGCGCAACCTCACTGGGTGCCCATCAGCGCAGCCTCACTGGGTGCCCATCAGCGCAGCCTCACTGGGTGCCCATCAGCGCAGCCTCACTGGGTGCCCATCAGCGCAGCCTCACCAGTGCCCATCAGGACAGTCTCGCCAGTACACATCAGCACAGCCTCACCAGTGCCCATCAGCGCAGCTTCAACAGTACCCATCAATGCAGCCTCATCAGTGCAGGTTATCAGTGGCCATCAGTGCGGCCTCATCAGTGCCCATCACTGTAGCAAATCAGTGCAGCTTAAGAGTGCCGCCTAATCAGTGGCAATCAGTGCAGCCTTAACCTCTTTAGAGCCCTTTAACACTGAAAGCGCCCAGGCGTCATCGGTAAAGTAGCGCTATTTTTAGCACAGCTTTACCGTCGTTTTAGCGGTGCTATTCAGCCGATAGCAGGGCAGTTTTAACCCTCGCTAGCGGCTGAAAAGGGGTTAAATCCGCCAGCAAAGCGGCGCTGTGGGTCGTTTTAACCCTTTTTTCGGCCGCTAGCGGGAGTTAAAAGCGCCCTGCTAATGGCCAAAATCCCCTGCAAAAATGACGGTAGATCGCTGATAAAAATATCGGCGTTTTAACAGCGATGGCGCCAACACCCCAGTGTGAAAGGGATCTTAGTGAAAGTTCATGTACTGCAAAGTTTGCAGTACATGAACTTTCACTGAAGGTGGACTGTTTAATGAGTTTGTAGCAAAGGATCACTTTATTGCAGCATCATGATCTGTAAATTCATTTCCTTGTCAAAAGAAGTTTATTGAGTATACAATGTTATAAAGATACATAAAGTAAGTTTACAAGGATCTATAAAGTAAGCTCATTGTTTTACAGTAGGGTTTATATAGGTAAATATCATGAAATTTCAAATATTAAACATTGGGTTCACGTAAACCTAAATTAAAGATATATATCATTTCCTTAGTTACTTTTGTAGGTATTTAAATGATTTATACCTACTATACATATTGTTTACAAGTAGAGTGTATATAGGTCAAATAAATTCTGATAATGAGCTTTAATCGTAAGGTGGAGAAAAGGAAAGAGAAAGAAGAAAAAGGGTTGAAAGGTAGAGGTATGGTCCACAAGGTTGTCCCGCTCGTCAGTTTATTATTCTTTTTAGTTCTCTTTGAAGCCTTAGAATGGGTGTCTCTGTAAGTCATTTAATCTGTTACCATGGCAACAGGACAGAGTCATTGAAATTTGACAGGAACTGTTGTTTTATCCAAGGATGCCAAAGTTTTTCAAATTTTGGAATTTGATTTTGATCGATGGCTACCATCTTAGCATGGGACATTGTATTATTCATTCTGTGAATTGTTTCTGCTAGTACCAATGTAGGAGATTTCCATGCCTTGGCCACTGTTTGTTTTGCAGCCGTTATTAGTTGGATCATAAGTTTGAATTGAGAGAGTGTTAACCATTCCGGTTTTAGATTAAGTAAAGTTAAATATGGATCTGGTTGTATTATTTTTTTAAATATTTTAGATGCAATCACGAAGACTTCCTTCCAGAAGGTTTGGATTACTGGGCACGTCCACCATATGTGTAAATATGTGCCTATTTCTGGGCATCCTCGAAAACAAAGAGTTGAGGTATTAGGTGAATATTTTGCCACTCTAGCGGGTACAAGATACCAGCGAGTTAGGACTTTATAATTTGTCTCCAGTGCCAAGATGTTGGGTGAAGATGACTTAGATGTGAGCCATATGTTAGACCAGTCCGTGTCTTCTAAAGTTCGTCCCAGGTCCTCCTCCCACCTCTGAACGTAAGAGGGTCTATTAAGATTTACTACTCCATAAAATTGATTATAAAGTGATGAAATTGTACCTTTAGCAAATGGATCTTTTGTACAGATTGATTCAAAAATGGATAATTGGGATAATGGTGTATGCTCCTTTAGGAATGGTGTATAGAAATTTTTAATTTGGAGATATCTAAATATCTCAGAGTTTGGTAGATCATATTTTTCTCTAAGCGATGGGAATGAAAGGAATGATTTAGATGCTATGAAGTCATTTAGTGTCTGAATGCCTGATGTTGTCCAAGCTTTAAAAGAATTTGGGTAGATCCATGCCGGATAAAAGGCCGGATTTCTGATAAAAGAAAGGAGAGGATTGTGTGGAGATTGTAACTGATATTTGGTTTTTAGTTTATCCCAGAGAGATAAGAAGTGTTTAGTTATGGGATTATGAATTTTAAAGCGGTCTTTAGGATCAAGCCATAATAAATTTGATATTAATAGAGGGTCATTTTCTGAAGCCTCTATGAATACCCATAATGGGATTTCCTGTTTTGCATGGTATTTGGACAGACTGGCCAAATGTGCTGCTCTGTAGTAGTTAGTAAAATTAGGGTATCCCAGGCCTCCTTTATTTTTGGGAAGATGTAGTGTGTGTATAGGTATCCGTGGTTTAGAAGAGCCCCATATAAACGAAGTTGCTCTTTTTTGTACTATTCTCAAAAAATAGGAAGGAATTGGAATAGGGAGGACTCTGAATAGATAAAGCAATTTGGGTAGAATAGTCATTTTGATTGCATTAATCTTCCCTATCCAGGATAAAGGAAGTTGCGACCATTGTTTTATTAGATTTGTGATCTGTCTTAATACAGGAGGATAATTGGTTGAGAATAAGTCAGAATGAGATGCTGTTAAATGAATTCCAAGATATGGGATTGATTTTTCTGCCCATGTGAATGGGAGTGCAGCCCTAGCCGGGATCAATTCCATGTTTGTGAGTGAAATATTAAGCACTAGGCATTTCTTAGGATTAATCATAAGGCCGGATAGGGCTGCAAATCCATCAAGAGCTGGTATTAAGTTAGGACCAGAGACCTGTGGTGATGATAGAAAAAGTAATATATCGTCTGCAAATATACATAATTTGTGTGTAATACCTCCTACTTCAATGCCAGTTATAGTTTGGTTTGTTCTGATGTATTGGGCCATGGGTTCGAGTATAAGGGCAAATAATAAGGGAGATAATGGACAACCCTGTCGGGTACCTCTTTCGATATTAAAGGCTTCAGATTTGTATCCAGCATATTTTATATAGGCTTTGGGTTTATTATATAATGCTTTGATCCATGTTAAAAAGTGGGGTCCAAAACCCCATTTTTGTAATGAATATTGCATATATTGCCAGGATACTGTGTCAAATGCCCTCTTAATATCGAGAGATAGAAAACATAAAGGGATTTTCCGTTTTTTAGCAATATGTGCCAAAAACACTGCCCTGCGTATATTATCGCCTGCCTGTCTATTTGGCATGAAGCCTACTTGATCTCTATGTATTAATTTTCCTATAATGCTATTGAGGCGTTTTGCTATTATTTTTGCTAATAATTTAATATCGAGGTTTAACAGAGAGGCCGATAATTCACACAGGAAGTATCATCAGAAAGGGGTTTTGGGATCATACAAACAATTGCCATTAGTGTTTCTTGCCGAAAAGAATGTCCATCTAGAAGTTTGTTAAAAGTTTCAGTGAGAATGGGAGAGAGTATTTCTGAGAATGTTTTATAGTATAAAGCCGAGTAGCCGTCTGGGCCTGGTCTTTTGTTAAGTTTTAGGTCTTTTATGGCGTTAGCAACTTCATCTATAGTTATAGGCTCATCCAAACTGCTTTTTTGATTCTGAGATAACTCAGGTAAGGTTATTTTTGAGAAGAAGGATTCAGCTTCTGTAGGATTAAATTCATTGTTTGTCTTGTATAAAGTTGCGAGATGTGAGTGAAATTTATGGACTATTTTAACTGGATTACAAGTGTAAACATTTTTTGATAATTTCAAACGTATTGGTTTGAAAGATTTGTTAGTTGAATTTAATGCCCGAGCCAAATATGTACCTGGTTTGTTTGTATTCATGTAGAAATTGTGTTTGGAGCGTTTGAGGGATTTATCAACTGACTCAGTGAGAAATAGATCGTATTCCAATCTAGATTTTTCCAGATGAGATTTTGTACTCTGAGATGGATTATCTTGAAATGATATGTAGGCTGCATTAAAATTGAGTTCTAGTTTTTTTGCTAGATTTTTGCGTTCCCGTTTAAATAGTGCCATTTGTCTTTGTATTGTACCACGCAAGACAGGCTTATGAGCTTCCCACAGTGTTATTGGGGAGATGTCTGTTGTATTATTAATTGATATGTATTCCTTTAAAGCTTGTTCAATGGCCATCTGATGTAGTGGGTGTTTGAGCATTATGTCCGGTAAGTACCACGTTGGGTCATGCGCTTTTGGTATGGCTGAGGCTATAGTAGTGTATACTGCATTATGGTCAGACCACGGAATCGGAATTATATCTGATGCAATAATTTCTGGTATCATTCCTATTGTTAGAAAAATATGATCTATTCTGGTGAAGGTTTGATGAGGGTGCGAGAAATAAGTGAATTTCTTTTTCATTGGGTTACTTTCTCTCCATGAATCTACCAGATTGTATTTGGAAAGAAGTTGAGAAAAAGGTAATCTAGAGGTTATTTTGGATGGTGTAAAAGGTGATTTATCTAGAAATGGGAGGAGGACCTGGTTCGAATCCCCACACATTATCACTGTTCCTATTTTGTGTGTATTAATCACTTGTAATATATGTGAGAGGAATGGTGTAGGTTGTTTGTTAGGAGTAGGGATGAGCCGAACACCCCCCTGTTCGGTTCGCACCAGAACATGCGAACAGGAAAAAAATTCGTTCGAACACGCGAACACCGTTAAAGTCTATGGGACACGAACATGAATAATCAAAAGTGCTAATTTTAAAGGCTAATATGCAAGTTATTGTCAATAAAAGTGTTTGGGGACCTGGGTCCTGCCCCAGGGGACATCGATCAATGCAAAAAAAAGTTTTAAAAACGGCCGTTTTTTCAGGAGCAGTGATTTTAATAATGATTAAAGTCAAACAATAAAAGTGTAATATCCCTTTAAATTTCATACCTGGGGGGTGTCTATAGTATGCCTGTAAAGGGGCGCATGTTTCCCGTGTTTAGAACAGTCTGACAGCAAAATGACATTTTGAAGGAAAAAACTCATTTAAAACTACCGCGGCTATTGCATTGCCGACAATACACATAGAAGTTCATTGATAAAAACGGCATGGGAATTCCCCACAGGGCAACCCCGAACCAAAATTAAAAAAAAAAAATGATGTGGGAGTCCCCCTAAATTCCATACAAGGCCCTTCAGGTCTGGTATGGATATTAAGGGGAACCCCAGCCAAAATTAAAAAAAAAAATTGACGTGGGGTTCCCCCTAAATTCCATACCAGACCCTTCAGGTCTGGTATGGATTTTAAGGGGAACCCCGCGCCAAAAAAAAAAAGGCATGGGGTCCCCCTAAAAATCCATACCAGACCCTTATCCGAGCACGCAACCTGGCAGGCCGCAGGAAAAGAGGGGGGGACGAGAGTGCGGCCCCCCCCCCCTCCTGAACCGTACCAGGCCACATGCCCTCAACATTGGGAGGGTGCTTTGGGGTAGCCCCCCAAAGCACCTTGTCCCCATGTTGATGAAGACAAGGGCCTCATCCCCACAACCGTGGCCGGTGGTTGTGGGGGTCTGCGGGCGGGGGGCTTATCGGAATCTGGAAGCCCCCTTTACCAAGGGGACCCCCAGATCCCGGCCCCCCCCCTGTGTGAAATGGTAAGGGGTTACTTACCCCTACCATTTCACTAAAAAACTGTCAAAAATGTTAAAAATGACAAGAGACAGTTTTTGACAATTCCTTTATTTAAATGCTTCTTCTTTCTTCCTTCATCTTCTTCTTCTTCTGGTTCTTCTGGCTCTTCTGGTTCTTCCTCCGGCGTTCTCGTCCAGCATCTCCTCCGCGGCGTCTTCTATCTTTTTCTCCTCGGGCCGCTCCGCACCCATGGCATGAGGGGGGAGGCTCCCGCTCTTCTCTTCATCTTCTTCTTCATCTTCATCTTCTTCTTCTTCTTCTTCTCTTCTTCATCTCTTCTTCCTTCTTCATTTCTTCTGCGGGCCGCTCCGCATCCATGCATGGAGGGAGGCTCCCGCTGTGTGACGGCGTCTCTTCGTCTGACGGTTCTTAAATAACGGGGGGCGGGGCCACCCGGTGACCCCGCCCCCCTCTGACGCACGGGACATGACGGGACTTCCCTGTGGCATTCCCCGTGACGTCACAGGGAAGTCCCGTCAATTCACCGTGCGTCAGAGGGGGGCGGGGTCACCGGATGGCCCCGCCCCCCGTTATTTAAGAACCGTCAGACGAAGAGACGCCGTCACACAGCGGGAGCCTCCCTCCATGCATGGATGCGGAGCGGCCCGCAGAAGAAATGAAGAAGGAAGAAGAGATGAAGAAGAGAAGAAGAAGAAGAAGAAGAAGATGAAGAAGACGATGAAGAGAAGAGCGGGAGCCTCCCCCCTCATGCCATGGGTGCGGAGCGGCCCGAGGAGAAGAAGATAGAAGACGCCGCGGAGGAGATGCTGGACGAGAACGCCGGAGGAAGAACCAGAAGAGCCAGAAGAACCAGAAGAAGAAGATGAAGGAAGAAAGAAGAAGCATTTAAATAAAGGAATTGTCAAAAACTGTCTCTTGTCATTTTTAACATTTTTGACAGTTTTTTAGTGAAATGGTAGGGGTAAGTAACCCCTTACCATTTCACACAGGGGGGGGGCCGGGATCTGGGGGTCCCCTTGGTAAAGGGGGCTTCCAGATTCCGATAAGCCCCCCGCCCGCAGACCCCCACAACCACCGGCCACGGTTGTGGGGATGAGGCCCTTGTCTTCATCAACATGGGGACAAGGTGCTTTGGGGGGCTACCCCAAAGCACCCTCCCAATGTTGAGGGCATGTGGCCTGGTACGGTTCAGGAGGGGGGGGGGGCCGCACTCTCGTCCCCCCCTCTTTTCCTGCGGCCTGCCAGGTTGCGTGCTCGGATAAGGGTCTGGTATGGATTTTTAGGGGGACCCCACGCCGTTTTTTTTTTTTTTTTTTTTGGCGCGGGGTTCCCCTTAAAATCCATACCAGACCTGAAGGGTCTGGTATGGAATTTAGGGGGAACCCCACGTCAATTTTTTTTTTAAATTTTGGCTGGGGTTCCCCTTAATATCCATACCAGACCCGAAGGGCCTTGTATGGAATTTAGGGGGACCCCCACATCATTTTTTTTTTTTAATTTTGGTTCGGGGTTGCCCTGTGGGGAATTCCCATGCCGTTTTTATCAATGAACTTCTATGTGTATTGTCGGCAATGCAATAGCCGCGGGTAGTTTTAAATGAGTTTTTTCCTTCCAAATGTCATTTTGCTGTCAGACTGTTCTAAACACAGGAAACATGCGCCCCTTTACAGGCATACTATAGACACCCCCCAGGTACGAAATTTAAAGGGATATTACACTTTTATTGTTTGACTTTAAGCATTAATAAAATCACTGCTCCTGAAAAAACGTCCGTTTTTAAAACTTTTTTTTTGCATTGATCCATGTCCCCTGGGGCAGGACCCGGGTCCCCAAACACTTTTTATGACAATAACTTGCATATAAGCCTTTAAAATTAGCACTTTTGATTTCTCCCATAGACTTTTAAAGGGTGTTCCGCGGCATTCGAATTTGCCGCGAACACCCCAAATTGTTCGCTGTTCGGCGAACTTGCGAACAGCCAATGTTCGAGTAGAACATGAGTTCGACTCGAACTCGAAGCTCATCCCTAGTTAGGAGCGTAGTAGGAAATCACCGTGATTGCTGTATCCATTATATAACCCATGAGTATCAGGTATCTACCTTCTGGGTCTTTAATTTCTGATGATAAGGTGAATGGTGTGGATCGGTGAAATGCAATTAGAGTTCCCCTTTGCTTGGTACAGGCAGAAGCCGTGTAAATTTGTTGATAAAAAGGAGAAATATATTTTGGAGTAGAATCTTTGGTGAAGTGTGTTTCTTGGAGGCATACTATGTGAGCCTTCTTGTTATGGAAAGTACGGAAGGCTTTGGTCCTTTTTTTGAGGGACATTTATTCCCTGAACATTCAGGGAAAGTATATTCAGTGGTGCCATGGCAATAGATCAAATAGTTTTGACTTACTTTTTGTTATGCAGAGCTGACTGCGCAGATCAACCTGTGTGGACTGAAGAGATGAATAGATAGAAAAGAAACCAGTGAATTCTGGAGTAAAGTGTAAACAAAAAACATATGAGATTAGATGATACATTGTATAAATTATTTTTTGCAAGTAATCACAATTTACCCGTGAAAGAGAATAAATATCTCTCTCAGGGGAATAAGTGCCTTCGTCACACTCCCACATAATATGGTTGGGAGAATGAGGAGGGCTAATGGGGGTACACGGATCTTCCGCTTACAGGAGAGAAGTGCTATGTCAAAAGACATCAAAATGATGTTTCATTAATTGGAGTGCAGAATATAGTTTTTGTTGAAATTATTTATTCCAGGGTGGTTGTATATGGTTAGTTTTGCCCTAGGCTAAATAATTCAGTTAGAAAGGTACTGTTAATAACTTTGGTATTGATGAAGATAGTTTGAATTATTTTGGGATTTTAACCCTTTTAGAGTAAACAATTACATATTTTATTCATATGCAACTGTTTAGAAATGTTAACTCATAAAATTGAGGTTGTATTGCTTCAGATTAGAATAAACAAAAACATAATTCTAGGAACTAGTTAGGTAATAATATATTTGTTTTAAGAAAAGAAAGAAAAAGCTTCCATTACTTCTGGATTATTGAACATATTTGTCCTAAAAAGTAATACATCTATTGTTATTACCTGATAATATATAACTGAACAAGAATTTCCTTATTTCACTTATATATTCTAAGGCTATGTTAATCAGAAGTAATAAGAAATATAACTGGAATGTAACATGATCCCACACAGTGTGTGACTATCAGAATGCAGTTACATTCAGTTATAAATACAGGTTTTTTATAGAGAACCATCTCTTAGTATAATAAATGAAGAGATATCAGGAATTAGGATGTCAGTCCATTGAATCTTCTTGGTCCATGGATGATGTGGCATAACGGCCTCTTTTGTGAGAATGATGATTCCCATTTTGTTCTGAAATTTTCTGGGTGCTGCCTGAAGGTGAAGATGACGCCATTCTTCTGCGTGTGGGAGTGTTGCTGCTTGTGGGTTCTGTGAGATTTAATTTTAAAAGGGTTTGTTGTAGTTCATCTGCTGATCTGCTTCTGTAAATTGTACCTTGGTAGTTAAATCTGACTGAAAAGGGGAAGCCCCATTGATACATAATGTTGTGGCGTTGCAGTTCCATTAGTTGGGGTTTCATGGATCGTCTTTTAGTAATAGTAAGTTGGGATAGGTCAGCAAAAATTTGATAATTGTGTCCTTGAAAATTAAGTTCCTTTTTTTTCTCTTGCAGCAATTAGTATTTGTTCTTTCGTTCTGTAATAATGAAATTTTGTGATTATATCACGTGGGGGCCCATCTTTCTTTTTGGCTGTGAGGGCTCTGTGTACTCTGTCCAGTTCTAAACGTTCAATAGGGATATCTGGCTTTAGTTCTTGTAATAGAGCAGTAATAGTAGATTGCAGGTCTGTCACAGTTTCAGGTATTCCCCTTATGCGCAAGTTTGAACGTCTGGCTCTATTTTCGTAATCTTCGAGCTTAGTTTGAAGTATTAAATTCTCTTTTTTTAATTGTTCCAATTCTGTTATATTTTCTTGGGTTGTAATTTCAATTTCATCCATTTTTATTTCTAAGGCTGCGGTGCGGTTTCCCAGCTCTCTTATTTCTTTGGTTAGGCTTTTTGTTATTTGGTCTGAGGTTTGTTTTAAAGCCTTATGAAGCATCTTTTCAAATTGTAATAATATTACTGGGGATACTGAGGAGGCTTGTGGAGAAGTTTGTGAGAGGATTTGTTCTGTATCTGACTCAAATGGAGAGTCTTGCTGTGACATTTTCTGTCTGTGAGAGCGCCCTGATGCTGTATCTTGTGAGGTGACTGGAGCTGCTTCAGCTGCAGTGAGTGCCTGTGAGCTCTTTGTGAGGTGATTTTTATTTCTGCCACGGTTTCCTCCCAGTACCATATTTCCTGCCCAAACTTTCACAGTTTGTTCCCTGGGGCAAAAAGGTTCAAATGGATACCTTTTGAGCCTGCAGGCTCCTCTTTGTCCTTCTCTTCTCTCCTCAGCGGTGTGGAGCTCTAACAATGCATGTCTGCTCTGCTAGGCTCCGCCTCCTGCCCCCTGTAAATTCATTTCCATATTGAGCACAGATTAGCTGCAATAAAGTGATCCCATGCATGTGCTAAATAGAAGCGTAATAGAAATGTACTTTACTTTACCTGCTGTCCTGGCTAAAGGGTAGGGGGTTCCCCTCCATGCTTCTCTCTCTCTCCTCCTCCTCCTTCTCGTCCTGTCATCAGACAGACCCCGCCCCTGGCTGGGGAGACGAGCGGAGCAAAAGAGGGCCGAACGGAGGAGGGTAGAGGGCGGAGATTTAGGCTCCGCCCCCGCCCGTCCGAATTACATGCAGCCAGACACCGGCCGCTTATGGGGATGCGAGCAGCTTCCCCCACGGCCAAGGACGCCATCACACCACAGCAAACCCTGCATTTGTGCGGGAGAAGGCCGCGGGATACGGGAGGCGGGGGGAGGGGGCGGCCTAAATACAGCACTGATTAGCGTAGGGTACAGCATTGCACAGACTAGGCACACTTTCACAGGGTCTCCCAAGATGCCATCGCATTTTGAGAGACCCGAACCTGGAACCGGTTACAGTTACAAAAGTTAGTTACAAAAAAAGTGTAAAAAAAAAAAAATATATATATATAAAATAAAAAAAATAAATAAATAGTTGTCGTTTTATTGTTCTCTCTCTCTCTATTCTCTCTATTGTTCTGCTCTTTTTTACTGTATTCTATTCTTCAATGTTTTATTGTTATTATGTTTTATCATGTTTGATTTTCAGGTATGCAATTTTTTATACTTTACCGTTTACTGTGTTTTATTGTGAACCATTTTTTTGTCTTCAGGTACGCCATTCATGACTTTGAGTGGTTATACCAGAATGATGCCTGCAGGTTTAGGTATCATCTTGGTATCATTCTTTTCAGCCAGCGGTTGGCTTTCATGTAAAAGCAATCCTAGTGGCTAATTAGCCTCTAGACTGCTTTTACAAGCCGTGGGAGGGAATGCCCCCCCCCCCACGTCTTCCGTGTTTTTCTCTGGCTCTCCTGTCTCAACAGGGAACCTGAGAATGCAGCCGGTGATTCAGCCAGCTGACCATAGAGCTGATCAGAGACCAGAGTGGCTCCAAACATCTCTATGGCCTAAGAAACCGGAAGCTACGAGCATTTTATGACTTAGATTTCGCCGGATGTAAACAGCGCCATTGGGAAATTGGGGAAGCATTTTATCACACCGATCTTGGTGTGGTCAGATGCTTTGAGGGCAGAGGAGAGATCTAGAGTCTAATAGACCCCAATTTTTTCAAAAAAGAGTACCTGTCACTACCTATTGCTATCAAAGGGGATATTTACATTCCCCGAGATAACAATAAAAATGATTAAAAAAAAAAAAAAATGACAGGAACAGTTTAAAAATAAGATAAAAAAGCAAAAAAATAATAAAGAAAAAAAAAAAAAAAAAAAGCATCCCTGTCGCCCCCTGCTCTTGCGCTAAGGCGAACGCAAGTGGCGGTCTGTCGTCAAACGTAAACAGCAATTGCACCATGCATGTGAGGTATCACTGCGAAGGTCAGATCGAGGGCAGTCATTTTTGCAGTAGACCTCCTCTGTAAATCTAAAGTGGTAACCTGTAAAGGCTTTTAAAAATGTATTTATTTTGTTGCCACTGCACGTTTGTGCGCAATTGTAAAGCATGTCATGTTTGGTATCCATGTACTCGGCCTAAGATCATCTTTTTTATTCCATCAAACATTTGGGCAATATAGTGTGTTTTAGTGCATTAAAATTTAAAAAAGTGTGTTTTTTTTTCCCCAAAAAATGCGTTTGAAAAATCGCTGCGCAAATACTGTGTAAAAAAAAAAAATGAAACACCCACCATTTTAATCTGTAGGGCATTTGCTTTAAAAAAATATATAATGTTTGGGGGTTCAAAGTAATTTTCTTGCAAAAAAAATAATTTTTTCATGTAAACAAAAAGTGTCAGAAAGGGCTTTGTCTTCAAGTGGTTAGAAGAGTGGGTGATGTGTGACATAAGCTTCTAAATGTTGTGCATAAAATGCCAGGACAGTTCAAACCCCCCCCCCCCAAATGACCCAATTTTGGAAAGTAGACACCGCAAGCTATTTGCTGAGAGGCATGTCGAGTCCATGGAATATTTTATGTTGCGACACAAGTTGCGGGAAAGAGACTTTTTTTAATTTTTTTTTATTTTTTTTATTTTTTATTTTTTTTTGCACAAAGTTCTCACTAAATGATATATTGCTCAAACATGCCATGGGAATATGTGAAATTACACCCCAAAATACATTCTGTTGCTTCTCCTGAGTATGGGGATACCACATGTGTGAGACTTTTTGGGAGCCTAGCCGCGTACGGGACCCCGAAAACCAAGCACCGCCTTCAGGCTTTCTAAGGGCGTAAATTTTTTATTTCACTCTTCACTGCCTATCACAGTTTCGGAGGCCATGGAATGCCCAGGTGGCACAAAACCCCCCCAAATGACCCCATTTTGGAAAGTAGACACCCCAAGCTATTTGCTGAGAGGTATAGTGAGTATTTTGCAGACCTCACTTTTTGTCACAAAGTTTTGAAAATTGAAAAAAGAAAAAAAAAATGTTTTTTCTTGTCTGTCTTCTTTTTCAAAAACAAATGAGAGCTGCAAAATACTCACCATGCCTCTCAGCAAATAGATTTGGGTGTCTACTTTCCAAAATTGGGTCATTTGGGGGGGGTTTGTGCCACCTGGGCATTCCATGACCTCCGAAACTGTGATAGGCAGTGAAGAGTGAAATCAAAAATTTACACCCTTAGAAATCCTGAAGGCGGTGATTGGTTTTCGGGGTCCCGTACACGGCTAGGCTCCTAAAAGGTCCCACACATGTGGTATCCCCATACTCAGGAGAAGCAGCTAAATGTGAGCAATATATCATTTGGTGACAACTTTTTGTAAATATATATTTTTTTTGTCATTATTCAATCACTTGGGACAAAAAAAAATAAATATTCAATGGGTTCAACATGCCTCTCAGCAATTTCCTTGAGGTGTCTACTTTCCAAAATGGGGTCATTTGGGGGGGGGTTTGTACTGCCCTGCCATTTTAGCACCTCAAGAAATGAGATAGGCAGTCATAAACTAAAAGCTGTGTAAATTCCAGAAAATGTACCCTAGTTTGTAGACGCTATAACTTTTGCGCAAACCAATAAATATACGCTTATTGACATTTTTTTTTTTTACCAAAGACATGTGGCCGAATACATTTTGGCCTAAATGTATGACTAAAATTGAGTTTATTGGATTTTTTTATAACAAAAAGTAGAAAATATCATTTTTTTTTCAAAATTTTCGGTCTTTTTCCGTTTATAGCGCAAAAAATAAAAAATGCAGAGGTGATCAAATACCATCAAAAGAAAGCTCTATTTGTGGGAAGAAAAGGACGCAAATTTCGTTTGGGTACAGCATTGCATGACCGCGCAATTAGCAGGTAAAGCGACGCAGTGCCAAATTGGAAAAAGACCTCTGGTCCTTAGGCAGCATAATGGTCCGGGGCTAAAGTGGTTAAAGGAGAATTAACCACAAAAAAAGTTAAATCCACAAGTGTTTTTTTTTTACCACTACTATTCCTTTATATTGGCTTTTACAAATGTACAAATGCAGCAATTTAGAATTTGGATGAAATGTTTAGCACTTGGAATCACTTTTTGAAAAATAAAAAGTGCATTTTATATACAACTATATAGATCAGTCCAAAATGAGGGGGGAAAGAGGGACATTGCTCCAAATCAGGGACAGTCCCTAAGATAAATTCCCAAAACATGTCCTGTCGGGGGTACATGAGAACTGAGGCTGAGAACCACTGCGCTAAAATGGAAAATTGAATACTTACCTCTCTGTAATTTTCTTTTCCTGGTCACTATCCATGGCAGCATACATACAATCCATGCATATGCTACCATGAAGGCACCAGGAAAGTAACTTAGATAAATCACACATTTTTTGATTTGCCATGCCAATCAGCCTTGTTAAGCTGCAGCTGGGAAATCTGTTGCATGAAAAGTAAACGGTCTAGGAGATATTTGCAAATCGCCGTAAGGCGATTTCTTCTGCGCATGCGCCGGAGTTAGAAAGGGCATGCTGTGCCGTTTCTAGCTCGGGTCATGCCGTTAAAGTCCTATTGTTGCTGGTGTAAGACCTACTGTTTCTGGGGGTGGGTCTTATATTGCTGGGGGGGGGGTCAGTTGTTGCTGGGAGGGGTCTATTGTTGCTGGCTGCCGGAGAATCTATTAAGGCTGGCCGTGGGGAGATCTACTATTGTTGCTGGCGGGGGCTCTATTGTTGCTGGCGGGGGCTCTATTGTTGCTGGCTGCAGGGGTTCTATTTTACTGCTTTTCTTGTTTATAATTACCAAATTCCTTATAGATTACTTAGCACCACAAATTGATACTTAGTTCTGTATTGTCTAAAAGGGGCGGTACTGGGAGGTGGGTAGGGGATGGAACCAAGGAACGGTGCTTGGAGGTGGGTAAGGGTGGAGAAAAGGGGTGGCTCAGAAAGGGGGAGTTCCTGCACCTATTCTGAGGAAAAAAAAAAAAAGCCCTGCATATATTGCCATAGTTGCCAACATTGTAAAAAAAAAATGTGGGACACTTTTGTGGCTGTAGGCGGAACCGTACAATAATTAGGGGGCGGGGCATTCGTTTGTAGGCATGGCTTAGTAAAATATAGTAAGTGCGGCGCGCGAAGCGCGTTGCGGCGAAAAATGGGCGTGGTTTACGCGTCATAGTGGGCGTGGCTTAAATGGGCATGGCTCAAGAGGGTGTGGTTAGAGTCTGAGATGAATGAGGGATGGAGAGGGAAAGGGGGAGAGGGAAAGGGGGAGAGGGGGAGAGGGAAATGACGGGACAGCAGCCCCAGATCCTACACAATAAAAATATGTGTATTCTAGAAAGTTTAACAATCAGCAGATAAAGATACTCCAAACACCTGGTGTTAGCACTTCAATCATCCCGGCACCATGATTGTTATTGTGTCAGGATGATTGAAGTGCAGTATTTCTATTATTACATTGTAATATAAAATTAAATCATTCAACTCACCATAATGCAGAATCAGTGGGAGCCCTGAGCGTGTCACTAGCCACGTCGCCTGCCCCCGGCAGAGTCCGTCCTCACATCAGGTGTCCCCGGCAGAGCCCCCCCTCGCATCAGGTGTCCCCGGCTGAGCCCCCCCTCGCATCAGGTGTCCCCGGCGGAGCTCCCCCTCGCATCAGGTGTCCCCCAGTGGAGCCCCCCCTCGCATCAGGTGTCCCCCAGTGGAGCCCCCCCTCACATCAGGTGTCCCCCAGTGGAGCCCCCCCTCACATCAGGTGTCCCCCAGTGGAGCCCCCCCTCACATCAGGTGTCCCCCAGTGGAGCCCCCCCTCACATCAGGTGTCCCCCAGTGGAGCCCCCCCTCACATCAGGTGTCCCCCAGTGGAGCCCCCCTCACATCAGGTGTCCCTGGCGAAGCTCCCCCTCACATCAGGTGTCCCTGGCGAAGCTCCCCCTCACATCAGGTGTCCCTGGCGGAGCTCCCCCTCACATCAGGTGTCCCTGGCGGAGCTCCCCCTCACATCAGGTGTCCCTGGCGGAGCTCCCCCTCACATCAGGTGTCCCTGGCGGAGCTCCCCCTCACATCAGGTGTCCCTGGCGGAGCTCCCCCTCACATCAGGTGTCCCCCAGTGGAGCCCCCCTCACATCAGGTGTCCCCCAGTGGAGCCCCCCCTACAAATTCCCACAGCGGCGTGCGCCCCCCCTCCCCTACCTCAGAGTCCGCCAGTCTTTTCGAATTCCGCATGGATGGCAAAACCCCCGCCCCTTTCCCTGGCAGCGGGGCGGGGGTAGGCGGAGTGAGGCGGGGCGGAGGGTGGGCGGAGTGAGGCGGGGCGGAGCGGAGGGTGGGCGGAGTGAGGCGGGGCGGAGGGTGGGCGGCGTCGGAGGAGCTCCGTCTAGCCCCCCCCAGCCGTCTTCAAGATGGCGGCCGAGCGTGTCACTAGCCACGTCGCCTGCCCCCGGCAGAGTCCGTCCTCACATCAGGTGTCCCCGGCAGAGCCCCCCCTCGCATCAGGTGTCCCCGGCTGAGCCCCCCCTCGCATCAGGTGTCCCCGGCGGAGCTCCCCCTCGCATCAGGTGTCCCCGGCGGAGCCCCCCCTCACATCAGGTGTCCCCCAGTGGAGCCCCCCCTCACATCAGGTGTCCCCCAGTGGAGCCCCCCTCACATCAGGTGTCCCTGGCGGAGCTCCCCTCACATCAGGTGTCCCTGGCGAAGCTCCCCCTCACATCAGGTGTCCCTGGCGAAGCTCCCCCTCACATCAGGTGTCCCTGGCGGAGCTCCCCCTCACATCAGGTGTCCCTGGCGGAGCTCCCCCTCACATCAGGTGTCCCTGGCGGAGCTCCCCCTCACATCAGGTGTCCCCCAGTGGAGCCCCCCTCACATCAGGTGTCCCCCAGTGGAGCCCCCCCTACAAATTCCCACAGCGGCGTGCGCCCCCCCTCCCCTACCTCAGAGTCCGCCAGTCTTTTCGAATTCCGCATGGATGGCAAAACCCCCGCCCCTTTCCCTGGCAGCGGGGCGGGGGTAGGCGGAGTGAGGCGGGGCGGAGGGTGGGCGGAGTGAGGCGGGGCGGAGCGGAGGGTGGGCGGAGTGAGGCGGGGCGGAGGGTGGGCGGCGTCGGAGGAGCTCCGTCTAGCCCCCCCCAGCTGTCTTCAAGCTTCTTCAAGATGGCGGCCGGCGGAGACAATGTCTCCACCGGCCGCAGACCTCTAGCGGCGGCGGCGGGCGGCGGCAAAAATCAAAAACCGGATTTTTCGGGACATTTACCGGGACACAAAAAATTCGTGAATGGAGTGTAAGTCCCGGGAATGTCCCGGGAAATCCGGGACAGTTGGCAACTATGTATTGCATTTGATATTTAAGGCAGTATCTTGAGGGTCTTTTAAATCTTATGCCGCGTACACACGGTCGGACTTTTCGTCTACAAAAGTCCAACGGACGCCGACGGACTAAAGCTGGCTGGTAATCCGATCGTGTGTGGGCTTCTCCGGACTTTCAGCAGACTTTTTCAGCCTCAAATCCGACGGACTTTAGATTTGAAACATGCTTCAAATCTTTACGTCGTAACTACGACGGACCCCGAAATCCGCTCGTCTGTGTGCTAGTCCGACGGACAAAAACCCATGCTAGGGCAGCTATTGGCTACTGGCTATGAACTTCCTTATTTTAGTCCGGTGTACGTCATCACGTACGAATCCGTCGGACTTTTGTGTGGTCGTGTGTAGGCAAGTCCGTTCGTTAGAAAGTCTGCTGCAAGTCCGCCGAAAGTCCGCCGGAAGTCTGTCGGACTTTTGTAGACGAAAAGTCCGACCGTGTGTACGCGGCATTAGAGTATAATATACCTCACACTAGTTCCCCACCTTTCCTAACACTGACACAAGCCTTCTTGTCTTCAAACAGAATTGCAAAAACTTTCAACAGCAAAAAGGGAAGTATCCATTTTTTTTTTTGGGAATGATATACTATGTCATGTAAATCATGTTTTGCACTGTGAGAGAACAGGAAAATAATAGCGTGATGCCTTGGCCAATATTATTTCTGTTCGCAGTGATATGCAAGTAATATTTTGAGCATTGAATTCTAGTTACTAAACTTTTCTGATGACTTCATTTTGTTTGTTGGATTTGCCATCTACATTGTGACGTTCAAATCAACATGGGATTGCAGGCTGCAATATTCCAATAAAAAAACAAAAAACACCAAAAGAAATGGAGTAAACATTATTACTATTATTATTGGTTTAAATAATTAACAAAATTAATTTATAAAAATCTTTCAAGATATGCATTTAAAGCAACAAATCTGCTCAGTCCTCATGACTCAGCATAAATTAATCAAAATGATTAAACAGTCCCCCTTAAGACAAGGTGACAATCCTCTTAAAGTGCCAGTGATGAAGGGTGTGTGGGGGGGGGGTGGAGATTGCAGTGTTGCTGCCGACCACTGGGTGAAGACTGCTGAGAGAAAAACCCCTTTTTAGGCTTCATTCCCACGAGGCGGATCCGCTGCCTTGTAGTCCACCTCTGTCCGCAGGCTCAGCGGGAGATCTCTCCGTTGATCTCCGCTGAGCTGGCGGATGACAGGTCCCTCTCTGCTCACTGATCGGGGAGGGGCTTGTCGAGCGCCGCTGCTTGCTATGGAGAGATCGAACGAATGGACAGCATGTCCGTTTTCATCAGATCTCACCCAATCCGATCCGCCAGGGATGGATGTGAACGTAGGGTCATCAGTCTGATTTTTAGCGGATCGGACCGGGTTGGATGTCAGTGGACATTGTCACCGCTGACATCCGTCTCTCCATAGACTAACATGGAGCGCTCGTTCAGGTCCGCTGACAAAACTGACAGGCGGACCTGAACTAGGGTGCCCACGTGTCCCAGATTGCCCGGGATTATCCCGTAATTTACATCTTTGTCCCTGGTCCTGGGCACCTTCATTCTGGGACAATACAGTGTCCCAGAATGAAACTGACAATCTGGGAACAGGGGCGGGCCGAGCCGCCTGGCAACCACTGATGTCACTGCCCAGCGTTGAAAGCAGAGGAGGATTTCACTTCCTCCTGTATACTTTACAGGCCCCTCTCTTTTTTGGACGGGCGACGTCATTTCTGGCGGAAGGGCGGGGGGCTTGCCTTTGACCCGCGGCTTCCGGTTCCGGGTCGCAGGGCTGATAGGGAAGCCAGGCACAGGCTGGAGACGAGTCTGGGACGCGCACAGGCAGCGTTGGACTCGGTAGTAGCAACCACCTGCAAGTCATGTCGGAAGCGGATGCTCAACCAACGGACACAACACCTCCAGCCTTCCTAAGGTAAGAGTGCCTTGGGGAAAAGTACTCTTTACCTAGGATTGTCCCTCCATGTATGGTTCCTGTCATGGGGGGGCAGACACCCTGGGTGGTCAGGGGAGGGAGGCTCAGATCCCCATAGATTAAGGAGGGTCTAGTGCACTCCCAGGGTTGTATCCTTGTTTTTTAAAAAAAAAAAAAAAAAAAAAGGTGACAAAAATGTTTGTTTTTCCTTTCTTGTATTTCAGAAAGCTACAGAAAAATCTAAGTCTACCCATAGCTCTAAGAGGAGGTGTGCCTCTTGCAGGGACACATTAGGGGAGGCATGGACAAAGGTCTTGTGTAGGGAGTGCATAGACTCCCTTGTTAAGGAGAGGGACTCTGAACAGGAGTCAGGACTTGCAGCCTCAGTTAAGGAGCTCTCGTCCACCTTTTCTTCATTTAAGGCCTTATTTGAAGGGTTTCAACCTCCCATTAGTCCAGCTCCCCAGGATACAACCCCGCCTCAGGCGCAGGGCTCTGCTCCTGCCCAACCTGCAGCTTCAGTTAGGGCAGAGGAAGCTCCAGGGCCTTCCGGAGTGGAACTAAGACAGCCAGATAGTTCCTCCTCCGATTCCCAGGATGGTTCAGAGGGGGAGGACCAGGACGGGGAGTCCAGGAGATCCTCCAGATATAAATTATCCCTAGAGGAGGTAGAGGACCTCTTAGGGGCTATTTATACAACCCTCGGTATTCAGGAGGACAGGAAACCCCTGACCCTTCATGACCAGATGTACAGAGGCTTGGGGGAACAAAAGAGAAAGGTTTTTCCAGTTCATGAGGTACTGGTTGAAACTATCAAAAAGGAGTGGCAGGATCCCGAAAGGAAATCCTTTTTTTCTAGATCCTTAAAAAGGAGATTTCCGTTTTCGGATGATCCTACATCTATCTGGAATAAAAATCCCAAGTTAGATGCTGCTTTCTCCCAGGTTTCCAGACACACTGACCTGGCTTTTGAGGACATCAACAATTGGTAACTTGAAACCTGAGTTGGCTGTCACAGTAGTGGCTCGCAATCTGGAGCACTGGCTCTCTAAGATTCAGGAGCATATTGAGGCTGGAACGGCAAAAGAAACCATTCTGTCTTCTTTCCCTACGATTCTGCGGGGTATCGCCTACATAGCTGATGCCTCGGCAGAGTCAGTACGTATGACGGCCAGATCAGCGGCTCTGGCCAATTCGGCCAGGAGAGCCCTCTGGCTAAAAACCTGGCCGGGCGATAGCGCCTCTAAAGTCAAATTGTGCGGCATACCGTTAACGGGAGACCTTCTCTTCGGCCCAGGCTTAGAGACTGTCTTAGACCGCACAGCAGACAGGAAGAAATCCTTCCCGGTTAAGCGGAAAACCCCTGCACCTACAAAGAAGGGGTTTCGTCCGCAAAAGCGTAAAGAGACTCCAAAGCCGGAAGGGCAAAGGAGGTTCTGGGGTCAGAAAGGCAAGGGCAGAGGAGGGGCGATTTTTCGCCCTCCTGAACAGCCCCGTAAAAGTCAATGACTCCCCAACCATGGTGGGGGGAAGATTGGGGGCCTTCCTCCCACAGTGGGAGGCAATATCCCCCAATCGCTTTATCCTAGGGATTATAAGAAGGGGGTACCATATCGATTTCACAAATCTTCCTCCTCGGGCCGAGGCTCTGTTGGAAGCATTAAGAGATCTGGTAGATCAGAATGTGGTTCTAAAAGTTCCAAAAGCCGAGGAGGGAGAGGGGTTTTATTCACACATCTTCGTAGTGAAGAAACCCACAGGGAAATTCAGACTGATTCTGAATCTAAAGCCCCTGAACAAGTCAGTGACATACAGGAGGTTCCGTATGGAAACAATTTTCACGGTGAGAACACTGTTGCCCCGCAACTGCTTTATGGTATCCCTGGACCTAAAGGACGCGTATCTACACGTTCCCATAGCAGAAGCCTCACAGAGGTTTCTCCGGCTAGCGGTAGATCTAGGTGGAACAACGGTACATCTACAGTTTCAGGCGCTGCCTTTCGGGCTATCCTCCTCGCCCCGCATCTTCACCAAGGTCTTGGCGGAGGTGATGGCCTTTCTTCGGCTCCAGGGAATATCAGTGATAGCATACCTGGACGACCTGCTCCTGTTTGCAGCGTGTCCACTGCAGTTAGTCAGGGATCTAGAACTTACAAGAAGAGTTCTTACAGGTCTAAGGTGGCTAATGAACTTGGAGAAATCCAGTTTGATTCCCTCCCAGCGCATTACCTACTTGGGCTACCAGTTGGACTCAACACTACTGAGAGTGTTTCTTCCAAGAGAAAAAATACTAAAGCTGGACAGGGCAGTGGCTGGTCTCCAGTGCAGCAGTCGGGTCTCCATAAGAGTTCTGATGTCGGCCCTGGGTCTTTTGACCGCGACCCTCCCAGCAGTGCAATGGGCAGGTCTGCACTTTCGTCCCTTACAGTCCTTTGTCCTAAGGGTGTGGGATCACAGCCAGAGAAATCTGGATGCCTTGGTTCAGGTCCCATCCCAAGTAAAGAGATCCCTCTGGTGGTGGAGGAGGGTCTCAAACTTGTCGCAGGGTCGTCTGTGGTGCATCCCAGTCTCTCAGGTGGTAACCACAGACGCAAGCGGCAGAGGTTGGGGGGCGCATCTGGGTTCCCTTGTAGCACAGGACACCTGGGAGGGAAACGAACTCAGAAGGTCGTCCAATTGGAAGGAGCTGAAGGCAATCGGGCTAGCACTCAGGGTCTTCAAAAAGGAGCTACAGGGCCACCATGTACAGGTGCAGTCGGACAACTCGTCCGCCGTAGCTTATGTGAACAAGCAGGGAGGCACAAAGAGCGGAGTACTGCTGGCATTGGCATCAGACATTCTGAGCTGGGCCGAGACTCACACTCTCTCACTCTCAGCAGTCTACCTGAGAGGAGAAAAGAATGTGATAGCAGACTTTCTCAGCCGATCCAAGCTGAGGGAGGGCGACTGGATCCTCAACCAGGAGGTTTTCAATCTCATCTCAGAGAAGTGGGGTCCTCCAGAGGTAGATCTGTTCGCGTCAAGAAACAACGCGAAAACCCCTTGTTTTTTCTCCCTAAACAGAGGGGAGGGAGCACGAGGGGTCGACGCATTGATCCAGGACTGGCATTTCAGAATCTGCTATGCCTTCCCGCCCCCAGCGTTATTACCAGCAGTTCTCAGGAAGTTTCAGATGGAAAACACGTCCCTGATTCTGGTAGCACCACATTGGCCAAAGAGAGCTTGGTTCTCAGTACTCAAGCAGCTAGCGGTCGAACCTCCCTTATTCCTGCCACCTCGAGAGGATCTCCTCTCACAGGGCCCAGTCCTCTGTCCACAGGTTCACCAATGGCAGTTAGCGGCCTGGCTACTGAGGAGGGTATGCTGAGAGCTAGGGGTTTTTCTGAGAAATTAATCTCCACCCTCCTCAATAGCAGGAAGAAGGAAACACGCCAGATATATAAAAAAATCTGGGTACGTTTCAATAAATGGTGTGCAGAAGGCTCCCTTGCGGTACATAGTCCCACAGCTGTGTTGGAATTCCTTCAGTGCGGGGCAGACAGGGGTTTATCCATAAGTACCCTTAAAGGTCAGGTGTCAGCACTCAGTGCTTATTTAGAGAAACATCTGGCCACCAACCCCTGGGTGGTCAGATTCTTTAAGGCCCTGTCTAGACAAAGACCGGTTCAAGGTCCTCCTTTTCCCAAGTGGGACCTATCGTTAGTTTTGCAGGGCCTGACGGGAATCCCCTTTGAACCTTTAGAAGAATGTCTACTAAAGGATCTTACGTTAAAAACAGTTTTTTTGGTAGCAGTGACAACTGCCAGGAGAGTCAGCGAGATTGAGGCCTTATCTGTTAGACCTCCTTTTTGCGTTATTTTTCCAGATCGGATCATCTTTAAGACCGATCCAGCATTTTTACCTAAGGTTGCTTCTGGTTTCCACAGAAGTCAGGAGGTAGTTTTACCCTCATTTTGTCCCAACCCCTGGGGGGAAAGGGAATTAAAATTTCATTCTTTGGATGTAAGGAGATGTATCCTTAGATACCTAGAGCTGACCAAGATGTTTAGAAAGTCAGACTCTTTATTTGTTTTGTTTTCTGGGGCCAGAAAAGGATGCAAGGCGTCTCGACGCACTATTGCCAGATGGCTCAGAGTAGCCATTGGCCAGGCCTATACATTGGCAGGGAAAGAAATCCCAATGGGTATAAGAGCACACTCTACTAGAGCTATGGCAGCTTCGCAGGCAGAAAGGGCTGGAGCAACGCCAGAGCAAATATGCAGGGCTGCAACATGGTCCAGCTACTCCACTTTTGTAAAGCACTACAGAGTGGACCTGGTGTCGGCTAGTGAGCAAGCCTTTGGGCGAAAGGTATTGCAAGCGGTAGTCCCACCCTAGACTGGTAAGTGCTCGTTTATCCTCTCATGGTGGCTGTCCTGAAAGACGAAAGGGGAAAATTAGAGTTACGTACCGGTAACGTCTTTTCCAGTAGTCTTTCAGGACAGCCCTAGTTACCCACCCGAAATTTTTGGGGGGTCTTACAAAAGACCAGAACGCAGCATGATAATGATATGGAATAGTATGTTATTAATGTGTTCTTGTGTCTCCCCAGCTGACCGGAGGTAATCTCGGAATATACTGAGGTCTGGCAGGGGGAAGTGAGAATTTATGGGCTGGCACAGTGTTTCCTAAGAGGAAGAGGAGGAGACTATCTCTCATGGTGGCTGTCCTGAAAGGCTACTGGAAAAGACGTTACCGGTACGTAACTCTAATTTTTGTTAAAACGATATTTTGAGACCCACACTCTGTATGAATTACGCTTGGAGGTGAGCTGGACTATTTTAAATCATAGCCATAGAGGGTAGTGCCGTTTTTTTTCCCCCAATAATCGCTTCAAACCTCATATAATAATTAAAATTAAGTGCATATAGTGTGCAAAATAAGCAAAGTAAACTTCGCAATTCCTATAATGAGATAAAGTGCATATAGTGTGCAAATAAAGCAAAGTAAACTTTGTTATTTAATAACGAAGTTTACTTTGCTTCTTTTGCACACTATATGCACTTTATTTTTATATTATATGAGGTTTGAAGCAATTATTGGTGCTTACATTGCACTATTTGTATTGGAATCACGTTATATATGTTTATGTCATTACATTTGCATATTTTGCCCTATTTACTGAGATTGGTATGCACTTTATTTTTATATGTGAGATTTTATTTGATCAATTAGTAAGCGCCACATTTATTTACTTTTCAGTTATTTTAGTGTGGGAACACCATTAAGTGATTCGTACAGGGGTGGAAGAACGGAATGCCGTCAACAGAAAGGTATAATCTCGCCCAGAACATGGTTATG
This sequence comes from Aquarana catesbeiana, assembly GCF_042186555.1. Classification (NCBI taxonomy): domain Eukaryota; kingdom Metazoa; phylum Chordata; class Amphibia; order Anura; family Ranidae; genus Aquarana; species Aquarana catesbeiana. The sequence continues at coordinate 945,273,496 of NC_133324.1, read as the reverse complement.
CCCGGAAGGAGAGAGACAAGAGAGGGAGGAAATGATTACAGGTTCATTCAGCAGGAGATCGTCAATTAGATCACATCGCATTATAGAGGAGAGAAGATATTAGCACGATGTCTCAGCCATTATTATTCTGTATTCTCTTCGCGGTGATATGTAAGTACAGTCATTTGTCAAGCATTGAATTCTATGTAGCAAAAGTAGTGTTAAACTTTTTTTTTTTTTGCTGCAATGTAACTTTTTCTTTTGATGTACTCTACCTTCAGGTATACTATATTAGGAGCTAGGTAATTCGGGAGTCATGGGTTAGTCTGTTTTGTTGCTGTTGATGTAAATGTAAGAGGTTGTATGAGATGGATATGGACCTAGTGGATCACTAATATAGAAAACCTTGTAAACAGTTCCGAATGAGTAACCCGCTTGCATTGCTTTCATCTCCATGTTGAGGGATGAAGACATTTCCCCTTTGGCTTCTACACTGTGTAACGCTATGCTGCTCCTAACATAGGAGGTGACAACCATGGAAAACACTTGTCTGAGCTTTTTTTTTTTTTTTTTTTTTTTTTTTTTTTTTTTTATATTTCTTACTTTCATCAGAGTAGGAAATCCTTCTAATCAATTTTCATAAATCTATTGAGAATTAAAAAAATTAAAACATAAAAGACCCTATCCGGATTTTTATTGCTAATTGTGTCCAAGGGTTGCCACCTCATCCCTTTAAACCCGGACACTTATGAATTACACGGGTTCTGAGGCTGATTCATGCAGGTAAGGCACCAAGTGAGGTTAATTACCACCTTAATCAGCCACAGAACCTGTGTAATTCATATGTGTTCGGGTTTAAAGGGATGAGGTGGCAACCCTAATGTGCCCCCTGGAGGAAAATTGACCCCCCTCTTTGTACCGGGGACCATAACCTCGAGGAGCTTACAAGCTAAGGTTACATGCATACACAGACACATAATAGGGGAAGTTTAGAAAGCAACTGATTGAGAATGCCGTTAGGCTCCATTCACACTAATGCGTTTTTTTATGCATTTTGCGGAAATGCATGGGAATTTTTTAACATGGGTTCCCATGGAACATGTTCACATCAATGCATTTTTGTGCCTCTGCGTTTTTGGAAAGGGTCGGGGACTATTTTTCATGCAAAATGCAAAGCATTTTGCATGTAATAGAATTCAATGGACCTGCATCCGAAAACGCAAGTACCGCCTTTTTACTGCGTTTTGCTTTTTTTTTTTTTTTTTTTTTTTTTTTTCTTTTAACACTGTATACAGTGTAAAAAAAAAAAAATGTAAAAAAAAAAAAATGCAAAACGCATGTTCAAAAACGTATATTAAATTATACAGGATTGAGGCTGGCTTCACACCGAATACTGATGCGGCTCCCAGCAGGGGTCCGGTGCGTCCCCGTTCACCATTTCAGGTCCGATTTTCTAATTTTGGGTTGAATTCGGACCTGAAACGAACGTGCAAATTCGCACCGGACCCGCTGCGGAGATATGTGAACTGGCTCCATAGAGAGCCGGTCACAATCGCCTGCTATTGCAAATTGGATACAGGGAACCCACATCCAATCCACAATAGTGTGAACCCGGCCTCATATAGCATTGACAGTTTACACAGCACGTTACAACTAGGGTTGCCACCTTTTCTTCAAGCCAAACCTGAACACTTTAGTGGTATAGGGCCAATTTTTTTATGTACTATAGACTATAGCAATGATGGCGAACCTTGGCACCCCAGATGTTTTGGAACTACATTTTTAATGATACTCATGCACTCTGCAGTGTAGTTGAGCATCATAGGAAATGTAGTTCCATAACATCTGGGGTGCCAAGGTTTGCCATCACTAGTCTATAGGGATTATAAAAGACTTGGGACACCTTTTTGGGTGCCCCAAGGAGAGTAGTAACTATGCGCGCTGTGGCGAACAGTGGGTGTGGCCAAACTGCTCATGCTGACATTATCGTCCCCGTACCCTCTGCCCCCCCCAGTGATGCCAAACCTGCCCCCAGACAGCTGCCCGCAGCTCCCAAACAGCAACAGATTTGTGTGAGACTATCTCTGTTACATGGGGAGCCATAGCCCGGTCTGAATAATGTGTCTGACACATGATTCAAACCCGGACTGTGAGGATGAATCCTGAACAGGTGGCAACCCTAGTTACAACATATTCCATAATTAATTACTAAAGGTTAATGAATCAAGCCCTATGCTTTACTTCACAGTGACTTGGTAAAGGGTCTTTTTGGCCACCTCCATAACATGGTTGACATTGGAAGCCCCTATTCTGGTCGTAGAGAAGGGGCGGTGGAGACAAGCCTGTGCATAGCATAGCCTGTTTACTTTATATTGTAAAATAGGTTTGCATCAAACCTATTTTACATTATAAATTGGGTGGAAGGAGCAATTTACATTATATAGATTGGGGGGTAGAAGGAGCATGGAGTGAGGGGTTGACCTCATCTTATCTACTGGCCAACTGCAAGTATCGTAACTTAATCACATCTTAAAAAAACTTAAGATGTTACTTACAATAATCAATTAAAAGGTACATATTGGTTTGATTTCGAATGTCAAGGCATTTCGGAGGCCATGTAAGTATTCAGCTACCTACCTCTCTACCTAGAGCGAGTAATGTTCAAGAGGCACATAATAGATTCTGAGTCTCATACAAGTCACCTATCAAACAAGTTTGAGTCCAGCCCTACAATGACGTCTATAGATCATGCTTTGAAGCTCCCAACCCCCTCCCCTAATGATTTCAACCATTAATGGGCAGGCTGAATGTACCAAGTTGATCGACCAATCGATCAACTTGGGTACAACCAGCATGACAGATTCGCTTGTGATAATCACAAGCAGCTGCTGACGATGATCACTGTCTTCTCCTGGCAGGGATGCCCCCCCCGCCCCGGCCCGCTATTAGCAGGAGGGATTTCCCTCTTAGCATGGTCTGTGTTGATGGGGCAATCATGCAAATTTCTTTCCTGCAATCCGTGGTTGCAGAAATAAGTTTGCACCGTCTACGGCCGGCCTAACAGATTTTTTATCTTCAAAGAGAATGGCAAAAACTTACAGCAGCAAAATGGGGGAAGAATCAATCTCTTTTCTTGTTATGAAAAATGATTCCTTTTATTCCACAAGAAGAAGAATATTCCAAGAATACGAGTTGTAAAAAGATATTCCTTTAAATCCATGATAATAGAAAAGTTATAAAAAGTATTCTCTTGGTTCCAGTAGCAGAGACAAGTTCTGAAAAGATATTTCTTTAAATCCAGGAGAAAAGTTATAAAAATGATCCCTTTAGTTCCATGAGAAGAGAAGTTCGAAAAAGATCTTTCTTTAAATCAGGAGAAAAGTTATACAAATGTTTCCTTTAGTTCCAAGAGAAGAGACGAGTTCTAAAAAAACAAACACTCCTTTAGTTCCCATAGAAGAGACGAGTTGTACAAAGATATTCCTTTTAGATCCAGTAGAACAACAAGTTATAAAAGGTCTGCGCTGCACAGAAAGCGCCAAACACAGAAGGTCTGAGCTGTTGGTTTTGTTTGTTTTTCACATTCCTTCCTCACTCCACCCAACACAGCTGACTCGGCCTCCTTCAAAGAGGAACAGACATTTTGCCTATAATGCTGTGTACACACGACCAGACTTTTCGACCAGACTGGTCCTACTGAACAAATCCATCGGACAATCCGACCGTGTGTGGGCTTCATCGGACCTTCAGCGGACTTTTTCAGTCGAAAATCTGACGGACTTTAGATTTGGAACATGCTTCAAATCTTTCCGACGGACTCGAGTCTGGACGAAAAATCCGCTCGTCTGTATGCTAGTCCGACGGACAAAAAACGATACAAGGGCAGCTATTGGCTACTGGCTATCAACTTTCTTATTCTAGTCCCTTCGTACCTCATCACGTTCATACCAACGGACTTTCGAACGGACTTTAGTCTGTTCGTGTGTGGGCAAGTCCGGTCGTCCGAAAGTCTGTAGTAATTCCGTCAAAAGACCGTCGGACAATTGATGCTGAAAAGTCCGCCCGTGTGTACACGGCATTACACTCACCGGCCACTTTATTAGGTACACCTGTTCAATTGCTCTCCTAGATAAGCTCTTATGAGCAGGGCTCTCTGATTCCTCCTGTATTGAATTGTATTGTGATTGTACTGTCTGCCCTCATGTTGTAAAGCGCTGCGTAAACTGTCGGTGCTATAGAAATCCTGTATAATAATAATTTGATTGTTAACACAAATTTCTAATCAGCCAATCACATGGGAGCCACTCAATGCATTTAGAAATCTAAACATGATGAAGACGACTCACGGAAGTTCAAACCGAGCATCAGAATGGGGAAGAATAGGGATTTAAGTGACTTTGAGTGTGGCATTGTTGTTGGTGCCAGAGGGGCTGGTCTGAGTATTTCAAAAACTGCTGATCTACTGGGGATTTCAACACACAACCATCTCTCGGGTTTACAGAGAATGGTCCAAAAAGCATTTCCAAGTGGCCTTTACTACAGTAAGTATTGCTGGGTGCAGGGGTCAGTAGTAAGTAATTTTAGAGCGCAGGGGTCAGTAGTAAGTGATACAGTGTGCAGGGGTCAGTAGTAAGTAATTTAGAGTGCAGGGGTCAGTAATAAGGCTGCTACCATACTGCTCCGTTTAAAAAAAAATTGCATCAAAAACACATATACATTTTTGATGTGTTTCTGGTGTGTTTCCCGGTTGCCTGACTCCCAGCATGCCCCTATGAAACATGTGACTCAAAAAATGCACAAAAAACGCAACTGCGGTGCATTTTTGATGCATTTTTCCATTCGTTTCAATAGGGAGGTGCAGTTTTGGTGCATTTTTTAACATGCACCTCAAATGCTGCAAGCAGGACTTTTAAAAATGCAACTGAAACACAACTGACTGGTGTGAAATGTTCCATAGGACCCTAAGTAATTCAGAGTACAGGGGTCAGCAGTAAGTAATGCAGAGTCAGGGGTAAGCAATTTGCAATGCAGAGGGTTGGTAGTTGGCAACAAGGAGTTTAGGGATCTGCACTAAGTATTGCAGGGTGCAGGGATCAGTAGTAAGTAATTCAGAGTGCAGGGGTCAGTAGTTAGTAACACAGAGCAGAGGGGTCAGTAGTAAGTAATTTAGAATGCAGGGGACAGTAGTTAGTAACAAAGAATTTAGGGATAAGGAGTAAGTTATTGCAGATTTCAGTGGTCAGTAGTAAGTAACTCAGAGTGCAGGGGTCAGTAGTAAGTAACACAGAATCCCAATATCAGTATTAAGTAACGCAGAGGGCAAGGGTCAGGCATAAGTCATTTAGAGTGCAGGGGTCAGTAATTAACGCAGAATTCAGGGGTCAGCAGTTAGTAACACAGAATCCAGGGGTCAGTAGTAAGTAATACAGAGTGCAGTGGTCTGTTGCCTGTTATCTGTCATCTGTAAAGGAAGTGAAGAACATTTTCTAACCCTTCAACACTCTATTTGTAAAATCTTTTCTGTTTGATACCCTTCATCAGGAGAGGAAGTGGGGGGACACTCACAACCAACAATAAAAGCTTTACAGTGTCAGTGTCCCCATTTCCCCTCACTTCCTGTCTTTGGAAACTGTTGTCAGCAGGTCAGGAAGTGAGCGGAAGTCTCTACTCCAGTGGTATCAGGTGCTTTGTGCAGACATAATCAAAGCAAGGAGACAAGAGGTCGCATTTAACATTGCATGATAGAGACTTATGCCCCGTACACACGATCGGACATTCCGACAACAAAATATATGGATTTTTTCTGATGGATGTTGGCTCAAACTTGTCTTGCATACACACGGTCACACAAAAGTTGGTTGGAAATTCCGAACATCAAGAACGCGGTGACATACAACACGTACGACGAGCCGAGAAAAATTAAGTTCACTAGCCAGTGCGGCTCTTCTGCTTGATTGAGAGCATGCGTGGAACTTTGTGCAATGGAATTGTGTACACACGATTGGAATTTACGCAAATGGATTTTGTTGTCGGAAAATTTGAGAACCAGATCCGATGGAAACTGTCCGATGGAGCCTACACACAGTCCGAATTTCGGACAACAAGCTCCCGTCGAACATTTCCCATGTGTACGGGACATAAGGCCAGCAAAAAAAAAGTTAAAGATGTTACTAATGGGGGGGGGGGGGTCGTGGAGTGTAGGATTGTAGCTGAAAAATCATGCTATGCCCAGGTAGCCTTACATGTATATTGATAATGGTTTCTTCTCTCTATGAAGTTGCCCAAGGTATGGACTGTTGGGGATCGGGGGTGTGGTTTTGACTAAGGCCTTATAGGCTGAAACGTGTCAACTGTTCTCATTTGCGTTCGGTCACTGTGGCTTGTCAATAAATATTACACTTTTTAACAGCAATCACCGGAGTGCGGATCATCTTTTCCTCACAGCCTAACATGTATATTGATAATGTTTTCTTCTCTCTATGAAGTTGTCCAAGGTATGGACTTTTGGGGATCAGGGGTGGGAGGGCGAGCTAAAAGGCAAGGGAGGAGAAGCTGTGCGGTTGGCCAAAGTGCAAGAAGTAGTAAAGAGAAGGGTACAGAAGGAGCGAGAAGGAGAGTGTGTGTAGGAATAGGAAGGGGGAAAGTGACCTGATCAGAGGGTCTCAACTCACAGGATTTTTATTTATTAAAGTGAATGTAAGAAGTGGTCAACATCCCAAATGTACTCGAGCCACGGGGACCAAATTTTCAAGAATTTGGGGTCATTAAGTATAGAAGTAAGTTTCTCATGAATCATAGAGCCTATAATCTGCTGCAGGCTTGTTACCTTCACTCTTCTTCCCTCTGTTTCACCAGCACCGGGTCTAGGGTTCCGTTGAGTTTACCTCTGGACGATACACGCACCAACACTTGAGTACATTTTCAATGCTTTATTTAACAATTTGACAAATGAAGTAGCAGGAAAGAGGCGGAAAGGAAACTGCAGGAGAAACTCAAATATTTTCTTGTAGGATTCTTGACAAATGTCCTGGTAGGATTTGGAAATATCTGGAAATTACTATAGAATGCGCTCTCCTTGTGGGACACACTCCTTGCTCGCCTGGATAGGCCTCTCTCACTTGCCTAGCAGTCAGTACGTAGCACGAACAAAAGTCTCTGCCACAGACTTGTTAGGGGGTAAACCCGTACGATCCTCTGCCACAGGATGTATTGGTTTTCTGCAATGAACGTCAGTCACAGTGCCTGAACCTTTAAGCCAACCCGGCTACACTATGCTGTATAGTTACTTCAGGATACGTCCTCCAACCGAGTCACAAGGACCCTCTCCAGACCAGCACGCTGCGTGATCTCTCCAAGACGGGTCCTCCCCTGGGATCTCCTCGGTTGCCCAGCTTCTTCACTCGGGATAGACAGCTCAGGACCATTCCTCGGCTGCTGTGGTAGGCCCCAGACAAGCTTCTGGGCTCATCCCTGCGCCGCAGCAACGTGGGCCTCCGAAACGGAGGCCCATGAGATAGCTCTCTAATGCATACCTTTCGGCCAGGAGGGCCAGCAGGTGGCTGTAAAACGAACCCCAAAAAATGGCATCTGACCCATATATACCCTCTCCCAGAATGCAACTCCACCTCCACTGAGTTGTCTCCGGAACAGAAGAGCATCCATACGCTTCGACACGTTGCCTTTCCAACACTAACCAGTGGTAACAGCGACACCCACCGGTCAGCATGGAAACACACGCAACGTCAGCCAAGCTGGAACAGAGGCAAACCTAACCTTCTTAACGAACAAATTACTAAATTTACCTAACATTATTATACGATTATTATTATACGAGATTTATATAGCGCCAACAGTTTACTCAGCGCTTTACAATGTATAAGGGGGACAACACAATTACAGTACAGTTCAATACAAAAGGTACAGGAGGGCCCTGCTCGTAGAGCTTACATTCTAAAAGGAGGGGGTGGTGGTACAAAAGGTAATAGCTGCAAAGAATGATTTGATGGGGGTGGCTCAGGGACAGTTATGTGGGTGTGGGATAGGCTTCCCTGAATAAATGAGTTTTCAAGGATCTCCTAAAGGTGGACAGGGTGGACATATGGTAAATCGCAAATCTACCAGCGCTACAATTGCGAATCCTCAACTTGCTACTGTATATAAATTAGACTTGTGCACAACGGCAAATTTTGTTTAGTTTTGGTTTGTTGTCATTCGTAAAATACATAATTTTGTTCTATTATATTCGTTATGTTACGTTAATACGTTTTCAGATAATTTGTTATTTCTGTAGAGTGTCGATATTCGTTATACTGAATCTCAAATCATGTTGAAGTCATTAGTTATATGCACTATAATTTTGTTCATATTTTGTTGAAATTCGATACTTATGTGTTTTATATATGTATGTGTGTGTGTGTGTGTGTGTGTGTATGTATGTATATATGTATGTATGCATGTATATATATTATATTATATTATATTATATTCGTAGTTTGGAAAGTCGTTTGTTTATTAAATCTTTTAACACACACAATGACAATATCTCTTCTCCTCTGCTCAAATACAATACAACACCCTTCTCACTCAGTTCTCAGGAATGCACTTTGCCAGTAATCCAACCTCCAGCACAAAATTAATCAGCTGATTGGACTGTAAGATTTACTTTGAGTTGACCTTTTGTTTCATTAGATCTAATTACCGAATCATGTCGCATTCATTCGTATCCGCTATAAATTCTTTTGTATTTGTTGAAATTCGATATTTATGTATATTGATTCGTGATAATGATTGGTAGTTTGGAAAGTTGTTTGTTTATTGACTCTATTAACACACACAATGACAATATCTCTTCTCCTCTGCTCAAATACAATACAACACCCTTCTTACTCAGTTCTCAGGAATGCACTTTGCCATTCGTTATTTTTTCTATTCAGACATTTAGATGCATCCGAATGTCCAAAAGATGCAAAATTTGGCCGAATTTAGATTCGTTACGAAATGGATTGCACAAGCCTAATATCAATGTGATACTAAACACACCGTGTTTAATTCACATTGTCCCTTCTAACTCTGTGGATGATGGCACTGTAATTATTTTAATTGAAAAAAATTTAAGTATCTTTTTCCTAATCAATATACAGCTGTCACATGATCCAGATTTTTCCCAGCCTGTCTGCAGGGAAGCATAAGCAGGAGCAGCTTCTAGTCCTCTGCTGCTGGTCACATGTTCAGAATAAGAATACAGCCTTTGGCATACAGAGTTAAAATAAATAATTAGTATCAATAAATTGTTTTAAATTGTCATACAAATATATACAGTATTTGAAATCAAATCTTTATTTTTGTGCAAATAACATGGTGTGGGCGGATTTCTGCCAGTCACAGGCTGTGTCACACCTCTCCAGCCTGCGTCTTCGAATAACAGGAAGGTGAAGCCTCCATTAATCTACATCTAAAATCCCGCCCCCCATTGTGTTTAGCTGGTTAGTGGGCATGGAGGAGGAGAGATCGAGTGGGCTGTGTATACTCCTACATGTGTGACTCTACAGTGCGTTGAAAAAGTATTCACACCCCTAGAAATTTTCCACATTTTGTCATGTTACAATCAAAAACATAAATGTATTTTATTGGGATGTTATGTCAAAGACCAACACAATGTGGCACATAATTGTAAAGTGGAAGGAAAATGATAAATGGTTTTCACATTTTTTTACAAACAAATTATTATTCAGCCCCCTTTACTCTGATATCCCTAACTAAAATCTAGTGAAACCAATTGCCTTCAGAAGTCACCTAATTAGTTAATAGAGTCCACCTGTGTGTAATTTAATCTCAGTATAAATACAGCTGTTCTGTGAAGCCCTCAGAGGTTTGTTAGAGAACTTTAGTGGAAAAAAAACAGCATCATGGAGGCCAATTGACACGCCAGACTGGTCAGGGATAAAGTTGTGGAGAAGTTTATAGCAGGGTTAGGTCATAAAAAAATATCCCAAGCTTTGAACATCTCACAGAGCTCTGTTCAATCCATCATCCGAAAATGGAATGAGTATGGCACAACTGCAAACCTACCAAGACATGGCTGTCCACCTAAAATGACAGGCCGGGCAAGGAGAGCATTCATCAGAGAAGCAGCCAAGAGGTCCATGGTAACTCCGGAGGAGCTGAAGAGATCCGCAGCTCAGGTGGGAGAATCTGTCCACAGGACAACTATTAGTCGTGTTCTCCACAAATCTGACCTTTATGGAAGAGTGGAAAGAAGAAAGCCATCATTGAAAGAAAGCCATAAAAAGACCCGTTTGCAGTTTGCGAGAAGCCATGTGGTGGACACAGCAAACATGTGGAAGAAGGTGCTCTGGTCAGATCAGACCAAAGTTGATTTTTTTGGCCTAAAAGCAAAATGCTATGTGTGGCGGAAAACTAACACTGCACATCACCCTGAACACACCATCCCCACCGTGAACATGGTGGTGGCAGCATCATGTTGTGGGGATGCTTTTCTTCAGCAGGGACAGGGAAGCTGGTCAGTGTTGATAGGAAGATGGAAGGAGCCAAATACAGGGTCTGTTTCAATCATAGAAGAAAACCTGTCAGAGTCTGCAAAAGACTTGAGACTGGGGCAGAGGTTCACCTTCCAGCATGACAACGACCGTAAACATACAGCCAGAGCTACAATGGAATGGTTTAGATCAAAGCATATGTGTTAGGCCCCATTCACACCTGAATGTGGCGTTTTCAGGCAGAAAGTCGTGCGATTTTACAGCAATTTTTTTGCAGCGTTTTTGCCGCGATTTTGTGCAGGCCAAAAGGTCAACAATGAAAAAAGCAGAAAAACGCCCAAATCTGCCTAAAGAGAAAGTTCCAGAACTTGTTTGAGCTTCAGGTGTTTTGGAGCTTCTGGCTTCAACCGTTTTGGACTGGAGATGTGAACCATCTCCATAGAGAATAATAGATTTTTTTTTTTTTTTTCTTAGGCTCAGTCAAAGACCTAAATCCAATTGAGAATCTGTGGCAAGACTTGAAAATTGCTGTTCAGATGCTCTCCATCCAATCTGACAGAGCTTGAGCTATTTTGCAGAGAAGAATGGGCAAAAATGTCACTCTCTAGATGTGCAAAGCTGGTAGAGACATCCCCAAAAAGACTTGCAGCTGCAATTGCAATGAAAGGTGGTTCTACAAAGTATTGACTCAGGGGAGCGCCATACAAATGCACGCCACACTTTTCTTATATTTGTGTGCAAAAAATTTTGAAAACCATTTATCATTTTCCTTCCACTTCACAATTATGTGCCACTTTGTGTTGGTCTATCACATAAAATCCCAATAAAATAAAGTTACATTTTTTGATGAAACATAATAAAATGTGGAAAATGTTAAGGGGTATGAATACTTTTTCAAGGCCCTGTATAGTTACATAGGCTGCTCAGATAGGGAGGAAATGCTCAGCATAGAAACTCACTGAAAACTGAGTATGTGCAGAGCTGCCAACACTGCTCTGCAAAATTCCTAGCTGAATTGGGGACATGGACAGAAGGTGGAGCTAAAGAGCAGCAGGATCAACCAGGTGTTTTGCAGAATACAAAAAAACAATCTCATAGTGACTGAGTGAGTATGAACAACATGTAGTTCATCATTTATTGATCATTTTTTATGATGTGGGTTTAGTGACACTATAAAGCAGGTTTTACATCAGTGATAGTATCAATGTGCGGCCCATTCATTTCTACCTGACATGGGAACAGCTGAGCGGGGATGCGCTCCTCAACATACACCTGATGGGGGCTGAAAGTACAGGGAAAAATAAGTTTGGAGCGCCATAGGTACTAGTGAGTCCACAAACTAATGCCCTGTACACAGGACCGGTTTTCTCGTCAGAATAAACTCTGAAGGTTTTTCTGACAGAGTTCAGACGGAATTCCGCTCAAGCTGTCTTGCCTACACACGGTCTCACCGAATTCCGACCGTCCAGAATGCGATGACGTACGACGGGACTAGAGAACGGAAGTTCAATAGCCAGTAGCCAATAGCTTCCGTCTCTTACTTGCTTCAGAGCATGCATAGTTTTTGGTCCGTCGGAACAGCATACAGGCGAGCGGTTTTCCCGATAGGAATTGGTTCAGTCATAAAAATTTAGAACACGTTCTCTTTCTAGGTCCGTCAGAATTTTCGATGTAAAATGTCCGATGGGGCATATACACAATCGGAATATACGATGAAAAGCTCCCGTTGGACTTTTTCTGTCGGACATTCCGCTTGTGTATACGCGACATACGAGAAATTCATTATTAGGATTACATACACTTTAAATAATTTGTCCAAAATGTTGATATTCTTAAATTACCGGTATATTTCCCTGTTGTGTATATATCAAAATCTAAACGCTGCAGTTACCATCAACTAGTCAGTTACCAGAGCTTTCTAAATACTTATCTCTCTGTGTTTTCCTCTGCAGCGGTTGTTGCTTCAGAAACTCATTCGATAACTGCTAAGGTTGGCTCTGATCTTCGCCTCCCGGTGCCAAATTCGGTTAAATTTTGGGACCTCTATGCTGGTAAACATCGTATGGGGAATTATCACGAAGGTTTCAGCGCCCTAAACGGATACGAAGGTCGCCTCGAGTTCAGCTCAGAGACCGACATTGTAATTCTGAAGAAATGGACAAGAGCTGATGGCATGGACTTCAGATTTGCTGTAGAAAGCTTGAATGGAAACAATCAATTAATGCCCTATGATGTGAATTACAGAGTCTCCGTTGATGGTGAGTCAGTAAAGGCTTGATACATTTAAACAGGATATTTGGAAGCCCACACCATGAAAAACCAGGAGAAATAATTCCACCATATTTCTGCAGATACAGAATATTGTAATCAGTAAATTGATGTGTAATATTGTTTTCCCTCGTTTTGTTTTCTTCCCCAGAATCTGTACACAGTGATACCAGGAACAACATGGAGAATGTCTCCTCTTCCAGCAGTTGTCTTACTGTTTTCACCATCTTCTCCTTGCCTTCTGTCCTCAGTGCTCTGGTCATTGGAATTTTCTGTTTCTATGGAGGTAAGTAAATATTAAATAACTATAAAGTATGAGTTTAAAATTCATTTATGCAAAATTCCAGGTAGACCTTCATGCAGGCTTTTATCAAAATGCAAACCCGCCACCAAATCTGAAGATTAACTTGCTTTATAGGGATATAATAAAAGGCCTGGAGAGAAATGAGGAAAAAACAAGGAATGCCTCCCTATGTATCAAAGTTCCTGCCAATTCAGGATAAGCCATCATTTCCACAGAGTAGAGATTATGCAGGTTTTTTTTTTGACAGAATGGGTTGAATACAGCACCCCAACTGCAGTGTTGCCAACCGTCCGTTAATTTACGGGCAGCCTGTAAATTTCAGCCTGTTTTCGGGCCGCCCGTAAATGTCTGTTACGGGCAGCTGTGCCCATAAAAAAGATGGCCACGGGCCGACAGCGCAGTTGCACATGCGCCGTTCCAAAGCCTGCCGAGCTCGGGAAAACTCGTACACGCTGGGCCGGGCGGGCGCATGCACAGTGACATGATGGCACCACCTGGCCCCATTTTTAAATGTCAGGCCCTCTGTTCTCGTTGGCATCTCGCCACAGTGACAGCAGAGGAGAAGGTTGGTCGGTCTGTTTCTGCCTGGAATGGAGGGAGTGCTAAACAGAGTGCCGCTGACTGACCATCCACTCCAGATCAGTCAGCAGCTGATTTGTATTGTGCTGATCAGCCTCAGCCAAGGGAGGGAGGACAGCTAGAGCAGAGCTGAGCCATTCAATAGGAGAACACTACACACGCAGCCTCTGACCCCTGTACCATGTCCATGCAGCCTCTGACCCCTGTACCATGTCCATGCAGCCTCTGACCCCCTGTACCATGTCCATGCAGCCTCTGACCCCCTGTACCATGTCCATGCAGCCTCTGACCCCCTGTACCATGTCCATGCAGCCTCTGACCCCCTGTACCATGTCCATGCAGCCTCTGACCCCCTGTACCATGTCCATGCAGCCTCTGACCCCCTGTACCATGTCCATGCAGCCTCTGACCCCCTGTACCATGTCCATGCAGCCTCTGACCCCCTGTACCATGTCCATGCAGCCTCTGACCCCCTGTACCATGTCCATGCAGCCTCTGACCCCCTGTACCATGTCCATGCAGCCTCTGACCCCCTGTACCATGTCCATGCAGCCTCTGACCCCCTGTACCATGTCCATGCAGCCTCTGACCCCCTGTACCATGTCCATGCAGCCTCTGACCCCCTGTACCATGTCCATGCAGCCTCTGACCCCCTGTACCATGTCCATGCAGCCTCTGACCCCCTGTACCATGTCCATGCAGCCTCTGACCCCCTGTACCATGTCCATGCAGCCTCTGACCCCCTGTACCATGTCCATGCAGCCTCTGACCCCCCGTACCATGTCCATGCAGCCTCTGACCCCCCGTATCATGTCCATGCAGCCTCTGACCCCCTGTACCATGTCCAGCAGCCTCTGACCCCCGTACCATGTCCATGCAGCCTCTGACCCCCCTGTACAGTGTCCATGCAGCCTCTGACCCCCCGTACCGTGTCCATTCAGCCTCTGACCCCCTGTACCATGCAGCCTCTGACCCCCTGTACCATGCAGCCTCTGACCCCCGTACCATGTGCATGTAGCTTCTGACCCCCGTACCATGTGCATGTAGCTTCTGACCCCCGTACCATGTGCATGCAGCTTCTGACCCCCATACCATGTGCATCCTGCCTCTGACCCCCATCCCATGTGCATGCAGCCTCTGACCCCCGTAGCATGTCCATGCAGCCTCTGACCCCCGTACCAACAAATTTTTTTTTTTTTAACCTCGGGCATCATCCGCATCCATTGCAGGATGTGAGATGGAGTATTTGCTTTCAAAATATTTTATTTTTTAAATAACATAGAATACAATACAATTCATTTAATAATTGTTTTAAATGTTCATTAACATTGCATAACATTAAATCCTGGAAAATGACGATTTCACAAACGTATGCTTTTGATAAATGGGTAAAAAAATAAAATTGGATATAAATAAATAAAAGTGGATATTCTAATCCTGTGGAGTCAACTTATTAGGTAACCCGGTCTGGTGGAGAGCACTAAGGAAATAGAGGTATTCCCAACCCCTGGCACCCCTAACGGGATCATACTGTGCCGAAGGAGCGAAACCTCCACCCCCCCAACGACCTCAACCCCCGGTCAAGAAATGTTTTGACAGGAACATCCGGTCCAACAAAAAAAGATAAAATAAACTTGTCTATAAATGTTGATATAATAAATTAAAATTGGAGGTGAGAATCTTCAAATGTCATTTCCAGGAGTCCTCAAGACATATAAGTAAATAGACAGAAAAAGGAAAGGAAAAGGAGAAAAAGAGAGGGGATACAGGTCTATCCCAATGCTTGGGAGTAGAGAGAGCCGATATAACACCATGCTAAATATAAATCCCTATATATTTAATCCAAAGATCCCAGATTTTTTCAAACTGTGGGATCTTGTCGGCTAAAATGCTGGCTAACTTTTCTTGGGTCATTATCCAGGAAACTTTTCTTCTGACCTCTGACAAGAAGGGCCTAGGTTTCTTCCAAGCTTTCGCTATTATAAGCTTGGTTCCTGTTAGTATGAAATGAATTAATTTTTGTGTGTGCTTGGGAATGAGAGGTATGTGGGCATTAAGAATAGCTACAAGAATGGATCTAGGAATCTGACCAGTCACCTTAAATATCATATTAAAAACCTTGTTCCAAAATGGTCGGATCCTAGGACATCCCCACCAAGTATGAACCATCGTTCCTAATAGTTGACAACCTCTGAAACAAGTTGGGTCTGCGGTTGGATATATGGTTGCAAGCTTGGTGGGGGTTAAATACCACCTGGTTATAACCTTAATGTTAGCTTCCATCAGGGAAACGTTAAGAATTCCCCTGAAAGATTTTGAGTAGGCGGAATGCCAGGTTTCTAAGTTCCAGCTGAATTGAAGATCATTTTCCCAGGCCTCCATATAGGAGGATTTAGCTGTAGGGTGAGTGAGGCACGAGTAAATCACAGAAATTCCTCCTTTTTGTTCCATAGCTTGTTCACACCAGATCTCAAATTTTGTGAATTGGAGCGGAAGGGGTTTATCCTTCCAAATTTGGTGTAAGAATTTAGAAATGAGATCGAAACGGAGTCTTTCAGAATCCGGAAGTTTCAGCGTATTGACACGATAGGAAAGGGTTATGGGCCTTCCAGATCTAAAGAAATGTCCTATACGATATAGTCCCTTGTCCACCCACCATTGGAATGTTTTTCTATCTAAGCCTGGAGGGAAGTCCGGATTATTGAATAAGTGTGATAGGGGACGTCCCATGGAAATGAGAGACGGGTGAGTTCTGAGGCTGTCCCAAAGAGCGCAAGATTGGGACATTGTTGGGGCCATTATGGGAGGTCTTTTTTTAGGTGGACACCATAATAGATAATCTAGGGATAAGTGGGGTACTGCCTGTTGCTCTATGGTGATCCAGTCTTGGTTTTCAGGTTTTGAGTAAATTATGGATAGTTGAGCCAGTCTAGCGGCTATATAATATTTGTGAAGATCAGGAAGACCTAGTCCTCCCTTACTTTTATGATGATGTAAAGTGTGTTGGGGTATTCGATAGCCACAGGCACCCCATGTGAATTTGAGAATCTTGCTCTGGAGTTTTTTTAGATGATTTATTAACTGGAATGGGAAGAGATCTGAAAAAATATAAAATTCTTGGGAGTAAGGATCAACTAATTTTTTATCATTTTTTTTCCACAAATAGAGCTTTCTTTTGGTGGTATTTGATCACCACTGGGGTTTTTATTTTTTTGCTAAACAAACTAAAGACCGACATTTATGAAAAAATGTTTTCTTCGTTTTTGTTATAAAATTTTGTTTTCTTCTTCACTGATGAGGTTGCACTAATGGGCACTGCTGAGGCGGCACTGATAAGGTGGCACTCATGGGCACTGATGAGGAGGCACTAATATGTAGAATTAATGGGCACTGATATGCAGCACTGATGGGTGGCCGTGGTGGGCACTGATAGATGGCACTGATGGGCGCTGATAGATGGCACCGATAGGCAGCACGAAGCGAGGAAAGCTGTTTACTGGCACTTCCTGGTTCACGCTGTGATCAGCTTTGATTGGTCACAGCTGATCACGTGGTAAGAAGCCTCCGTCAGAGGCTCCTTACCACGATCGGAGATGCGGTGTGTCAGACTGACACACAGCACCACCGATCGCCGCGCTACGCGCCACCATGAGCGCGCCCCGGTGTGTTATACTGAAAAACGTCAAATGACGTCCAGTCAGGATAACGGAACCACCGCCCGGCCGTCATTCTGCTACAGGCTAGGCAGGAAGTGGTATACTTAAAATGAGAGTACAGTCTTTTTTTGGACTTGTACCTACAGGTAAGCCTATAATCAGGCTTGCCTGTAGGTACATTGAATATCTCTTAAAACTAAAGAAAACTTGTGGCGTTTAGGAGATATTTCCAATAGATGCAGCCAGTGATGTCACTGTGCCAGACATTCAGAGTTCCGTGCCACAGCATGCGCGGGAGTGACGTTATCACGGCTCTAGCTACTCATACTGCCGGAGCCTGTAAACCTGTAAGCAATACCGGGTGAAGATGGAAGCCCTGTCAGTAGTGACAGCACACCACTGAAGGGCTTCATTCTAAGGTAAGTATTTTCTAATGTGCTAGTATGCGATGCACTGCCAGCCACCTGGGGTATGGTCATGGACAGTTGCTGTGGGCCAGATAAATTTTGTACTGGGCCGGATGTGTCCCACTGGCCATAGTTTGGGGCCCCCTGACCCGAATGACTGACTGAACCTTCAAAGTTCTTTTTAAGTTCCCGGTTGACTGTCTATGAATCAACCATTCAAAATTTGTTCAATGTATATCAGCCTGGGGCCATTTTCTCCTGAATATTTGTGCAGTATTACAAATTGACAAACCTATTTACAATATGAAGTCCATTATGAAATGATTCACAGATGTGTAATCCCTTCTTAGGAGTCATGTTAATTTTCTCTTTATCCTTCCAATTTTAGTACATATCTAAGACACAGCATACTGGAGGTCAGCTGTATATTTTGCTCGGGAATATGAAGTGTGTACCAGTTATGGAAGTTCTTGGTTCTATTCAGTTCCAAACGAAGTTGGAATGGTTACATAAGCAACGTTCTGGAAATGGATCCATACACGATCTAAAAAGAAGAAATATTTTTTGGGCACTTTTCCTTCTTCCTTATTTATTAATGTTGTTCATTTTTATTTTTATTTTTATTTTTTTTTTGAGACTTTCGCTTTATAATACTGACTTGCAGGCTTCCCAAAGATGTATATCTGCTTTATCATCTGCTTCTCCTGAAAGCTGGATCATTCTTCATAGGTTGGACTTGATGGACTTGTGTCTTTTTTCAACCTCACCTACTATGTAACTATATTCTGATATGGCAAAGCCTCAGTATTTGCCAGTAGTGTCGTAGGCTGCCCGTCCTTCCTTCCACACATTCCCTTTGGGCAATGACGCAGCTTTATTATTCTTAAAGGGACAGTCTATTTAATTACAGGTAATTGTTATTTATTATTAATGTTCATTAAAGTCCATTATATCAGTGGTTCCTAACCTTAGGAAAGCTGCATAGGGTACATCTTTCAAAAACAGTTCAGGGATTCGTTCTGCTTCTAGTAGTATTTTCATCATATCACTTTAGAGTTTTAGCAAATAATCTATCATTTATCAAATGGCAAGACATCAGTAGGAATTTGTAGTCATTTAACCATTTACCGCTGGGCAACGTACCCGTTACCGTACATCGACCAAATCTAATACCGGGAGTTGCAGCTGCAGGTATCGCCCCGATATCATTTTTAAAGCTGGCGGAGCTCTTTCTTGTGAAAGCAATCCTAGCCCCTCCCCCTTCTCCCGCCACCTTCCACTGGCTCCCTCATCCCACCGGGGAACCCAGGATTGCAGCCAGACTAGAACATCTCATATCATCTCTATGGCTAAGAAGAAACTGGAAGCAAGGATATGTTGTCACTTCCGCTTTGGCCGGTCGTAAACAAACGATTACTGGTTTGAGAAAAGCATCGGATCATACCAATCTTTGTATGATCCAAAGCCTTAAGGTTAGAGGAGAGATCTGGGAGACCCCAGATGTCTCAGAAAAGAGGACCTTGTGCCATATTGCTGGCACAAGGGATGTTTACATTCTTTATGATAACAATACAAGTGATAAAAAAAAAATGAAAGGTACAGTGTAAAAAAAAAAATTATAAAATAAAAAATGTTCTAAGCCCCCCCACCATGCACAAAGGTGAATGCACACGTCGGTCCTGCGTCACATGTACACAGCGATCGCACTATTCATCATGTGAGGGATAGCCCCGAACATCAAGTAATTTACCCCGTAATGGGGCTCTAAGTAATTTTCTAGCAAAAAATACTGATTTTAAATGTAAACAAAGTGTCAGAAAAGGCCGGGTCTTAAAGATTTTTTTTTTTTGTTTACCATATCTACTGTAGTAGTAGTTGGTCACATGTGACTACTACTGGTACTAGATATATTATGACCTAGATAAGTTACATACCTCCCAACATTTTGAGATGGGAATGAGGGACACCTACTACCAAACGTATCTAGGCTAGGACACGCCCCCTGTCACACCCTCTTAAAGGAGAATTAACCAAAAAAAATAAAAGGTTAACTAAATCCACAAGGGCTTTTTTTACCACTACTATTCCTTTATACTGACTTTTGAAATTTACAAATGCAGCAATTTAGAATTGGATGGAATACATCTTAACTTCTGTACTTTTGTGTTTACAAATGTAAGTGTTTTAATATTTATTTGTTCATTGCAATGTCCGTTCGTTTCTTCTTGTAATGGTGTGTAAAATGTGGTCAGTTTGTGGCTCTTCTTTTCTCGTCTATTATGCTACTATATTTATGTATCTGTAATATTTAAATGTGTATACCAGCCTTTCTCTACCTTTTTACCCCAAAGAAAGCCTAGAAATAATGTTTAGATCTCAGAGAGAATCTCTCCTAAAGTTGATTATATTATATTTCTATGTTGTAGAAAATGAACAAAAAAAACAAAACAAAAAGAATGGTTGGGAAGGAAAAGCAGACAATAAAACTTGTATTGCTTTACATAGGTGGTTAGTGGAGAAGATTCTCCTTACATTGGTGATCAGTGAAGGGCCCCCATTACATTGGTAGTCAGTGGAAAACTCCCCCATACATTGGTTGACAGTGAAGAAGTGCCCTTGCATTAGTGATCAGTGGAGAAGGGTTTCTAACATTTTTGGCCAGTGGAACAAGGGACATACATTTATATTGGTGAACAGTTAAAGTTAGAATGTCCTTCACTTTTTTGATCTGTTGAGAAGCCCCCCTTACATTGGTAGTCAGTAGAGAAATCGCCCTGGACTAGTGGACAGTGAAGTGCCTAAATTAGGGGTCAGTGCAGTAGACCCCCTATTAGTGGTCAGTGGGGAAGTGCCTTCCTAAATTAGTGGTCAGTGGAGAAGACCCTTTCACATTGGTGGTCCTCCAACATTTTGGTTAGTGGGACGAGGGACCATTCACACCGGTCGACAGTTGGAGGAAGAATGCCCTTTACATTGCGATCAGTGGAGAAGTCCCCTTCCCCTTACATTGGTGCCCATTGAATAAGTGCCCTCTTAAATGGTCAATGGAGAATCCCCCCTTACATTGATAGTCTGTAGAGAAATCTCCCTCGCACTAGTGGAAAGTGAAGAAGTGCACTCTTAAATTGGGGGTCAGTGGAGAAGACCCCCTTCACATTGGTAGTCCTCTAGCTTTTTGGTTGGTGGGACAAGGGACCATTCACACCGGTAGACAGTTGGAGGAGGAATTTTCTTTACATTTATGTTCAGTGGAGAAGGTTCCCCCCCACCTTAAAATGTTCTTCATTTAGGCTGCATTCACACCAGAGCGTTTCAAAGTCGGGCGTTTTTACTACGATTTTGTGGTAGTTTTTACCGCGTTTTTACCACGATTTTGCCAAGTTTTTGCTCAGGTCACCAATGTAAAAGGCAGAAAAAGCCTGTAATCTGCCCCAAAGAAGCACATGTTCTTTTTTGAGCTTAGGGTGTTTTTCAGGCATTTTGCTTCCGGTGACAAAACGCTCAGATGTGAACAGGTGCCATTGAAATTAATGGGATTTTGTTAGTTGGGTGTTTTTCAGGCGGTTTATGAGCTGAAAACGCTCAGGTGTGAATAAAGGAGAAGAGCCACTGTCACTGCCCTTGTTGGGCAGCAAAGAAAGATGCCTTCTATGTTTGCTCAGTTAAATTAGGGCCCTCATATTATTAGACAGTTGGAATAAGCTTTGTATTAATGGTTACATTAGTGATTAAGAGTCAATAAACCCCTAGCAACTTCTAAAGGTAACCCTAGGGATCCCTAGCTGAGAAAGGCTGGTCTAGGCTGCTGCTTGTATTCCTGAATGTAAAGTGCCAAATCATGGGTGACAAGGGAGAGAAACACTTCCAGTCCTCTCCTGCTGAAAAATTTCTGTGACCTCACAAAAGAAGAGACAAAATGTTTTTCATGGTGTTATACCTGTACATTTATTGTGGCTACATTCACTGGGTCGTTTATTGTCATGTTTTTTTTATTTGTATTTATGTTTTAATTTTTTGTTCCAATTTCGTTTTTTCGATACTTTTCTTTTCATGTGTACATATTTAATCAATTAAGCACTTTGAATAGCATTCTTTCACGTTCAGCTGTAGCATATTGCACTATTGAATCTGACTTTGGTCACCAGAACTGTAAGTACAGAAGAAACCACCAAGATGGGACACAGAAGACAATAAAATCCAATGGAGGTTCTAATCCTTCTCCTCTGTATCTAAAACTGAGAAAAAAAATGTAGGTGGAGTTTCATTTTTGGGGAACTGGCTGCTTTTATTTTTTTAAATATTAAAAAATATATATTTATAAATGATAAATCGCATTAAATTGTATTTATTTAATATTAGGTCATGTGTTTAAAATGTTTAAAAATCACCAATATATATATAAAATATCATTTTTGAAGGATATATATTTATATTTATTAGTGTCCCTTTAATTTTTTTGAGGTGTGTGTGTATGTGTGTATGTATGTATATGTGTGTATATATATATATATATATATATATATATATATATATATATATATATTATATATATATAAATACACTGCTCAAAAAAATGAAAGAAACACTTTGAAACCACATCAGCTCTCAATGGGGAAAAATCTCATGCTGGATATCTAAACTGATATGGACGGGGTAATGTGTTAGGAATGAGAGGATGCTACCATCGTCTGATAGAAATGAAAACGATCACCCTACAGAGGACTGAATTCAAAGACACCCCGAAAAGTGAAAAAATTATGGAGCAGGCTAGTCCATTTTTGCTGAAATTTCATTGCAGCAACTCAAAATTGGTCCTCAGTAGTTTTTATGGCCCCCACGTGCTTGTATGCATGTCTGACAACGTCGTGGAATGCTCCTAATGAGACCACGGATGATGTCCTCGGGTATTTCCTCCCAGATCTGGACCAGGGCATCAGAGATCTCCTAAACAGACTGAGGTGCAACCTGGTGGTGTCTGATGGACCAAAGCATAATGTCCCAGAGGTGTTCTAGTGGATTTAGGTCAGGTGAGGGTTGGGGGCCATTCAATGGTATCAATTCCTTCATCCTCCAGTCCTACATACTCTCGCCACATGAGGCTGGGAATTGTCATGTACCAGGAGGAACTCCCGACCCACTGCACCAGCGTAGGGTCTGACAATGGGTCCAAGGATTTCATCCCGATACCTAATAGCAATCAGGGTGCCATTGTCTAGCCTGTAGAGGTCTGTGAGTCCATCCATGGATATGCCTCCCTAGACCATCCCTGACCCACCACCAAACCGGTTGTGCTGAATGATGTTACAGGCATCATAACGTTCTCCAAAGCTTATCCAGACCCTTTCACATCTATCACATGTACTCAGGGTGAAGTTTCTCTCATCTGTGAAAAGCACAGGGGTCCAGTAACGGACCTGCCAATTCTGGTGTTCAATGGCAAATGCCAATCAAGCTCCAGGGTGCCGGGCAGTGGGCCCAGAGGACCTCGGACCCTCAGGCCACCCTCATGAAGTCTGTTTCTGATTGTTTGGTCAGAGACATTGGTCACACACCAGTGGCCTGATGGAGGTGATTTTGTAGGGCTCATCCTGTTCCTCCTTGCAAAAAGGAGCAGATACCAGTCCTGCTGATGGGTTAAGGACCTTCTTCGGCCCTCTCCAGCTCTCCTAGAGTAACTGCCTGTCTCCTGGAATCTCCTCCATGGTCTTGAGACTGTGCTGGGAGACACAGCAAACCTTCTGGCAATGGTATATATTGTTGTGCCATCCTGGACGTGTTAGACTGCCTGTGCAACCTCCTATAGGGTCCAGGTACCGTCTCATGCTACCAGTAGTGACACTAACCCTAGCCAAATGGAAAACACTCAGAAAAGATGAGTAGGGGAAAAATTTTTTTTAGTGGCCTCCACCTGTAAAGCCATTCCTGTTTTGGAGGTCGTCTCATTGTGGCCCATCTACTGTACCTGTTGTTAATCAGTTTCAGCCGCTTTGGTGTTAATGAAATTAACAACCCCCTCTGCTACTTACCTGACCACAATAATATCCCAGGAGTTTATTTAACATGATGCTACACTATGATTAAAAAGTGTTAATTAAAGTTTTTTTTTTCTTCACTATATTACCAAAAGTATTGGGACACCTGCCTTTACACACACATGAACTTTAATGGCATCCCAGTCTTATTCTGTAGGGTTCACTATTGAGTTGGCCCACCCTTTGCAGCTATAACAGCTTCAACTCTTCTGGGAAGGCCGTCCACAAGGTTTAGGAGTGTGTCTATGGGAATGTTTGACCATTCTTCCAGAAGCACATTTGTGAGGTCAGGCACTGATGTTGGATGAGAAGGCCTGGCTCGCAGTCTCCGCTCTAATTCATCCCAAAGGTGTTCTATCGGGTTGAGGTAAGGACTCTGTGCAGGCCAGTCAAGTATCTTGTGCACGTGCATTATACAGGGATAATTGGATAGAGGCAATGTGCTGGTCTTACATCAATAAAGATTCTGCGAGGTATCCCACATGACAAAAGATGATGTGCGGCTAATAGGAAGAAGCTCTCTCCAGATTCAGCAATGTACGTTCAGTATGTCTCAGCGAGGGTCCCCACTAAATCTCCCCAGAGAAAACAACTCGCAAACTGGAAATCTACAAATGGTAGTAAAATATATTATATGCATTTTAAAAAAATCACACAGGATCTTGTAAGTTTAACAGGTAGTGATGAGTAAAACACCTACCTAGAAGACAGATCTAAGGGGTATGATAGGCAATCCAAAAAAAGGCCGCTATACAGCAAAATGCATCCCAATATGGAAAGAAGGATAGAAATAATCCCATAATCCGTGGGGTATACCTATGGGTGTAAATGAATAGCTAGCATGAATACCTAAAAAAAAATGCGCCAAAGTAACAAAGTAATGGTATCAGAGTAGCAAGCAGTTTGTTTACCTGATTGTATTATGAAGTCAGGACTAAGTGGATGTGTTTCCGCGGGGTGAGCCATCACAGCTGACATTCATTCTCTGCTGGAAGGTTTAAATAGGGAGACGTCCGAGCGTGCGCAATGTGCTGAAAAAGCAGCGTGATGTCATCTCGCGGTTGAATAGCCAACGTCGCATCTAGATGACACGCCCATATGTAAAATAGCATCGTGTCGCCAAGGCAACAACCCGGTGTAGTAACATGAAAACATCGTGAAGAGCATAGCTCCCAACTGTCCCTGATTTCGAGGTACTGTCCCTGATTTGGAGCAATGTCCCTCTGTCCCTCTTTCCTCCTCATTTGTCCCTCCTTTTGGTCTGATCTATATAGCTGTATATAAAATGCACTTTTTATCTATCAAAAATTGTTTCCCAGTGCTAAACCTTTCATCCAAAATCTAAATTGCTACATTTGTAAATTTCAAAACCAAATATAAAGGAATAGTAGTGGTAAATTAAAAAACCTTGTGGGTTTAACTAATCTTTTTTTTAGGTTAATTCTCCTTTAAGGGGGCATGGCAGTGGGGCGTGTCCAATGCCTACATGCTTCTGCTAGTAGTTGTCCCTCATTCCAATCGCAAAAAGTTGGGAAGTATGAAAGAGTACACAATGTGAATACTGTTTCTTACTGCAGTGGGTATAACACAGTAGGTGTTTCATATGATACTTCCTTTTTTAGAACAGCGCCATACCTTTATGCCCCTGTTGATGACTGTGTAGTTGAAACGCGTAGGGCCAGCCCTCAGCTTCCCACATTTTTTATACTTTTTATCTGTTTCGTGGTCACCTGTATTTTGTATGTTTTTTTTGGACATTAAAAACCCCATTTGATCTACACTATGTGGAGTTCCCCTTTTTCTTCCTCCATGGGCCCATTGAGAATTATTTTCTCCTGACTTACTTATTCCGGAACCGGAGATCGGGTGCACCGGAGGTCTAACGCCTGCCTGAGACAACCACCCCTCATTGGTGATTGAGACAGAGGACGCCATCCGGTTGGATTTCCTGGACACAACACCCCTTTATGCCTGATAAGGCGCACTGCCATACGGTAGATGCGTCCTACTGATCCGGTAAGGGTACCCATCTTTCCTTCTTGAAGTTTTATGTCATTTGTGGCCGCTTTTACATTTGAGTGCCCATAGTCTCAACAAGATACATGGTACCCTCATCCTTTCTGGAGAAGACGTTCACTCACCCCACTATTGTTTGACTTTTGTGTTTGTCACATCTGGCATAGACATTACTTTGTCCATTTGTAGCAGGTCACTGCTTACACATATTTTGGATGTTTGTCACTATATGTTACTTTGTTTCACATGAGTACACCACATCATACTTATGCATGTAGGTTTAGCGCTGCACTGTATTATTATTCTACATTTGGAAAACTTGGTTTGTTGTGTGCTAGCTTTAGCTGAACACTGTGCAGAGGTCGCACTACACTAACTTGCAGTTTTAGCTGAACACTGTGAGGAGGACGCGCTACACTAACTTGTAGCTTTAGCTGAACACTGTGAGGAGGATGCACTACCCTAACTTGTAGCTTTAGCTAAACACTGTGCACTACACTAACTTGTAGTTTTAGCTAAACACTGTGAGGAGGACGCACTACACTAACTTGTAGCTTATTTAGCTGCCTGCGGTAGTGATAGGATCAGGAAAACACCACCAACCTTCTACAGGTAGCTTTAGGTGAACACTGTGCAAAGCTCGCAAAAAACTAACTTGTAGCTTATTTAGCTGCCTGCGGTAGTGATAGGATCAGGAAAACACCAACAACCTTCTACAGGTAGCTTTAGCTGAACACTGTGCAGAGCTTGCACTACACTAACTTGTAGTTTTAGCTGAACACTGTTCAGAGGACGCACTACACTAACTTGTAGCTTTAGCTGAACACTGTTCAGAGGACGCACTACACTAACTTGTAGCTTTAGCTGAACACTGTTCAGAGGACACACTACACTAACTTGTAGCTTTAGCTGAACACTGTGCAGAGGTTGCACTACACTAACTTGTAGTTTTAGCTGAACACTGTGAGGAGGACGCACTACACTAACTTGTAGCTTATTTAGCTGCCTGCAGTAATGATAGGATCAGGAAAACACCACCAACCTTCTACAGGTAGCTTTAGGTGAACACTGTGCAGAGCTCGCACTACACTAACTTGTAGTTTTAGATGAACACTGTGAGGAGGACGCACTACACTAACTTGTAGCTTTAGCTGAACACTGTGCAGAGGTCGTACTACACTAACTTGTAGTTTTAGCTGAACACTGTTCAGAGGACGCACTACACTAACTTGTAGCTTTAGCTGAACACTGTTCAGAGGACACACTACACTAACTTGTAGCTTTAGCTGAACACTGTGCAGAGGTTGCACTACACTAACTTGTAGTTTTAGCTGAACACTGTGAGGAGGACGCACTACACTAACTTGTAGCTTATTTAGCTGCCTGCAGTAATGATAGGATCAGGAAAACACCACCAACCTTCTACAGGTAGCTTTAGGTGAACACTGTGCAGAGCTCGCACTACACTAACTTGTAGTTTTAGATGAACACTGTGAGGAGGATGCACTACACTAACTTGTAGCTTTAGCTGAACACTGTGCAGAGGTCGCAAAAAACTAACTTGTAGCTTATTTAGCTGCCTGCGGTAGTGATAGGATCAGGAAAACACCACCAACCTTCTACAGGTAGCTTTAGCTGAACACTGTGCAGAGGACGCACTACACTAACTTGTAGCTTTAGCTGAACACTGTGCAGAGGTCGCACTACACTAACTTGTAGTTTTAGCTGAACACTGTGAGGAGGACGCACTACACTAACTTGTAGCTTTAGCTGAACACTGTGCAGAGGTCGCACTACACTAACTTGTAGTTTTAGCTGAACACTATTCAGAGGACTTACTACACTAACTTGTAGCTTTAGCTGAACACTGTGCAGAGGTCGCACTAAACTAACTTGCAGTTTTAGCTGAACACTGTGAGGAGGACGCGCTACACTAACTTGTAGCTTTAGCTGAACACTGTGAGGAGGATGCACTACCCTAACTTGTAGCTTTAGCTAAACACTGTGCACTACACTAACTTGTAGTTTTAGCTAAACACTGTGAGGAGGACGCACTACACTAACTTGTAGCTTATTTAGCTGCCTGCGGTAGTGATAGGATCAGGAAAACACCACCAACCTTCTACAGGTAGCTTTAGGTGAACACTGTGCAAAGCTTGCAAAAAACTAACTTGTAGCTTATTTAGCTGCCTGCGGTAGTGATAGGATCAGGAAAACACCAACAACCTTCTACAGGTAGCTTTAGCTGAACACTGTGCAGAGCTTGCACTACACTAACTTGTAGTTTTAGCTGAACACTGTTCAGAGGACGCACTACACTAACTTGTAGCTTTAGCTGAACACTGTTCAGAGGACACACTACACTAACTTGTAGCTTTAGCTGAACACTGTGCAGAGGTTGCACTACACTAACTTGTAGTTTTAGCTGAACACTGTGAGGAGGACGCACTACACTAACTTGTAGCTTATTTAGCTGCCTGCAGTAATGATAGGATCAGGAAAACACCACCAACCTTCTACAGGTAGCTTTAGGTGAACACTGTGCAGAGCTCGCACTACACTAACTTGTAGTTTTAGATGAACACTGTGAGGAGGACGCACTACACTAACTTGTAGTTTTAGCTGAACACTGTTCAGAGGACGCACTACACTAACTTGTAGCTTTAGCTGAACACTGTGCAGAGGTCGCACAAACACTAACTTGTAGTTTTAGCTGAACACTGTTCAGAGGACGCACTACACTAACTTGTAGCTTTAGCTGAACACTGTGCAGAGGTCGCACTACACTAACTTGTAGTTTTAGCTGAACACTGTGAGGAGGACGCACTACACTAACTTGTAGCTTTAGCTGAACACTGTGCAGAGGTCGCACTACACTAACTTGTAGTTTTAGCTGAACACTATTCAGAGGACTTACTACACTAACTTGTAGCTTTAGCTGAACACTGTTCAGAGGACACACTACACTAACTTGTAGCTTTAGCTGAACACTGTGCAGAGGTTGCACTACACTAACTTGTAGTTTTAGCTGAACACTGTGAGGAGGACGCATTACACTAACTTGTAGCTTATTTAGCTGCCTGCAGTAATGATAGGATCAGGAAAACACCACCAACCTTCTACAGGTAGCTTTAGGTGAACACTGTGCAGAGCTCGCACTACACTAACTTGTAGTTTTAGCTGAACACTGTGAGGAGGACGCGCTACACTAACTTGTAGCTTTAGCTGAACACTGTGAGGAGGATGCACTACCCTAACTTGTAGCTTTAGCTAAACACTGTGCACTACACTAACTTGTAGTTTTAGCTAAACACTGTGAGGAGGACGCACTACACTAACTTGTAGCTTATTTAGCTGCCTGCGGTAGTGATAGGATCAGGAAAACACCACCAACCTTCTACAGGTAGCTTTAGGTGAACACTGTGCAAAGCTCGCAAAAAACTAACTTGTAGCTTATTTAGCTGCCTGCGGTAGTGATAGGATCAGGAAAACACCAACAACCTTCTACAGGTAGCTTTAGCTGAACACTGTGCAGAGCTTGCACTACACTAACTTGTAGTTTTAGCTGAACACTGTTCAGAGGACGCACTACACTAACTTGTAGCTTTAGCTGAACACTGTTCAGAGGACGCACTACACTAACTTGTAGCTTTAGCTGAACACTGTTCAGAGGACACACTGCACTAACTTGTAGCTTTAGCTGAACACTGTGCAGAGGTTGCACTACACTAACTTGTAGTTTTAGCTGAACACTGTGAGGAGGACGCACTACACTAACTTGTAGCTTATTTAGCTGCCTGCAGTAATGATAGGATCAGGAAAACACCACCAACCTTCTACAGGTAGCTTTAGGTGAACACTGTGCAGAGCTCGCACTACACTAACTTGTAGTTTTAGATGAACACTGTGAGGAGGACGCACTACACTAACTTGTAGCTTTAGCTGAACACTGTGCAGAGGTCGTACTACACTAACTTGTAGTTTTAGCTGAACACTGTTCAGAGGACGCACTACACTAACTTGTAGCTTTAGCTGAACACTGTGCAGAGGTCGCACAAACACTAACTTGTAGTTTTAGCTGAACACTGTTCAGAGGACGCACTACACTAACTTGTAGCTTTAGCTGAACACTGTGCAGAGGTCGCACTACACTAACTTGTAGTTTTAGCTGAACACTGTGAGGAGGACGCACTACACTAACTTGTAGCTTTAGCTGAACACTGTGCAGAGGTCGCACTACACTAACTTGTAGTTTTAGCTGAACACTATTCAGAGGACTTACTACACTAACTTGTAGCTTTAGCTGAACACTGTGCAGAGGTCGCACTACACTAACTTGCAGTTTTAGCTGAACACTGTGAGGAGGACGCGCTACACTAACTTGTAGCTTTAGCTGAACACTGTGAGGAGGATGCACTACCCTAACTTGTAGCTTTAGCTAAACACTGTGCACTACACTAACTTGTAGTTTTAGCTAAACACTGTGAGGAGGACGCACTACACTAACTTGTAGCTTATTTAGCTGCCTGCGGTAGTGATAGGATCAGGAAAACACCACCAACCTTCTACAGGTAGCTTTAGGTGAACACTGTGCAAAGCTCGCAAAAAACTAACTTGTAGCTTATTTAGCTGCCTGCGGTAGTGATAGGATCAGGAAAACACCAACAACCTTCTACAGGTAGCTTTAGCTGAACACTGTGCAGAGCTTGCACTACACTAACTTGTTCTTTTAGCTGAACACTGTTCAGAGGACGCACTACACTAACTTGTAGCTTTAGCTGAACACTGTTCAGAGGACACACTACACTAACTTGTAGCTTTAGCTGAACACTGTGCAGAGGTTGCACTACACTAACTTGTAGTTTTAGCTGAACACTGTGAGGAGGACGCACTACACTAACTTGTAGCTTATTTAGCTGCCTGCAGTAATGATAGGATCAGGAAAACACCAACAACCTTCTACAGGTAGCTTTAGGTGAACACTGTGCAGAGCTCGCGCTACACTAACTTGTAGTTTTAGATGAACACTGTGAGGAGGACGCACTACACTAACTTGTAGCTTTAGCTGAACACTGTGCAGAGGTCGCACTACACTAACTTGTAGTTGTAGCTGAACTCTGTGAGGAGGATGCACTACACTAACTTGTAGCTTTAGCTGAACACTGTGCAGAGGTCGCACAAACACTAACTTGTAGTTTTAGCTGAACACTGTTCAGAGGGCGCACTACACTAACTTGTAGCTTTAGCTGAACACTGTGCAGAGGTCGCACTACACTAACTTGTAGTTTTAGCTGAACACTGTGAGGAGGACGCATTACACTAACTTGTAGCTTTAGCTGAACACTGTGCAGAGGTCGCACTACACTAACTTGTAGTTTTAGCTGAACACTATTCAGAGGACTTACTACACTAACTTGTAGCTTTAGCTGAACACTGTGCAGAGGTCGCACTACACTAACTTGCAGTTTTAGCTGAACACTGTGAGGAGGACGCGCTACACTAACTTGTAGCTTTAGCTGAACACTGTGAGGAGGATGCACTACCCTAACTTGTAGCTTTAGCTAAACACTGTGCACTACACTAACTTGTAGTTTTAGCTAAACACTGTGAGGAGGACGCACTACACTAACTTGTAGCTTATTTAGCTGCCTGCGGTAGTGATAGGATCAGGAAAACACCACGAACCTTCTACAGGTAGCTTTAGGTGAACACTGTGCAAAGCTCGCAAAAAACTAACTTGTAGCTTATTTAGCTGCCTGCGGTAGTGATAGGATCAGGAAAACACCAACAACCTTCTACAGGTAGCTTTAGCTGAACACTGTGCAGAGCATGCACTACACTAACTTGTAGTTTTAGCTGAACACTGTTCAGAGGACGCACTACACTAACTTGTAGCTTTAGCTGAACACTGTTCAGAGGACACACTACACTAACTTGTAGCTTTAGCTGAACACTGTGCAGAGGTTGCACTACACTAACTTGTAGTTTTAGCTGAACACTGTGAGGAGGACGCACTACACTAACTTGTAGCTTATTTAGCTGCCTGCAGTAATGATAGGATCAGGAAAACACCACCAACCTTCTACAGGTAGCTTTAGGTGAACACTGTGCAGAGCTCGCACTACACTAACTTGTAGTTTTAGATGAACACTGTGAGGAGGACGCACTACACTAACTTGTAGCTTTAGCTGAACACTGTGCAGAGGTCGTACTACACTAACTTGTAGTTTTAGCTGAACACTGTTCAGAGGACGCACTACACTAACTTGTAGTTTTAGCTGAACACTGTGAGGAGGACGCACTACACTAACTTGTAGCTTATTTAGCTGCCTGCAGTAATGATAGGATCAGGAAAACACCACCAACCTTCTACAGGTAGCTTAAGGTGAACACTGTGCAGAGCTCGCACTACACTAACTTGTAGTTTTAGATGAACACTGTGAGGAGGACGCACTACACTAACTTGTAGCTTTAGCTGAACACTGTGCAGAGGTCGTACTACACTAACTTGTAGTTTTAGCTGAACACTGTTCAGAGGACGCACTACACTAACTTGTAGCTTTAGCTGAACACTGTGCAGAGGTCGCACTACACTAACTTGTAGTTTTAGCTGAACACTGTGAGGAGGACGCACTACACTAACTTGTAGCTTTAGCTGAACACTGTGCAGAGGTCGCACTACACTAACTTGTAGTTTTAGCTGAACACTATTCAGAGGACTTACTACACTAACTTGTAGCTTTAGCTGAACACTGTGTAGAGGTCGCACTACACTAACTTGCAGTTTTAGCTGAACACTGTGAGGAGGACGCGCTACACTAACTTGTAGCTTTAGCTGAACACTGTGAGGAGGATGCACTACCCTAACTTGTAGCTTTAGCTAAACACTGTGCACTACACTAACTTGTAGTTTTAGCTAAACACTGTGAGGAGGACGCACTACACTAACTTGTAGCTTATTTAGCTGCCTGCGGTAGTGATAGGATCAGGAAAACACCACCAACCTTCTACAGGTAGCTTTAGCTGAACACTGTGCAGAGCTTGCACTACACTAACTTGTAGTTTTAGCTGAACACTGTTCAGAGGACGCACTACACTAACTTGTAGCTTTAGCTGAACACTGTTCAGAGGACACACTACACTAACTTGTAGCTTTAGCTGAACACTGTGCAGAGGTTGCACTACACTAACTTGTAGTTTTAGCTGAACACTGTGAGGAGGACGCACTACACTAACTTGTAGCTTATTTAGCTGATGGCAGTAATGATAGGATCAGGAAAACACCACCAACCTTCTACAGGTAGCTTTAGGTGAACACTGTGCAGAGCTCGCACTACACTAACTTGTAGTTTTAGATGAACACTGTGAGGAGGACGCACTACACTAACTTGTAGCTTTAGCTGAACACTGTGCAGAGGTCGTACTACACTAACTTGTAGTTTTAGCTGAACACTGTTCAGAGGACGCACTACACTAACTTGTAGCTTTAGCTGAACACTGTGCAGAGGTCGCACAAACACTAACTTGTAGTTTTAGCTGAACACTGTTCAGAGAACGCACTACACTAACTTGTAGCTTTAGCTGAACACTGTGCAGAGGTCGCACTACACTAACTTGTAGTTTTAGCTGAACACTGTGAGGGGGACGCACTACACTAACTTGTAGCTTTAGCTGAACACTGTGCAGAGGTCGCACTACACTAACTTGTAGTTTTAGCTGAACACTATTCAGAGGACTTACTACACTAACTTGTAGCTTTAGCTGAACACTGTGCAGAGGTCGCACTACACTAACTTGCAGTTTTAGCTGAACACTGTGAGGAGGACGCGCTACACTAACTTGTAGCTTTAGCTGAACACTGTGAGGAGGATGCACTACCCTAACTTGTAGCTTTAGCTAAACACTGTGCACTACACTAACTTGTAGTTTTAGCTAAACACTGTGAGGAGGACGCACTACACTAACTTGTAGCTTATTTAGCTGCCAGCGGTAGTGATAGGATCAGGAAAACACCACCAACCTTCTACAGGTAGCTTTAGGTGAACACTGTGCAAAGCTCGCAAAAAACTAACTTGTAACTTATTTAGCTGCCTGCGGTAGTGATAGGATCAGGAAAACACCAACAACCTTCTACAGGTAGCTTTAGCTGAACACTGTGCAGAGCTTGCACTACACTAACTTGTAGTTTTAGCTGAACACTGTTCAGAGGACGCACTACACTAACTTGTAGCTTTAGCTGAACACTGTTCAGAGGACACACTACACTAACTTGTAGCTTTAGCTGAACACTGTGCAGAGGTTGCACTACACTAACTTGTAGTTTTAGATGAACACTGTGAGGAGGACTTACTACACTATCTTGTAGCTTATTTAGCTGCCTGCAGTAATGATAGGATCAGGAAAACACCACCAACCTTCTACAGGTAGCTTTAGGTGAACACTGTGCAGAGCTCGCACTACACTAACTTGTAGTTTTAGATGAACACTGTGAGGAGGACGCACTACACTAACTTGTAGCTTTAGCTGAACACTGTGCAGAGGTCGTACTACACTAACTTGTAGTTTTAGCTGAACACTGTTCAGAGGACGCACTACACTAACTTGTAGCTTTAGCTGAACACTGTTCAGAGGACACACTACACTAACTTGTAGCTTTAGCTGAACACTGTGCAGAGGTTGCACTACACTAACTTGTAGTTTTAGCTGAACACTGTGAGGAGGACGCACTACACTAACTTGTAGCTTATTTAGCTGCCTGCAGTAATGATAGGATCAGGAAAACACCAACAACCTTCTACAGGTAGCTTTAGGTGAACACTGTGCAGAGCTCGCACTACACTAACTTGTAGTTTTAGATGAACACTGTGAGGAGGATGCACTACACTAACTTGTAGCTTTAGCTGAACACTGTGCAGAGGTCGCAAAAAACTAACTTGTAGCTTATTTAGCTGCCTGCGGTAGTGATAGGATCAGGAAAACACCACCAACCTTCTACAGGTAGCTTTAGCTGAACACTGTGCAGAGGACGCACTACACTAACTTGTAGCTTTAGCTGAACACTGTGCAGAGGTCGCACTACACTAACTTGTAGTTTTAGCTGAACACTGTGAGGAGGACGCACTACACTAACTTGTAGCTTTAGCTGAACACTGTGCAGAGGTCGCACTACACTAACTTGTAGTTTTAGCTGAACACTATTCAGAGGACTTACTACACTAACTTGTAGCTTTAGCTGAACACTGTGCAGAGGTCGCACTAAACTAACTTGCAGTTTTAGCTGAACACTGTGAGGAGGACGCGCTACACTAACTTGTAGCTTTAGCTGAACACTGTGAGGAGGATGCACTACCCTAACTTGTAGCTTTAGCTAAACACTGTGCACTACACTAACTTGTAGTTTTAGCTAAACACTGTGAGGAGGACGCACTACACTAACTTGTAGCTTATTTAGCTGCCTGCGGTAGTGATAGGATCAGGAAAACACCACCAACCTTCTACAGGTAGCTTTAGGTGAACACTGTGCAAAGCTTGCAAAAAACTAACTTGTAGCTTATTTAGCTGCCTGCGGTAGTGATAGGATCAGGAAAACACCAACAACCTTCTACAGGTAGCTTTAGCTGAACACTGTGCAGAGCTTGCACTACACTAACTTGTAGTTTTAGCTGAACACTGTTCAGAGGACGCACTACACTAACTTGTAGCTTTAGCTGAACACTGTTCAGAGGACACACTACACTAACTTGTAGCTTTAGCTGAACACTGTGCAGAGGTTGCACTACACTAACTTGTAGTTTTAGCTGAACACTGTGAGGAGGACGCACTACACTAACTTGTAGCTTATTTAGCTGCCTGCAGTAATGATAGGATCAGGAAAACACCACCAACCTTCTACAGGTAGCTTTAGGTGAACACTGTGCAGAGCTCGCACTACACTAACTTGTAGTTTTAGATGAACACTGTGAGGAGGACGCACTACACTAACTTGTAGCTTTAGCTGAACACTGTGCAGAGGTCGTACTACACTAACTTGTAGTTTTAGCTGAACACTGTTCAGAGGACGCACTACACTAACTTGTAGCTTTAGCTGAACACTGTGCAGAGGTCGCACAAACACTAACTTGTAGTTTTAGCTGAACACTGTTCAGAGGACGCACTACACTAACTTGTAGCTTTAGCTGAACACTGTGCAGAGGTCGCACTACACTAACTTGTAGTTTTAGCTGAACACTGTGAGGAGGACGCACTACACTAACTTGTAGCTTTAGCTGAACACTGTGCAGAGGTCGCACTACACTAACTTGTAGTTTTAGCTGAACACTATTCAGAGGACTTACTACACTAACTTGTAGCTTTAGCTGAACACTGTGCAGAGGTCGCACTACACTAACTTGCAGTTTTAGCTGAACACTGTGAGGAGGACGCGCTACACTAACTTGTAGCTTTAGCTGAACACTGTGAGGAGGATGCACTACCCTAACTTGTAGCTTTAGCTAAACACTGTGCACTACACTAACTTGTAGTTTTAGCTAAACACTGTGAGGAGGACGCACTACACTAACTTGTAGCTTATTTAGCTGCCTGCGGTAGTGATAGGATCAGGAAAACACCACCAACCTTCTACAGGTAGCTTTAGGTGAACACTGTGCAAAGCTCGCAAAAAACTAACTTGTAGCTTATTTAGCTGCCTGCGGTAGTGATAGGATCAGGAAAACACCAACAACCTTCTACAGGTAGCTTTAGCTGAACACTGTGCAGAGCATGCACTACACTAACTTGTAGTTTTAGCTGAACACTGTTCAGAGGACGCACTACACTAACTTGTAGCTTTAGCTGAACACTGTTCAGAGGACACACTACACTAACTTGTAGCTTTAGCTGAACACTGTGCAGAGGTTGCACTACACTAACTTGTAGTTTTAGCTGAACACTGTGAGGAGGACGCACTACACTAACTTGTAGCTTATTTAGCTGCCTGCAGTAATGATAGGATCAGGAAAACACCACCAACCTTCTACAGGTAGCTTTAGGTGAACACTGTGCAGAGCTCGCACTACACTAACTTGTAGTTTTAGATGAACACTGTGAGGAGGACACACTACACTAACTTGTAGCTTTAGCTGAACACTGTGCAGAGGTCGTACTACACTAACTTGTAGTTTTAGCTGAACACTGTTCAGAGGACGCACTACACTAACTTGTAGTTGTAGCTGAACACTGTGAGGAGGATGCACTACACTAACTTGTAGCTTTAGCTGAACACTGTGCAGAGGTCGCACAAACACTAACTTGTAGTTTTAGCTGAACACTGTTCAGAGGACGCACTACACTAACTTGTAGCTTTAGCTGAACACTGTGCAGAGGTCGCACTACACTAACTTGTAGTTTTAGCTGAACACTGTGAGGAGGACGCATTACACTAACTTGTAGCTTTAGCTGAACACTGTGCAGAGGTCGCACTACACTAACTTGTAGTTTTAGCTGAACACTATTCAGAGGACTTACTACACTAACTTGTAGCTTTAGCTGAACACTGTGCAGAGGTCGCACTACACTAACTTGCAGTTTTAGCTGAACACTGTGAGGAGGACGCGCTACACTAACTTGTAGCTTTAGCTGAACACTGTGAGGAGGATGCACTACCCTAACTTGTAGCTTTAGCTAAACACTGTGCACTACACTAACTTGTAGTTTTAGCTAAACACTGTGAGGAGGACGCACTACACTAACTTGTAGCTTATTTAGCTGCCTGCGGTAGTGATAGGATCAGGAAAACACCACGAACCTTCTACAGGTAGCTTTAGGTGAACACTGTGCAAAGCTCGCAAAAAACTAACTTGTAGCTTATTTAGCTGCCTGCGGTAGTGATAGGATCAGGAAAACACCAACAACCTTCTACAGGTAGCTTTAGCTGAACACTGTGCAGAGCATGCACTACACTAACTTGTAGTTTTAGCTGAACACTGTTCAGAGGACGCACTACACTAACTTGTAGCTTTAGCTGAACACTGTTCAGAGGACACACTACACTAACTTGTAGCTTTAGCTGAACACTGTGCAGAGGTTGCACTACACTAACTTGTAGTTTTAGCTGAACACTGTGAGGAGGACGCACTACACTAACTTGTAGCTTATTTAGCTGCCTGCAGTAATGATAGGATCAGGAAAACACCACCAACCTTCTACAGGTAGCTTTAGGTGAACACTGTGCAGAGCTCGCACTACACTAACTTGTAGTTTTAGATGAACACTGTGAGGAGGACGCACTACACTAACTTGTAGCTTTAGCTGAACACTGTGCAGAGGTCGTACTACACTAACTTGTAGTTTTAGCTGAACACTGTTCAGAGGACGCACTACACTAACTTGTAGTTTTAGCTGAACACTGTGAGGAGGATGCACTACACTAACTTGTAGCTTATTTAGCTGCCTGCAGTAATGATAGGATCAGGAAAACACCACCAACCTTCTACAGGTAGCTTTAGGTGAACACTGTGCAGAGCTCGCACTACACTAACTTGTAGTTTTAGATGAACACTGTGAGGAGGACGCACTACACTAACTTGTAGCTTTAGCTGAACACTGTGCAGAGGTCGTACTACACTAACTTGTAGTTTTAGCTGAACACTGTTCAGAGGACGCACTACACTAACTTGTAGCTTTAGCTGAACACTGTGCAGAGGTCGCACTACACTAACTTGTAGTTTTAGCTGAACACTGTGAGGAGGACGCACTACACTAACTTGTAGCTTTAGCTGAACACTGTGCAGAGGTCGCACTACACTAACTTGTAGTTTTAGCTGAACACTATTCAGAGGACTTATTACACTAACTTGTAGCTTTAGCTGAACACTGTGTAGAGGTCGCACTACACTAACTTGCAGTTTTAGCTGAACACTGTGAGGAGGACGCGCTACACTAACTTGTAGCTTTAGCTGAACACTGTGAGGAGGATGCACTACCCTAACTTGTAGCTTTAGCTAAACACTGTGCACTACACTAACTTGTAGTTTTAGCTAAACACTGTGAGGAGGACGCACTACACTAACTTGTAGCTTATTTAGCTGCCTGCGGTAGTGATAGGATCAGGAAAACACCACCAACCTTCTACAGGTAGCTTTAGCTGAACACTGTGCAGAGCTTGCACTACACTAACTTGTAGTTTTAGCTGAACACTGTTCAGAGGACGCACTACACTAACTTGTAGCTTTAGCTGAACACTGTTCAGAGGACACACTACACCAACTTGTAGCTTTAGCTGAACACTGTGCAGAGGTTGCACTACACTAACTTGTAGTTTTAGCTGAACACTGTGAGGAGGACGCACTACACTAACTTGTAGCTTATTTAGCTGATGGCAGTAATGATAGGATCAGGAAAACACCACCAACCTTCTACAGGTAGCTTTAGGTGAACACTGTGCAGAGCTCGCACTACACTAACTTGTAGTTTTAGATGAACACTGTGAGGAGGACGCACTACACTAACTTGTAGCTTTAGCTGAACACTGTGCAGAGGTCGTACTACACTAACTTGTAGTTTTAGCTGAACACTGTTCAGAGGACGCACTACACTAACTTGTAGCTTTAGCTGAACACTGTGCAGAGGTCGCACAAACACTAACTTGTAGTTTTAGCTGAACACTGTTCAGAGAACGCACTACACTAACTTGTAGCTTTAGCTGAACACTGTGCAGAGGTCGCACTACACTAACTTGTAGTTTTAGCTGAACACTGTGAGGGGGACGCACTACACTAACTTGTAGCTTTAGCTGAACACTGTGCAGAGGTCGCACTACACTAACTTGTAGTTTTAGCTGAACACTATTCAGAGGACTTACTACACTAACTTGTAGCTTTAGCTGAACACTGTGCAGAGGTCGCACTACACTAACTTGCAGTTTTAGCTGAACACTGTGAGGAGGACGCGCTACACTAACTTGTAGCTTTAGCTGAACACTGTGAGGAGGATGCACTACCCTAACTTGTAGCTTTAGCTAAACACTGTGCACTACACTAACTTGTAGTTTTAGCTAAACACTGTGAGGAGGACGCACTACACTAACTTGTAGCTTATTTAGCTGCCAGCGGTAGTGATAGGATCAGGAAAACACCACCAACCTTCTACAGGTAGCTTTAGGTGAACACTGTGCAAAGCTCGCAAAAAACTAACTTGTAACTTATTTAGCTGCCTGCGGTAGTGATAGGATCAGGAAAACACCAACAACCTTCTACAGGTAGCTTTAGCTGAACACTGTGCAGAGCTTGCACTACACTAACTTGTAGTTTTAGCTGAACACTGTTCAGAGGACGCACTACACTAACTTGTAGCTTTAGCTGAACACTGTTCAGAGGACACACTACACTAACTTGTAGCTTTAGCTGAACACTGTGCAGAGGTTGCACTACACTAACTTGTAGTTTTAGATGAACACTGTGAGGAGGACTTACTACACTAACTTGTAGCTTATTTAGCTGCCTGCAGTAATGATAGGATCAGGAAAACACCACCAACCTTCTACAGGTAGCTTTAGGTGAACACTGTGCAGAGCTCGCACTACACTAACTTGTAGTTTTAGATGAACACTGTGAGGAGGACGCACTACACTAACTTGTAGCTTTAGCTGAACACTGTGCAGAGGTCGTACTACACTAACTTGTAGTTTTAGCTGAACACTGTTCAGAGGACGCACTACACTAACTTGTAGCTTTAGCTGAACACTGTTCAGAGGACACACTACACTAACTTGTAGCTTTAGCTGAACACTGTGCAGAGGTTGCACTACACTAACTTGTAGTTTTAGCTGAACACTGTGAGGAGGACGCACTACACTAACTTGTAGCTTATTTAGCTGCCTGCAGTAATGATAGGATCAGGAAAACACCACCAACCTTCTACAGGTAGCTTTAGGTGAACACTGTGCAGAGCTCGCACTACACTAACTTGTAGTTTTAGATGAACACTGTGAGGAGGATGCACTACACTAACTTGTAGCTTTAGCTGAACACTGTGCAGAGGTCGCAAAAAACTAACTTGTAGCTTATTTAGCTGCCTGCGGTAGTGATAGGATCAGGAAAACACCACCAACCTTCTACAGGTAGCTTTAGCTGAACACTGTGCAGAGGACGCACTACACTAACTTGTAGCTTTAGCTGAACACTGTGCAGAGGTCGCACTACACTAACTTGTAGTTTTAGCTGAACACTGTGAGGAGGACGCACTACACTAACTTGTAGCTTTAGCTGAACACTGTGCAGAGGTCGCACTACACTAACTTGTAGTTTTAGCTGAACACTATTCAGAGGACTTACTACACTAACTTGTAGCTTTAGCTGAACACTGTGCAGAGGTCGCACTAAACTAACTTGCAG
Organism: Aquarana catesbeiana; assembly: GCF_042186555.1. NCBI lineage: Eukaryota > Metazoa > Chordata > Amphibia > Anura > Ranidae > Aquarana > Aquarana catesbeiana. The sequence continues at coordinate 945,232,391 of NC_133324.1, read as the reverse complement.
TTTTAGCTGAACACTGTGAGGAGGACGCGCTACACTAACTTGTAGCTTTAGCTGAACACTGTGAGGAGGATGCACTACCCTAACTTGTAGCTTTAGCTAAACACTGTGCACTACACTAACTTGTAGTTTTAGCTAAACACTGTGAGGAGGACGCACTACACTAACTTGTAGCTTATTTAGCTGCCTGCGGTAGTGATAGGATCAGGAAAACACCACCAACCTTCTACAGGTAGCTTTAGGTGAACACTGTGCAAAGCTTGCAAAAAACTAACTTGTAGCTTATTTAGCTGCCTGCGGTAGTGATAGGATCAGGAAAACACCAACAACCTTCTACAGGTAGCTTTAGCTGAACACTGTGCAGAGCTTGCACTACACTAACTTGTAGTTTTAGCTGAACACTGTTCAGAGGACGCACTACACTAACTTGTAGCTTTAGCTGAACACTGTTCAGAGGACACACTACACTAACTTGTAGCTTTAGCTGAACACTGTGCAGAGGTTGCACTACACTAACTTGTAGTTTTAGCTGAACACTGTGAGGAGGACGCACTACACTAACTTGTAGCTTATTTAGCTGCCTGCAGTAATGATAGGATCAGGAAAACACCACCAACCTTCTACAGGTAGCTTTAGGTGAACACTGTGCAGAGCTCGCACTACACTAACTTGTAGTTTTAGATGAACACTGTGAGGAGGACGCACTACACTAACTTGTAGTTTTAGCTGAACACTGTTCAGAGGACGCACTACACTAACTTGTAGCTTTAGCTGAACACTGTGCAGAGGTCGCACAAACACTAACTTGTAGTTTTAGCTGAACACTGTTCAGAGGACGCACTACACTAACTTGTAGCTTTAGCTGAACACTGTGCAGAGGTCGCACTACACTAACTTGTAGTTTTAGCTGAACACTGTGAGGAGGACGCACTACACTAACTTGTAGCTTTAGCTGAACACTGTGCAGAGGTCGCACTACACTAACTTGTAGTTTTAGCTGAACACTATTCAGAGGACTTACTACACTAACTTGTAGCTTTAGCTGAACACTGTTCAGAGGACACAATACACTAACTTGTAGCTTTAGCTGAACACTGTGCAGAGGTTGCACTACACTAACTTGTAGTTTTAGCTGAACACTGTGAGGAGGACGCACTACACTAACTTGTAGCTTATTTAGCTGCCTGCAGTAATGATAGGATCAGGAAAACACCACCAACCTTCTACAGGTAGCTTTAGGTGAACACTGTGCAGAGCTCGCACTACACTAACTTGTAGTTTAAATGAACACTGTGAGGAGGACGCACTACACTAACTTGTAGCTTTAGCTGAACACTGTGCAGAGGTCGCACAAACATTAACTTGTAGTTTTAGCTGAACACTATTCAGAGGACGCACTACACTAACTTGTAGCTTTAGCTGAACACTGTGCAGAGGTCGCACTACACTAACTTGTAGTTTTAGCTGAACACTATTCAGAGGACTTACTACACTAACTTGTAGCTTTAGCTGAACACTGTGCAGAGGTCGCACTACACTAACTTGCAGTTTTAGCTGAACACTGTCAGGAGGACGCACTACACTAACTTGTAGCTTTAGCTGAACACTGTGAGGAGGATGCACTACCCTAACTTGTAGCTTTAGCTAAACACTGTGCACTACACTAACTTGTAGTTTTAGCTAAACACTGTGAGGAGGACGCACTACACTAACTTGTAGCTTATTTAGCTGCCTGCGGTAGTGATAGGATCAGGAAAACACCACCAACCTTCTACAGGTAGCTTTAGGTGAACACTGTGCAAAGCTCGCAAAAAACTAACTTGTAGCTTATTTAGCTGCCTGCGGTAGTGATAGGATCAGGAAAACACCAACAACCTTCTACAGGTAGCTTTAGCTGAACACTGTGCAGAGCTTGCACTACACTAACTTGTAGTTTTAGCTGAACACTGTTCAGAGGACGCACTACACTAACTTGTAGCTTTAGCTGAACACTGTTCAGAGGACGCACTACACTAACTTGTAGCTTTAGCTGAACACTGTTCAGAGGACACACTACACTAACTTGTAGCTTTAGCTGAACACTGTGCAGAGGTTGCACTACACTAACTTGTAGTTTTAGCTGAACACTGTGAGGAGGACGCACTACACTAACTTGTAGCTTATTTAGCTGCCTGCAGTAATGATAGGATCAGGAAAACACCACCAACCTTCTACAGGTAGCTTTAGGTGAACACTGTGCAGAGCTCGCACTACACTAACTTGTAGTTTTAGATGAACACTGTGAGGAGGACGCACTACACTAACTTGTAGCTTTAGCTGAACACTGTGCAGAGGTCGTACTACACTAACTTGTAGTTTTAGCTGAACACTGTTCAGAGGACGCACTACACTAACTTGTAGCTTTAGCTGAACACTGTGCAGAGGTCGCACAAACACTAACTTGTAGTTTTAGCTGAACACTGTTCAGAGGACGCACTACACTAACTTGTAGCTTTAGCTGAACACTGTGCAGAGGTCGCACTACACTAACTTGTAGTTTTAGCTGAACACTGTGAGGAGGACGCACTACACTAACTTGTAGCTTTAGCTGAACACTGTGCAGAGGTCGCACTACACTAACTTGTAGTTTTAGCTGAACACTATTCAGAGGACTTACTACACTAACTTGTAGCTTTAGCTGAACACTGTGCAGAGGTCGCACTACACTAACTTGCAGTTTTAGCTGAACACTGTGAGGAGGACGCGCTACACTAACTTGTAGCTTTAGCTGAACACTGTGAGGAGGATGCACTACCCTAACTTGTAGCTTTAGCTAAACACTGTGCACTACACTAACTTGTAGTTTTAGCTAAACACTGTGAGGAGGACGCACTACACTAACTTGTAGCTTATTTAGCTGCCTGCGGTAGTGATAGGATCAGGAAAACACCACCAACCTTCTACAGGTAGCTTTAGGTGAACACTGTGCAAAGCTCGCAAAAAACTAACTTGTAGCTTATTTAGCTGCCTGCGGTAGTGATAGGATCAGGAAAACACCAACAACCTTCTACAGGTAGCTTTAGCTGAACACTGTGCAGAGCTTGCACTACACTAACTTGTTCTTTTAGCTGAACACTGTTCAGAGGACGCACTACACTAACTTGTAGCTTTAGCTGAACACTGTTCAGAGGACACACTACACTAACTTGTAGCTTTAGCTGAACACTGTGCAGAGGTTGCACTACACTAACTTGTAGTTTTAGCTGAACACTGTGAGGAGGACGCACTACACTAACTTGTAGCTTATTTAGCTGCCTGCAGTAATGATAGGATCAGGAAAACACCAACAACCTTCTACAGGTAGCTTTAGGTGAACACTGTGCAGAGCTCGCGCTACACTAACTTGTAGTTTTAGATGAACACTGTGAGGAGGACGCACTACACTAACTTGTAGCTTTAGCTGAACACTGTGCAGAGGTCGCAATACACTAACTTGTAGTTGTAGCTGAACACTGTGAGGAGGATGCACTACACTAACTTGTAGCTTTAGCTGAACACTGTGCAGAGGTCGCACAAACACTAACTTGTAGTTTTAGCTGAACACTGTTCAGAGGACGCACTACACTAACTTGTAGCTTTAGCTGAACACTGTGCAGAGGTCGCACTACACTAACTTGTAGTTTTAGCTGAACACTGTGAGGAGGACGCATTACACTAACTTGTAGCTTTAGCTGAACACTGTGCAGAGGTCGCACTACACTAACTTGTAGTTTTAGCTGAACACTATTCAGAGGACTTACTACACTAACTTGTAGCTTTAGCTGAACACTGTGCAGAGGTCGCACTACACTAACTTGCAGTTTTAGCTGAACACTGTGAGGAGGACGCGCTACACTAACTTGTAGCTTTAGCTGAACACTGTGAGGAGGATGCACTACCCTAACTTGTAGCTTTAGCTAAACACTGTGCACTACACTAACTTGTAGTTTTAGCTAAACACTGTGAGGAGGACGCACTACACTAACTTGTAGCTTATTTAGCTGCCTGCGGTAGTGATAGGATCAGGAAAACACCACGAACCTTCTACAGGTAGCTTTAGGTGAACACTGTGCAAAGCTCGCAAAAAACTAACTTGTAGCTTATTTAGCTGCCTGCGGTAGTGATAGGATCAGGAAAACACCAACAACCTTCTACAGGTAGCTTTAGCTGAACACTGTGCAGAGCATGCACTACACTAACTTGTAGTTTTAGCTGAACACTGTTCAGAGGACGCACTACACTAACTTGTAGCTTTAGCTGAACACTGTTCAGAGGACACACTACAATAACTTGTAGCTTTAGCTGAACACTGTGCAGAGGTTGCACTACACTAACTTGTAGTTTTAGCTGAACACTGTGAGGAGGACGCACTACACTAACTTGTAGCTTATTTAGCTGCCTGCAGTAATGATAGGATCAGGAAAACACCACCAACCTTCTACAGGTAGCTTTAGGTGAACACTGTGCAGAGCTCGCACTACACTAACTTGTAGTTTTAGATGAACACTGTGAGGAGGACGCACTACACTAACTTGTAGCTTTAGCTGAACACTGTGCAGAGGTCGTACTACACTAACTTGTAGTTTTAGCTGAACACTGTTCAGAGGACGCACTACACTAACTTGTAGTTTTAGCTGAACACTGTAAGGAGGACGCACTACACTAACTTGTAGCTTATTTAGCTGCCTGCAGTAATGATAGGATCAGGAAAACACCACCAACCTTCTACAGGTAGCTTTAGGTGAACACTGTGCAGAGCTCGCACTACACTAACTTGTAGTTTTAGATGAACACTGTGAGGAGGACGCACTACACTAACTTGTAGCTTTAGCTGAACACTGTGCAGAGGTCGTACTACACTAACTTGTAGTTTTAGCTGAACACTGTTCAGAGGACGCACTACACTAACTTGTAGCTTTAGCTGAACACTGTGCAGAGGTCGCACTACACTAACTTGTAGTTTTAGCTGAACACTGTGAGGAGGACGCACTACACTAACTTGTAGCTTTAGCTGAACACTGTGCAGAGGTCGCACTACACTAACTTGTAGTTTTAGCTGAACACTATTCAGAGGACTTACTACACTAACTTGTAGCTTTAGCTGAACACTGTGTAGAGGTCGCACTACACTAACTTGCAGTTTTAGCTGAACACTGTGAGGAGGACGCGCTACACTAACTTGTAGCTTTAGCTGAACACTGTGAGTAGGATGCACTACCCTAACTTGTAGCTTTAGCTAAACACTGTGCACTACACTAACTTGTAGTTTTAGCTAAACACTGTGAGGAGGACGCACTACACTAACTTGTAGCTTATTTAGCTGCCTGCGGTAGTGATAGGATCAGGAAAACACCACCAACCTTCTACAGGTAGCTTTAGCTGAACACTGTGCAGAGCTTGCACTACACTAACTTGTAGTTTTAGCTGAACACTGTTCAGAGGACGCACTACACTAACTTGTAGCTTTAGCTGAACACTGTTCAGAGGACACACTACACTAACTTGTAGCTTTAGCTGAACACTGTGCAGAGGTTGCACTACACTAACTTGTAGTTTTAGCTGAACACTGTGAGGAGGACGCACTACACTAACTTGTAGCTTATTTAGCTGATGGCAGTAATGATAGGATCAGGAAAACACCACCAACCTTCTACAGGTAGCTTTAGGTGAACACTGTGCAGAGCTCGCACTACACTAACTTGTAGTTTTAGATGAACACTGTGAGGAGGACGCACTACACTAACTTGTAGCTTTAGCTGAACACTGTGCAGAGGTCGTACTACACTAACTTGTAGTTTTAGCTGAACACTGTTCAGAGGACGCACTACACTAACTTGTAGCTTTAGCTGAACACTGTGCAGAGGTCGCACAAACACTAACTTGTAGTTTTAGCTGAACACTGTTCAGAGAACGCACTACACTAACTTGTAGCTTTAGCTGAACACTGTGCAGAGGTCGCACTACACTAACTTGTAGTTTTAGCTGAACACTGTGAGGGGGACGCACTACACTAACTTGTAGCTTTAGCTGAACACTGTGCAGAGGTCGCACTACACTAACTTGTAGTTTTAGCTGAACACTATTCAGAGGACTTACTACACTAACTTGTAGCTTTAGCTGAACACTGTGCAGAGGTCGCACTACACTAACTTGCAGTTTTAGCTGAACACTGTGAGGAGGACGCGCTACACTAACTTGTAGCTTTAGCTGAACACTGTGAGGAGGATGCACTACCCTAACTTGTAGCTTTAGCTAAACACTGTGCACTACACTAACTTGTAGTTTTAGCTAAACACTGTGAGGAGGACGCACTACACTAACTTGTAGCTTATTTAGCTGCCTGCGGTAGTGATAGGATCAGGAAAACACCACCAACCTTCTACAGGTAGCTTTAGGTGAACACTGTGCAAAGCTCGCAAAAAACTAACTTGTAACTTATTTAGCTGCCTGCGGTAGTGATAGGATCAGGAAAACACCAACAACCTTCTACAGGTAGCTTTAGCTGAACACTGTGCAGAGCTTGCACTACACTAACTTGTAGTTTTAGCTGAACACTGTTCAGAGGACGCACTACACTAACTTGTAGCTTTAGCTGAACACTGTTCAGAGGACACACTACACTAACTTGTAGCTTTAGCTGAACACTGTGCAGAGGTTGCACTACACTAACTTGTAGTTTTAGCTGAACACTGTGAGGAGGACGCACTACACTAACTTGTAGCTTATTTAGCTGCCTGCAGTAATGATAGGATCAGGAAAACACCACCAACCTTCTACAGGTAGCTTTAGGTGAACAATGTGCAGAGCTCGCACTACACTAACTTGTAGTTTTAGATGAACACTGTGAGGAGGATGCACTACACTAACTTGTAGCTTTAGCTGAACACTGTGCAGAGGTCGCAAAAAACTAACTTGTAGCTTATTTAGCTGCCTGCGGTAGTGATAGGATCAGGAAAACACCACCAACCTTCTACAGGTAGCTTTAGCTGAACACTGTGCAGAGGACGCACTACACTAACTTGTAGCTTTAGCTGAACACTGTGCAGAGGTCGCACTACACTAACTTGTAGTTTTAGCTGAACACTGTGAGGAGGACGCACTACACTAACTTGTAGCTTTAGCTGAACACTGTGCAGAGGTCGCACTACACTAACTTGTAGTTTTAGCTGAACACTATTCAGAGGACTTACTACACTAACTTGTAGCTTTAGCTGAACACTGTGCAGAGGTCGCACTAAACTAACTTGCAGTTTTAGCTGAACACTGTGAGGAGGACGCGCTACACTAACTTGTAGCTTTAGCTGAACACTGTGCAGAGGATGCACTACCCTAACTTGTAGCTTTAGCTAAACACTGTGCACTACACTAACTTGTAGTTTTAGCTAAACACTGTAAGGAGGACGCACTACACTAACTTGTAGCTTATTTAGCTGCCTGCGGTAGTGATAGGATCAGGAAAACACCACCAACCTTCTACAGGTAGCTTTAGGTGAACACTGTGCAAAGCTTGCAAAAAACTAACTTGTAGCTTATTTAGCTGCCTGCGGTAGTGATAGGATCAGGAAAACACCAACAACCTTCTACAGGTAGCTTTAGCTGAACACTGTGCAGAGCTTGCACTACACTAACTTGTAGTTTTAGCTGAACACTGTTCAGAGGACGCACTACACTAACTTGTAGCTTTAGCTGAACACTGTTCAGAGGACACACTACACTAACTTGTAGCTTTAGCTGAACACTGTGCAGAGGTTGCACTACACTAACTTGTAGTTTTAGCTGAACACTGTGAGGAGGACGCACTACACTAACTTGTAGCTTATTTAGCTGCCTGCAGTAATGATAGGATCAGGAAAACACCACCAACCTTCTACAGGTAGCTTTAGGTGAACACTGTGCAGAGCTCGCACTACACTAACTTGTAGTTTTAGATGAACACTGTGAGGAGGACGCACTACACTAACTTGTAGTTTTAGCTGAACACTGTTCAGAGGACGCACTACACTAACTTGTAGCTTTAGCTGAACACTGTGCAGAGGTCGCACAAACACTAACTTGTAGTTTTAGCTGAACACTGTTCAGAGGACGCACTACACTAACTTGTAGCTTTAGCTGAACACTGTGCAGAGGTCGCACTACACTAACTTGTAGTTTTAGCTGAACACTGTGAGGAGGACGCACTACACTAACTTGTAGCTTTAGCTGAACACTGTGCAGAGGTCGCACTACACTAACTTGTAGTTTTAGCTGAACACTATTCAGAGGACTTACTACACTAACTTGTAGCTTTAGCTGAACACTGTTCAGAGGACACACTACACTAACTTGTAGCTTTAGCTGAACACTGTGCAGAGGTTGCACTACACTAACTTGTAGTTTTAGCTGAACACTGTGAGGAGGACGCACTACACTAACTTGTAGCTTATTTAGCTGCCTGCAGTAATGATAGGATCAGGAAAACACCACCAACCTTCTACAGGTAGCTTTAGGTGAACACTGTGCAGAGCTCGCACTACACTAACTTGTAGTTTTAGATGAACACTGTGAGGAGGACGCACTACACTAACTTGTAGCTTTAGCTGAACACTGTGCAGAGGTCGCAAAAAACTAACTTGTAGCTTATTTAGCTGCCTGCGGTAGTGATAGGATCAGGAAAACACCACCAACCTTCTACAGGTAGCTTTAGCTGAACACTGTGCAGAGGACGCACTACACTAACTTGTAGTTTTAGCTGAACACTATTCAGAGGACTTACTACACTAACTTGTAGCTTTAGCTGAACACTGTGCAGAGGTCGCACTAAACTAACTTGCAGTTTTAGCTGAACACTGTGAGGAGGACGCGCTACACTAACTTGTAGCTTTAGCTGAACACTGTGAGGAGGATGCACTACCCTAACTTGTAGCTTTAGCTAAACACTGTGCACTACACTAACTTGTAGTTTTAGCTAAACACTGTGAGGAGGACGCACTACACTAACTTGTAGCTTATTTAGCTGCCTGCGGTAGTGATAGGATCAGGAAAACACCACCAACCTTCTACAGGTAGCTTTAGGTGAACACTGTGCAAAGCTTGCAAAAAACTAACTTGTAGCTTATTTAGCTGCCTGCGGTAGTGATAGGATCAGGAAAACACCAACAACCTTCTACAGGTAGCTTTAGCTGAACACTGTGCAGAGCTTGCACTACACTAACTTGTAGTTTTAGCTGAACACTGTTCAGAGGACGCACTACACTAACTTGTAGCTTTAGCTGAACACTGTTCAGAGGACACACTACACTAACTTGTAGCTTTAGCTGAACACTGTGCAGAGGTTGCACTACACTAACTTGTAGTTTTAGCTGAACACTGTGAGGAGGACGCACTACACTAACTTGTAGCTTATTTAGCTGCCTGCAGTAATGATAGGATCAGGAAAACACCACCAACCTTCTACAGGTAGCTTTAGGTGAACACTGTGCAGAGCTCGCACTACACTAACTTGTAGTTTTAGATGAACACTGTGAGGAGGACGCACTACACTAACTTGTAGTTTTAGCTGAACACTGTTCAGAGGACGCACTACACTAACTTGTAGCTTTAGCTGAACACTGTGCAGAGGTCGCACAAACACTAACTTGTAGTTTTAGCTGAACACTGTTCAGAGGACGCACTACACTAACTTGTAGCTTTAGCTGAACACTGTGCAGAGGTCGCACTACACTAACTTATAGTTTTAGCTGAACACTGTGAGGAGGACGCACTACACTAACTTGTAGCTTTAGCTGAACACTGTGCAGAGGTCGCACTACACTAACTTGTAGTTTTAGCTGAACACTATTCAGAGGACTTACTACACTAACTTGTAGCTTTAGCTGAACACTGTTCAGAGGACACACTACACTAACGTGTAGCTTTAGCTGAACACTGTGCAGAGGTTGCACTACACTAACTTGTAGTTTTAGCTGAACACTGTGAGGAGGACGCACTACACTAACTTGTAGCTTATTTAGCTGCCTGCAGTAATGATAGGATCAGGAAAACACCACCAACCTTCTACAGGTAGCTTTAGGTGAACACTGTGCAGAGCTCGCACTACACTAACTTGTAGTTTTAGATGAACACTGTGAGGAGGACGCACTACACTAACTTGTAGCTTTAGCTGAACACTGTGCAGAGGTCGCACAAACACTAACTTGTAGTTTTAGCTGAACACTGTTCAGAGGACGCACTACACTAACTTGTAGCTTTAGCTGAACACTGTGCAGAGGTCGCACTACACTAACTTGTAGTTTTAGCTGAACACTATTCAGAGGACTTACTACACTAACTTGTAGCTTTAGCTGAACACTGTGCAGAGGTCGCACTACACTAACTTGCAGTTTTAGCTGAACACTGTGAGGAGGACGCGCTACACTAACTTGTAGCTTTAGCTGAACACTGTGAGGAGGATGCACTACCCTAACTTGTAGCTTTAGCTAAACACTGTGCACTACACTAACTTGTAGTTTTAGCTAAACACTGTGAGGAGGACGCACTACACTAACTTGTAGCTTATTTAGCTGCCTGCGGTAGTGATAGGATCAGGAAAACACCACCAACCTTCTACAGGTAGCTTTAGGTGAACACTGTGCAAAGCTCGCAAAAAACTAACTTGTAGCTTATTTAGCTGCCTGCGGTAGTGATAGGATCAGGAAAACACCAACAACCTTCTACAGGTAGCTTTAGCTGAACACTGTGCAGAGCTTGCACTACACTAACTTGTAGCTTTAGCTGAACACTGTTCAGAGGACGCACTACACTAACTTGTAGCTTTAGCTGAACACTGTTCAGAGGACACACTACACTAACTTGTAGCTTTAGCTGAACACTGTGCAGAGGTTGCACTACACTAACTTGTAGTTTTAGCTGAACACTGTGAGGAGGACGCACTACACTAACTTGTAGCTTATTTAGCTGCCTGCAGTAATGATAGGATCAGGAAAACACCACCAACCTTCTACAGGTAGCTTTAGGTGAACACTGTGCAGAGCTCGCACTACACTAACTTGTAGTTTTAGATGAGCACTGTGAGGAGGACGCACTACACTAACTTGTAGCTTTAGCTGAACACTGTGCAGAGGTCGTACTACACTAACTTGTAGTTTTAGCTGAACACTGTTCAGAGGACGCACTACACTAACTTGTAGCTTTAGCTGAACACTGTGCAGAGGTCGCACAAACACTAACTTGTAGTTTTAGCTGAACACTGTTCAGAGGACGCACTACACTAACTTGTAGCTTTAGCTGAACACTGTGCAGAGGTCGCACTACACTAACTTGTAGTTTTAGCTGAACACTGTGAGGAGGACGCACTACACTAACTTGTAGCTTTAGCTGAACACTGTGCAGAGGTCGCACTACACTAACTTGTAGTTTTAGCTGAACACTATTCAGAGGACTTACTACACTAACTTGTAGCTTTAGCTGAACACTGTGCAGAGGTCGCACTACACTAACTTGCAGTTTTAGCTGAACACTGTGAGGAGGACGCGCTACACTAACTTGTAGCTTTAGCTGAACACTGTGAGGAGGATGCACTACCCTAACTTGTAGCTTTAGCTAAACACTGTGCACTACACTAACTTGTAGTTTTAGCTAAACACTGTGAGGAGGACGCACTACACTAACTTGTAGCTTATTTAGCTGCCTGCGGTAGTAATAGGATCAGGAAAACACCACCAACCTTCTACAGGTAGCTTTAGGTGAACACTGTGCAAAGCTCGCAAAAAACTAACTTGTAGCTTATTTAGCTGCCTGCGGTAGTGATAGGATCAGGAAAACACCAACAACCTTCTACAGGTAGCTTTAGCTGAACACTGTGCAGAGCTTGCACTACACTAACTTGTTCTTTTAGCTGAACACTGTTCAGAGGACGCACTACACTAACTTGTAGCTTTAGCTGAACACTGTTCAGAGGACACACTACACTAACTTGCAGCTTTAGCTGAACACTGTGCAGAGGTTGCACTACACTAACTTGTAGTTTTAGCTGAACACTGTGAGGAGGACGCACTACACTAACTTGTAGCTTATTTAGCTGCCTGCAGTAATGATAGGATCAGGAAAACACCAACAACCTTCTACAGGTAGCTTTAGGTGAACACTGTGCAGAGCTCGCGCTACACTAACTTGTAGTTTTAGATGAACACTGTGAGGAGGACGCACTACACTAACTTGTAGCTTTAGCTGAACACTGTGCAGAGGTCGCACTACACTAACTTGTAGTTGTAGCTGAACACTGTGAGGAGGACGGACTACACTAACTTGTAGCTTTAGCTGAACACTGTGCAGAGGTCGCACAAACACTAACTTGTAGTTTTAGCTGAACACTGTTCAGAGGACGCACTACACTAACTTGTAGCTTTAGCTGAACACTGTGCAGAGGTCGCACTACACTAACTTGTAGTTTTAGCTGAACACTGTGAGGAAGACGCACTACACTAACTTGTAGCTTTAGCTGAACACTGTGCAGAGGTCGCACTACACTAACTTGTAGTTTTAGCTGAACACTATTCAGAGGACTTACTACACTAACTTGTAGCTTTAGCTGAACAGTGTGCAGAGGTCGCACTACACTAACTTGCAGTTTTAGCTGAACACTGTGAGGAGGACGCGCTACACTAACTTGTAGCTTTAGCTGAACACTGTGAGGAGGATGCACTACCCTAACTTGTAGCTTTAGCTAAACACTGTGCACTACACTAACTTGTAGTTTTAGCTAAACACTGTGAGGAGGACGCACTACACTAACTTGTAGCTTATTTAGCTGCCTGCGGTAGTGATAGGATCAGGAAAACACCACGAACCTTCTACAGGTAGCTTTAGGTGAACACTGTGCAAAGCTCGCAAAAAACTAACTTGTAGCTTATTTAGCTGCCTGCGGTAGTGATAGGATCAGGAAAACACCAACAACCTTCTACAGGTAGCTTTAGCTGAACACTGTGCAGAGCATGCACTACACTAACTTGTAGTTTTAGCTGAACACTGTTCAGAGGACGCACTACACTAACTTGTAGCTTTAGCTGAACACTGTTCAGAGGACACACTACACTAACTTGTAGCTTTAGCTGAACACTGTGCAGAGGTTGCACTACACTAACTTGTAGTTTTAGCTGAACACTGTGAGGAGGACGCACTACACTAACTTGTAGCTTATTTAGCTGCCTGCAGTAATGATAGGATCAGGAAAACACCACCAACCTTCTACAGGTAGCTTTAGGTGAACACTGTGCAGAGCTCGCACTACACTAACTTGTAGTTTTAGATGAACACTGTGAGGAGGACACACTACACTAACTTGTAGCTTTAGCTGAACACTGTGCAGAGGTCGTACTACACTAACTTGTAGTTTTAGCTGAACACTGTTCAGAGGACGCACTACACTAACTTGTAGTTTTAGCTGAACACTGTGAGGAGGACGCACTACACTAACTTGTAGCTTATTTAGCTGCCTGCAGTAATGATAGGATCAGGAAAACACCACCAACCTTCTACAGGTAGCTTTAGGTGAACACTGTGCAGAGCTCGCACTACACTAACTTGTAGTTTTAGATGAACACTGTGAGTAGGACGCACTACACTAACTTGTAGCTTTAGCTGAACACTGTGCAGAGGTCGTACTACACTAACTTGTAGTTTTAGCTGAACACTGTTCAGAGGACGCACTACACTAACTTGTAGCTTTAGCTGAACACTGTGCAGAGGTCGCACTACACTAACTTGTAGTTTTAGCTGAACACTGTGAGGAGGACGCACTACACTAACTTGTAGCTTTAGCTGAACACTGTGCAGAGGTCGCACTACACTAACTTGTAGTTTTAGCTGAACACTATTCAGAGGACTTACTACACTAACTTGTAGCTTTAGCTGAACACTGTGTAGAGGTCGCACTACACTAACTTGCAGTTTTAGCTGAACACTGTGAGGAGGACGCGCTACACTAACTTGTAGCTTTAGCTGAACACTGTGAGGAGGATGCACTACCCTAACTTGTAGCTTTAGCTAAACACTGTGCACTACACTAACTTGTAGTTTTAGCTAAATACTGTGAGGAGGACGCACTACACTAACTTGTAGCTTATTTAGCTGCCTGCGGTAGTGATAAGATCAGGAAAACACCACCAACCTTCTACAGGTAGCTTTAGCTGAACACTGTGCAGAGCTTGCACTACACTAACTTGTAGTTTTAGCTGAACACTGTTCAGAGGACGCACTACACTAACTTGTAGCTTTAGCTGAACACTGTTCAGAGGACACACTACACTAACTTGTAGCTTTAGCTGAACACTGTGCAGAGGTTGCACTACACTAACTTGTAGTTTTAGCTGAACACTGTGAGGAGGATGCACTACACTAACTTGTAGCTTATTTAGCTGATGGCAGTAATGATAGGATCAGGAAAACACCACCAACCTTCTACAGGTAGCTTTAGGTGAACACTGTGCAGAGCTCGCACTACACTAACTTGTAGTTTTAGATGAACACTGTGAGGAGGACGCACTACACTAACTTGTAGCTTTAGCTGAACACTGTGCAGAGGTCGTACTACACTAACTTGTAGTTTTAGCTGAACACTGTTCAGAGGACGCACTACACTAACTTGTAGCTTTAGCTGAACACTGTGCAGAGGTCGCACAAACACTAACTTGTAGTTTTAGCTGAACACTGTTCAGAGAACGCACTACACTAACTTGTAGCTTTAGCTGAACACTGTGCAGAGGTCGCACTACACTAACTTGTAGTTTTAGCTGAACACTGTGAGGGGGACGCACTACACTAACTTGTAGCTTTAGCTGAACACTGTGCAGAGGTCGCACTACACTAACTTGTAGTTTTAGCTGAACACTATTCAGAGGACTTACTACACTAACTTGTAGCTTTAGCTGAACACTGTGCAGAGGTCGCACTACACTAACTTGCAGTTTTAGCTGAACACTGTGAGGAGGACGCGCTACACTAACTTGTAGCTTTAGCTGAACACTGTGAGGAGGATGCACTACCCTAACTTGTAGCTTTAGCTAAACACTGTGCACTACACTAACTTGTAGTTTTAGCTAAACACTGTGAGGAGGACGCACTACACTAACTTGTAGCTTATTTAGCTGCCTGCGGTAGTGATAGGATCAGGAAAACACCACCAACCTTCTACAGGTAGCTTTAGGTGAACACTGTGCAAAGCTCGCAAAAAACTAACTTGTAACTTATTTAGCTGCCTGCGGTAGTGATAGGATCAGGAAAACACCAACAACCTTCTACAGGTAGCTTTAGCTGAACACTGTGCAGAGCTTGCACTACACTAACTTGTAGTTTTAAATGAACACTGTTCAGAGGACGCACTACACTAACTTGTAGCTTTAGCTGAACACTGTTCAGAGGACACACTACACTAACTTGTAGCTTTAGCTGAACACTGTGCAGAGGTTGCACTACACTAACTTGTAGTTTTAGCTGAACACTGTGAGGAGGACGCACTACACTAACTTGTAGCTTATTTAGCTGCCTGCAGTAATGATAGGATCAGGAAAACACCACCAACCTTCTACAGGTAGCTTTAGGTGAACACTGTGCAGAGCTCGCACTACACTAACTTGTAGTTTTAGATGAACACTGTGAGGAGGACGCACTACACTAACTTGTAGCTTTAGCTGAACACTGTGCAGAGGTCGTACTACACTAACTTGTAGTTTTAGCTGAACACTGTTCAGAGGACGCACTACACTAACTTGTAGCTTTAGCTGAACACTGTGCAGAGGTCGCACAAACACTAACTTGTAGTTTTAGCTGAACACTGTTCAGAGAACACACTACACTAACTTGTAGCTTTAGCTGAACACTGTGCAGAGGTCGCACTATACTAACTTGTAGTTTTAGCTGAACACTGTGAGGGGGATGCACTACACTAACTTGTAGCTTTAGCTGAACACTGTGCAGAGGTCGCACTACACTAACTTGTAGTTTTAGCTGAACACTATTCAGAGGACTTACTACACTAACTTGTAGCTTTAGCTGAACACTGTGCAGAGGTCGCACTACACTAACTTGCAGTTTTAGCTGAACACTGTGAGGAGGACGCGCTACACTAACTTGTAGCTTTAGCTGAACACTGTGAGGAGGATGCACTACCCTAACTTGTAGCTTTAGCTAAACACTGTGCACTACACTAACTTGTAGTTTTAGCTAAACACTGTGAGGAGGACGCACTACACTAACTTGTAGCTTATTTAGCTGCCTGCGGTAGTGATAGGATCAGGAAAACGCCACCAACCTTCTACAGGTAGCTTTAGGTGAACACTGTGCAAAGCTCGCAAAAAACTAACTTGTAGCTTATTTAGCTGCCTGCGGTAGTGATAGGATCAGGAAAACACCAACAACCTTCTACAGGTAGCTTTAGCTGAACACTGTGCAGAGATTGCACTACACTAACTTGTAGTTTTAGCTGAACACTGTTCAGAGGACGCACTACACTAACTTGTAGCTTTAGCTGAACACTGTGCAGAGGTTGCACTACACTAACTTGTAGTTTTAGCTGAACACTGTGAGGAGGACGCACTACACTAACTTGTAGCTTATTTAGCTGCCTGCAGTAATGATAGGATCAGGAAAACACCAACAACCTTCTACAGGTAGCTTTAGGTGAACACTGTGCAGAGCTCGCGCTACACTAACTTGTAGTTTTAGATGAACACTGTGAGGAGGACGCACTACACTAACTTGTAGCTTTAGCTGAACACTGTGCAGAGGTCGCACAAACACTAACTTGTAGTTTTAGCTGAACACTGTTCAGAGGACGCACTACACTAACTTGTAGCTTTAGCTGAACACTGTGCAGAGGTCGCACTACACTAACTTGTAGTTTTAGCTGAACACTATTCAGAGGACTTACTACACTAACTTGTAGCTTTAGCTGAACACTGTGCAGAGGTCGCACTACACTAACTTGCAGTTTTAGCTGAACACTGTGAGGAGGACGCGCTACACTAACTTGTAGCTTTAGCTGAACACTGTGAGGAGGATGCACTACCCTAACTTGTAGCTTTAGCTAAACACTGTGCACTACACTAACTTGTAGTTTTAGCTAAACACTGTGAGGAGGACGCACTACACTAACTTGTAGCTTATTTAGCTGCCTGCGGTAGTGATAGGATCAGGAAAACACCACCAACCTTCTACAGGTAGCTTTAGGTGAACACTGTGCAAAGCTCGCAAAAAACTAACTTGTAGCTTATTTAGCTGCCTGCGGTAGTGATAGGATCAGGAAAACACCAACAACCTTCTACAGGTAGCTTTAGCTGAACACTGTGCAGAGCTTGCACTACACTAACTTGTAGCTTTAGCTGAACACTGTTCAGAGGACGCACTACACTAACTTGTAGCTTTAGCTGAACACTGTTCAGAGGACACACTACACTAACTTGTAGCTTTAGCTGAACACTGTGCAGAGGTTGCACTACACTAACTTGTAGTTTTAGCTGAACACTGTGAGGAGGACGCACTACACTAACTTGTAGCTTATTTAGCTGCCTGCAGTAATGATAGGATCAGGAAAACACCACCAACCTTCTACAGGTAGCTTTAGGTGAACACTGTGCAGAGCTCGCACTACACTAACTTGTAGTTTTAGATGAGCACTGTGAGGAGGACGCACTACACTAACTTGTAGCTTTAGCTGAACACTGTGCAGAGGTCGTACTACACTAACTTGTAGTTTTAGCTGAACACTGTTCAGAGGACGCACTACACTAACTTGTAGCTTTAGCTGAACACTGTGCAGAGGTCGCACAAACACTAACTTGTAGTTTTAGCTGAACACTGTTCAGAGGACGCACTACACTAACTTGTAGCTTTAGCTGAACACTGTGCAGAGGTCGCACTACACTAACTTGTAGTTTTAGCTGAACACTGTGAGGAGGACGCACTACACTAACTTGTAGCTTTAGCTGAACACTGTGCAGAGGTCGCACTACACTAACTTGTAGTTTTAGCTGAACACTATTCAGAGGACTTACTACACTAACTTGTAGCTTTAGCTGAACACTGTGCAGAGGTCGCACTACACTAACTTGCAGTTTTAGCTGAACACTGTGAGGAGGACGCGCTACACTAACTTGTAGCTTTAGCTGAACACTGTGAGGAGGATGCACTACCCTAACTTGTAGCTTTAGCTAAACACTGTGCACTACACTAACTTGTAGTTTTAGCTAAACACTGTGAGGAGGACGCACTACACTAACTTGTAGCTTATTTAGCTGCCTGCGGTAGTGATAGGATCAGGAAAACACCACCAACCTTCTACAGGTAGCTTTAGGTGAACACTGTGCAAAGCTCGCAAAAAACTAACTTGTAGCTTATTTAGCTGCCTGCGGTAGTGATAGGATCAGGAAAACACCAACAACCTTCTACAGGTAGCTTTAGCTGAACACTGTGCAGAGCTTGCACTACACTAACTTGTTCTTTTAGCTGAACACTGTTCAGAGGACGCACTACACTAACTTGTAGCTTTAGCTGAACACTGTTCAGAGGACACACTACACTAACTTGTAGCTTTAGCTGAACACTGTGCAGAGGTTGCACTACACTAACTTGTAGTTTTAGCTGAACACTGTGAGGAGGACGCACTACACTAACTTGTAGCTTATTTAGCTGCCTGCAGTAATGATAGGATCAGGAAAACACCACCAACCTTCTACAGGTAGCTTTAGGTGAACACTGTGCAGAGCTCGCACTACACTAACTTGTAGTTTTAGATGAACACTGTGAGGAGGACGCACTACACTAACTTGTAGCTTTAGCTGAACACTGTGCAGAGGTCGCACTACACTAACTTGTAGTTGTAGCTGAACACTGTGAGGAGGACGGACTACACTAACTTGTAGCTTTAGCTGAACACTGTGCAGAGGTCGCACAAACACTAACTTGTAGTTTTAGCTGAACACTGTTCAGAGGACGCACTACACTAACTTGTAGCTTTAGCTGAACACTGTGCAGAGGTCGCACTACACTAACTTGTAGTTTTAGCTGAACACTGTGAGGAGGACGCACTACACTAACTTGTAGCTTTAGCTGAACACTGTGCAGAGGTCGCACTACACTAACTTGTAGTTTTAGCTGAACACTATTCAGAGGACTTACTACACTAACTTGTAGCTTTAGCTGAACACTGTGCAGAGGTCGCACTACACTAACTTGCAGTTTTAGCTGAACACTGTGAGGAGGACGCGCTACACTAACTTGTAGCTTTAGCTGAACACTGTGAGGAGGATGCACTACCCTAACTTGTAGCTTTAGCTAAACACTGTGCACTACACTAACTTGTAGTTTTAGCTAAACACTGTGAGGAGGACGCACTACACTAACTTGTAGCTTATTTAGCTGCCTGCGGTAGTGATAGGATCAGGAAAACACCACGAACCTTCTACAGGTAGCTTTAGGTGAACACTGTGCAAAGCTCGCAAAAAACTAACTTGTAGCTTATTTAGCTGCCTGCGGTAGTGATAGGATCAGGAAAACACCAACAACCTTCTACAGGTAGCTTTAGCTGAACACTGTGCAGAGCATGCACTACACTAACTTGTAGTTTTAGCTGAACACTGTTCAGAGGACGCACTACACTAACTTGTAGCTTTAGCTGAACACTGTTCAGAGGACACACTACACTAACTTGTAGCTTTAGCTGAACACTGTGCAGAGGTTGCACTACACTAACTTGTAGTTTTAGCTGAACACTGTGAGGAGGACGCACTACACTAACTTGTAGCTTATTTAGCTGCCTGCAGTAATGATAGGATCAGGAAAACACCACCAACCTTCTACAGGTAGCTTTAGGTGAACACTGTGCAGAGCTCGCACTACACTAACTTGTAGTTTTAGATGAACACTGTGAGGAGGACACACTACACTAACTTGTAGCTTTAGCTGAACACTGTGCAGAGGTCGTACTACACTAACTTGTAGTTTTAGCTGAACACTGTTCAGAGGACGCACTACACTAACTTGTAGTTTTAGCTGAACACTGTGAGGAGGACGCACTACACTAACTTGTAGCTTATTTAGCTGCCTGCAGTAATGATAGGATCAGGAAAACACCACCAACCTTCTACAGGTAGCTTTAGGTGAACACTGTGCAGAGCTCGCACTACACTAACTTGTAGTTTTAGATGAACACTGTGAGTAGGACGCACTACACTAACTTGTAGCTTTAGCTGAACACTGTGCAGAGGTCGTACTACACTAACTTGTAGTTTTAGCTGAACACTGTTCAGAGGACGCACTACACTAACTTGTAGCTTTAGCTGAACACTGTGCAGAGGTCGCACTACACTAACTTGTAGTTTTAGCTGAACACTGTGAGGAGGACGCACTACACTAACTTGTAGCTTTAGCTGAACACTGTGCAGAGGTCGCACTACACTAACTTGTAGTTTTAGCTGAACACTATTCAGAGGACTTACTACACTAACTTGTAGCTTTAGCTGAACACTGTGTAGAGGTCGCACTACACTAACTTGCAGTTTTAGCTGAACACTGTGAGGAGGACGCGCTACACTAACTTGTAGCTTTAGCTGAACACTGTGAGGAGGATGCACTACCCTAACTTGTAGCTTTAGCTAAACACTGTGCACTACACTAACTTGTAGTTTTAGCTAAATACTGTGAGGAGGACGCACTACACTAACTTGTAGCTTATTTAGCTGCCTGCGGTAGTGATAAGATCAGGAAAACACCACCAACCTTCTACAGGTAGCTTTAGCTGAACACTGTGCAGAGCTTGCACTACACTAACTTGTAGTTTTAGCTGAACACTGTTCAGAGGACGCACTACACTAACTTGTAGCTTTAGCTGAACACTGTTCAGAGGACACACTACACTAACTTGTAGCTTTAGCTGAACACTGTGCAGAGGTTGCACTACACTAACTTGTAGTTTTAGCTGAACACTGTGAGGAGGACGCACTACACTAACTTGTAGCTTATTTAGCTGATGGCAGTAATGATAGGATCAGGAAAACACCACCAACCTTCTACAGGTAGCTTTAGGTGAACACTGTGCAGAGCTCGCACTACACTAACTTGTAGTTTTAGATGAACACTGTGAGGAGGACGCACTACACTAACTTGTAGCTTTAGCTGAACACTGTGCAGAGGTCGTACTACACTAACTTGTAGTTTTAGCTGAACACTGTTCAGAGGACGCACTACACTAACTTGTAGCTTTAGCTGAACACTGTGCAGAGGTCGCACAAACACTAACTTGTAGTTTTAGCTGAACACTGTTCAGAGAACGCACTACACTAACTTGTAGCTTTAGCTGAACACTGTGCAGAGGTCGCACTACACTAACTTGTAGTTTTAGCTGAACACTGTGAGGGGGACGCACTACACTAACTTGTAGCTTTAGCTGAACACTGTGCAGAGGTCGCACTACACTAACTTGTAGTTTTAGCTGAACACTATTCAGAGGACTTACTACACTAACTTGTAGCTTTAGCTGAACACTGTGCAGAGGTCGCACTACACTAACTTGCAGTTTTAGCTGAACACTGTGAGGAGGACGCGCTACACTAACTTGTAGCTTTAGCTGAACACTGTGAGGAGGATGCACTACCCTAACTTGTAGCTTTAGCTAAACACTGTGCACTACACTAACTTGTAGTTTTAGCTAAACACTGTGAGGAGGACGCACTACACTAACTTGTAGCTTATTTAGCTGCCTGCGGTAGTGATAGGATCAGGAAAACACCACCAACCTTCTACAGGTAGCTTTAGGTGAACACTGTGCAAAGCTCGCAAAAAACTAACTTGTAACTTATTTAGCTGCCTGCGGTAGTGATAGGATCAGGAAAACACCAACAACCTTCTACAGGTAGCTTTAGCTGAACACTGTGCAGAGCTTGCACTACACTAACTTGTAGTTTTAGCTGAACACTGTTCAGAGGACGCACTACACTAACTTGTAGCTTTAGCTGAACACTGTTCAGAGGACACACTACACTAACTTGTAGCTTTAGCTGAACACTGTGCAGAGGTTGCACTACACTAACTTGTAGTTTTAGCTGAACACTGTGAGGAGGACGCACTACACTAACTTGTAGCTTATTTAGCTGCCTGCAGTAATGATAGGATCAGGAAAACACCACCAACCTTCTACAGGTAGCTTTAGGTGAACACTGTGCAGAGCTCGCACTACACTAACTTGTAGTTTTAGATGAACACTGTGAGGAGGACGCACTACACTAACTTGTAGCTTTAGCTGAACACTGTGCAGAGGTCGTACTACACTAACTTGTAGTTTTAGCTGAACACTGTTCAGAGGACGCACTACACTAACTTGTAGCTTTAGCTGAACACTGTGCAGAGGTCGCACAAACACTAACTTGTAGTTTTAGCTGAACACTGTTCAGAGAACACACTACACTAACTTGTAGCTTTAGCTGAACACTGTGCAGAGGTCGCACTACACTAACTTGTAGTTTTAGCTGAACACTGTGAGGGGGATGCACTACACTAACTTGTAGCTTTAGCTGAACACTGTGCAGAGGTCGCACTACACTAACTTGTAGTTTTAGCTGAACACTATTCAGAGGACTTACTACACTAACTTGTAGCTTTAGCTGAACACTGTGCAGAGGTCGCACTACACTAACTTGCAGTTTTAGCTGAACACTGTGAGGAGGACGCGCTACACTAACTTGTAGCTTTAGCTGAACACTGTGAGGAGGATGCACTACCCTAACTTGTAGCTTTAGCTAAACACTGTGCACTACACTAACTTGTAGTTTTAGCTAAACACTGTGAGGAGGACGCACTACACTAACTTGTAGCTTATTTAGCTGCCTGCGGTAGTGATAGGATCAGGAAAACGCCACCAACCTTCTACAGGTAGCTTTAGGTGAACACTGTGCAAAGCTCGCAAAAAACTAACTTGTAGCTTATTTAGCTGCCTGCGGTAGTGATAGGATCAGGAAAACACCAACAACCTTCTACAGGTAGCTTTAGCTGAACACTGTGCAGAGATTGCACTACACTAACTTGTAGTTTTAGCTGAACACTGTTCAGAGGACGCACTACACTAACTTGTAGCTTTAGCTGAACACTGTGCAGAGGTTGCACTACACTAACTTGTAGTTTTAGCTGAACACTGTGAGGAGGACGCACTACACTAACTTGTAGCTTATTTAGCTGCCTGCAGTAATGATAGGATCAGGAAAACACCAACAACCTTCTACAGGTAGCTTTAGGTGAACACTGTGCAGAGCTCGCGCTACACTAACTTGTAGTTTTAGATGAACACTGTGAGGAGGACGCACTACACTAACTTGTAGCTTTAGCTGAACACTGTGCAGAGGTCGCAAAAAACTAACTTGTAGCTTATTTAGCTGCCTGCGGTAGTGATAGGATCAGGAAAACACCACCAACCTTCTACAGGTAGCTTTAGCTGAACACTGTGCAGAGGACGCACTACACTAACTTGTAGCTTTAGCTGAACACTGTGCAGAGGTCGCACTACACTAACTTGTAGTTGTAGCTGAACACTGTGAGGAGGACGCACTACACTAACTTGTAGCTTTAGCTGAACACTGTGCAGAGGTCGCACAAACACTAACTTGTAGTTTTAGCTGAACACTGTTCAGAGGACGCACTACACTAACTTGTAGCTTTAGCTGAACACTGTGCAGAGGTCGCACTACACTAACTTGTAGTTTTAGCTGAACACTGTGAGGAGGACGCACTACACTAACTTGTAGCTTTAGCTGAACACTGTGCAGAGGTCGCACTACACTAACTTGTAGTTTTAGCTGAACACTATTCAGAGGACTTACTACACTAACTTGTAGCTTTAGCTGAACACTGTGCAGAGGTCGCACTACACTAACTTGCAGTTTTAGCTGAACACTGTGAGGAGGACGCGCTACACTAACTTGTAGCTTTAGCTGAACACTGTGAGGAGGATGCACTACCCTAACTTGTAGCTTTAGCTAAACACTGTGCACTACACTAACTTGTAGTTTTAGCTAAACACTGTGAGGAGGACGCACTACACTAACTTGTAGCTTATTTAGCTGCCTGCGGTAGTGATAGGATCAGGAAAACACCACCAACCTTCTACAGGTAGCTTTAGGTGAACACTGTGCAGAGCTCGCAAAAAACTAACTTGTAGCTTATTTAGCTGCCTGCGGTAGTGATAGGATCAGGAAAACACCAACAACCTTCTACAGGTAGCTTTAGCTGAACACTGTGCAGAGCTTGCACTACACTAACTTGTAGTTTTAGCTGAACACTGTTCAGAGGACGCACTACACTAACTTGTAGCTTTAGCTGAACACTGTTCAGAGGACACACTACACTAACTTGTAGCTTTAGCTGAACACTGTGCAGAGGTTGCACTACACTAACTTGTAGTTTTAGCTGAACACTGTGAGGAGGACGCACTACACTAACTTGTAGCTTATTTAGCTGCCTGCAGTAATGATAGGATCAGGAAAACACCACCAACCTTCTACAGGTAGCTTTAGGTGAACACTGTGCAGAGCTCGCACTACACTAACTTGTAGTTTTAGCTGAACACTGTTCAGAGGACACACTACAGTAACTTGTAGCTTTAGCTGAACACTGTGCAGAGGTCACACTACACTAACTTGTAGTTTTAGATGAACACTGTGAGGAGGACGCACTACACTAACTTGTAGCTTTAGCTGAACACTGTGCAGAGGTCGTACTACACTAACTTGTAGTTTTAGCTGAACACTGTTCAGAGGACGCACTACACTAACTTGTAGCTTTAGCTGAACACTGTGCAGAGGACTTACTACACTAACTTGTAGTTTTAGCTGAACACTGTGAGGAGGACACACTACCCTAACTTGTAGCTTTAGCTAAACACTGTGCACTACACTAACTTGTAGTTTTAGCTAAACACTGTGAGGAGGACACACTACACTAACTTGTAGCTTATTTAGCTGCCTGCGGTAGTGATAGGATCAGGAAAACACCACCAACCTTCTACAGGTAGCTTTAGGTGAACACTGTGCAGAGCTCGCAAAAAAATAACTTGTAGCTTATTTAGCTGCCTGCAGTAGTGATATGATCAGGAAAACACCACCAACCTTCTACAGGTAGCTTTAGGTGAACACTGTGCAGAGCTCGCAAAAAAATAACTTGTAGCTTATTTAGCTGCCTGCGGTAGTGATAGGATCAGGAAAACACCACCAACCTTCTACAGGTAGCTTTAGGTGAACACTGTGCAGAGCTCGCAAAAAAATAACTTGTAGCTTATTTAGCTGCCTGCGGTAGTGATAGGATCAGGAAAACACCACCAACCTTCTACAGGTAGCTTTAGGTGAACACTGTGCAGAGCTCGCAAAAAAATAACTTGTAGCTTATTTAGCTGCCTGCAGTAGTGATAGGATCAGGAAAACACCACCAACCTTCTACAGGTAGCTTTAGGTGAACACTGTGCTGAGCTCGCAAAAAAATAACTTGTAGCTTATTTAGCTGCCTGCGGTAGTGATAGGATCAGGAAAACACCACCAACCTTCTACAGGTAGCTTTAGGTGAACACTGTGCAGAAGTCGCACTACACTAACTTGTAGTTTTAGCTGAACACTGTTCAGAGGACACACTACAGTAACTTGTAGCTTTAGCTGAACACTGTGCAGAGGTCACACTACACTAACTTGTAGTTTTAGCTGAACACTGTGAGGAGGACGCACTACACTAACTTGTAGCTTTAGCTGAACACTGTGCAGAGGTCGCACTACACTAACTTGTAGTTTTAGCTGAACACTGTGAGGAGGATGCACTACACTAACTTGTAGTTTTAGCTGAACACTGTGCAGAGGTCACACTAAACTAACTTGTAGCTTTAACTGAACACTGTGAGGAGGACGCACTACACTAACTGTAAATAGTTTAGCTGCCTGACTGTGGTACTAATAGGATCAAAGGAACACCAGCAATTTTTTTCAGGTAGCTGTAAATACTGTAACGAGACAAGCCTGCCTGTCAGTAGGAAGATAACAGGAACGGATCTAGCTAAACTGAATACAGTGTATATATATATATATATATATATATATATATATATATATATATATACAACACATGGGGTGCATATATATACACAATACACTGTAAGTGAAGCTAACTCACTGACTGTCCTGCCTAATCTATCTAACTTAAATCAAATGACACTGTCTGTCTCTCTCTCTCTATCTATGAACGCTGGAACACACTACACAGGGCCACCGTGCAGGCGGCCTTATATAGTGTGGGGCGTGCACTAAATCCCCTGAGCCATAATTGGCCAAAGCCTCCTTGGCTTTGGCCAATTATGCCTCTCTGTTCAGACGGTGCTGTGATTGGCCAAGCATGCGGGTCATAGTGCATGCTTGGCCAATCATCAGCCAGCAATGTACTGCGATGCCGCAGTGAATTATGGGCCGTGACCCGCCACACGAATTTGGTGTGAACGGCCCATATCGTTCGCAATTCAGCGAACGGGCGAACAGACGATGTTCGAGTCGAACATGGGTTCGACTCGAACATGAAGCTCATCCCTATTGCCTACACACGGTCAAACCAAAGTTCGACCAAAGTCTGACCGTCCAGAACGCGGTGACATACAACACTTATGATGGGACTAGAAAAAGGACGTTCAATAGCGAGCAGCCAATAGCTTCCGTCTCGTACTTGCTTCAGAGCATGCGTCTTTTTTGGTCTGTCGGAACAGCATACAGACGATCGGTTTTCCCGATAGGAATTGGAGCCGTCGGAAAGATTTAGAACATGTTCTATTTCTAGGTCCGTCAGAATTTTTGAAAAAGACGGTCAGATGAGGCCTACACACGAACGGATTATACGATGAAAAGACTCTGTCAGACTTTTTCTATCGGACATTCCGCTCGTGTGTACGTGGAATTACTGTGAAGAAACCTTTCTGTATTTGGAGATGAAATCTCTTTTTTCCTCTAGACAGAGAATGCCCCTGTGTCCTCTGTGATGACCTTAAAGTGAATAACTTAACACCAAGTTCACTATATGGACCCCTTATATTTTTGAACATGTTGATCATATCCCCCTATATTCTCCTCTTCTCAAGAGAGAATAAATTCAGTTCCTCTAATCTTTTCTCATAGCTGATCTCCTCCATGCCTCTTATCAGTTTGGTTGCCCTTCTCTGCACTTTCTCCAGTTCCCTGATATCCTTTTTGAGAACTGGTGCCCAAAACTGAACTGCATATTCCATATTTACAGAGTCCTGACCTCAACCCGATAGAACACCTTTGGGATGAATTAGAACGGAGACTGTAAGCCAGGCCTTCTCATCCAACATCAGTGCCTGACCTCACAAAGGCGCTTCTGGAAGAATGGTCAAACATTCCCATAGACACACTCCTAAACCTTGTGGACAGCCTTCCCAGAAGAGTTGAAGCTGTTATAGCTGCAAAGGGTGGGCCAACTCAATATTGAACCCTATGGACTTATGCCCTGTACACACGATCGGAGCTTGTTGTCGGAAATTCCGACCGTGTGTGGGCTCCATCGGACTTTTTTCATCGGAATTTCCGACACACAAAGTTTGAGAGCAGGACCTAAAATTTTCTGACAACAAAGTCCGATGTCGGAAATTCCGATCATGTGTAGACAATTCTGATGCACAAAGTGCCACGCATGCTCGGAATCAAGCAAAAGAGCCGCACTGGCTATTGAACTTCATTTTTCTCGGCTCCTCGTACGTGTTGTACGTCACCGCGTTCTTGACGTTTGGAATTTCCAACCAATTTTGTGCGACCGTGTGTATGCAAGACAAGTTTGAGCCAACATTCGTCAGAAAAAATCTGATAGATTTTGTTGTCGGAATGTCCAATCAATGTCCGATTGTGTGTACAGGGCATTAGACTGGGATGCCATTAAAGTTCATGTGCGTGTAAAAGCAAGCGTCCCAATACTTTTGACAATATAGTGTATTTGCACTTTCATTTTTAATTGGATTTAGTTATATGTTAGCACAATTTTGTGATAATGGTGTCAAAACAATTTTTATATTTTTAAAGTTCTAAGATCACCTGTTAAACTAAGGAAGCATATTTTGGCCCCCAAGCCAGGAGCAATTGTCCAATGTGTCTCTGCACTGACAGCGAACAATAAATACAGAACGTGCATGGAGTGTGTATATAGTAAAATGCCGTGTACACGACCGGACTTTCAACGGACTGAATCACGTCGGACTTTTCGCCGGACTTCCGTTAAATCGGACTTGCCTACACACGATCACACCAAAGTCCAACGGATTGGTACGTGATGACGTACGACTGGTCTAGAATAAGGAAGTTGATAGTCAGTAGCCAATAGCTGCCCTAGCGTCGGCTTTTGTCCGTCGGACTAGCATACAGACGAACGGATTTTTCGACCGGACTCGAGTCCGTCGGAAAGATTTGAAACACGTTTTAAATCTAAAGTCCGTCTGAAAAGGTCCGTTTCAGGTCCGATGAAGCCCACACATGGTCGGATTGTCCGACGGATTTGTTCCGTCGGACCAGTTCGGTCGAAAAGTCCGGTCGTGTGTACGCGGTATAATACTCACTGTGTGCTGGGCAGCAGAGAGAGAGCCGGGTCATGTTCTCAGTGAAGAGTGATGTACGAGGAGGTCCACTGCATTCATATATGTTCTAGTTCTCCAGGAAATTCCCACCTCATCATCAGTGCTGCAAAGTCCCAATTACTTTTAATAGTTTTATGAACCAGATGGAAAGGGGGCTGGATAATGCCCCCCGGGCCCCAGGGAAAATAAACGAAAGAAAAAAAAAAAAACAGAATTTGGTGGGGAGCAGCGATTTTATTAACCACATGCTTACTGGGCACTTTCACCCCCTTCCTGCCCAGGCCAATTTTCAGCTTTCAGCATTTTTGCAATTTAAATGACAATTAGTCATGCTACAATGTACCCATATGACATTTTTATCATTTTTTCCCCACAAATAGAGCTTTCTTTTGATGGTATTTAATCACCACTGGGGTTTTTATTTTTTGCTAAACAAGCAAAAAATACCAAAAATGTAGAAAAAAAAACAATACAAAAGTTTTCATAGTTTGTTATAAAATGTTGCAAACAGGTAATTTTTCTCCTTCACTGGTGTGCACTGATGAGGCTGCACTGATAAGACGGCACTGATGGGCACTGATGGGGGGCACTGATAGGCTCCACTGATGGGCACTGATAAGGCGGCACTAATGGGCACTGATAGGTGGCACTGATGAGTCAGGACTGGTGGGCACTGATCAGGAGGCACTGATAGGCAGCACTGATAGATGGCACATGATGAGGCACTGATGGGCACTGATTGTCAGCATTGGGCACTAATAGGTGGCACTGGTGGGCACTAGTAGATGGCACTGGTCGGAACTGCTTAGCAGTACTAATAGGCACTGGTAGGTGGCACTGGTGGGCACTGGTAGCGAGCACTGGTGGGCACTGCTTAGCAGTACTGATAGGCACTGGTAGGTGGCACTGGTGGGCACTAATAGGTGGCACTGGTAGGTAACACAGGTGGGTACTGCTTAGCAGTACTGATAGGCACTGGTAGGTGGCACTGGTGGGCACTGGTAGGGGGCACTGGTGGGCACTGCTTAGCAGTACTGATAGGTACTGGTAGGTGCACCAGTGGGCACTGGTAGGGGGCACTGTTGGGCACTGCTTAGCAGCACTGATAGACACTGGTAGGTGGCACTGGTGGGCACTGGTAGGTGGCACTGGTGGGCAGTGCTTATCAGTACTGATAGGCACTGGTAGGTGGCACTGGTGAGCACTAATAGGTGGCATTGGTGAGCACTGGTAGGGGGCACTAGTGGGCACTGCTTATCAGCAGTGGCTGTCAGTTTGTGGGACAGATGTCCCTTTTACATGAGCCGGTAATTGGCCTCTTTTTTCCCCTCATACTGTCAGCGTGAAGGGGAAAAAACGATTACCGGCTTCTGTTTACATCATGTGATCGGCTGTCATTGGCTGACAGCTGATGATGTAGTAAAGGGCAGGAATCGCCCTTTACTCCAATCTGTGATCAACCGATTCCCGAGAACCCAGTGAGCTTGCCACCCGCAAGCATCGGAGGACATTCATGTGCCCCCTCCCAGCAATTAAAGCTCAAGCTGTAGCCGTCCTTCAGCTATAGCGAGAGCTTCAAGTGGTTAAAGTAGAATTTCACCCCGAAGGCTCCATTCACACCTGTGCAGTTTGTTTTTGAGCATTTCTGCAGTGCTTTTTGTTATGCTTTCTACGTTTTTGGACACATGTTTTTGACACTTTTTTTATGTGTTTTCACACCGAACACAGTTAGCTGCATTTTTTAACTGCACTCCAAATGCTTAGACAGCCCCAAATCAACGTAATCCCTTCGGGCATAGTTCACATCATTGAAGTGCAGTTGAGCCCAGTTAAAAAAAAGTAGAGCATGCTGTATTTTTCTGCACCGCAAATGCAGGTAACACGCTACAAATGCACTACAAATGCACTGCACCATCCCTCTTAAAGCCAAGAAAGCCAAGCCCAAAGATATAATATAAAGCTATTCAAGGCTTCCCCTCCCCCTCCCTCTTCCTGTTCATTGACATTAAATAAACCAGTTAGATGTTTTTTTAGAGCTGAGCAGACAGGAAGTTCTTTGCAAGTATGCAGCAGGAAGTTGGTGGGAGGAGCTTGGGGTCTTTTGACTCGTGTTTGGTAGTATGATGGAAACCATTTTTGGATTATTAAATTGAATTCCAGTTGTTTTATACTGTAATACAGTTTTGGGTAGAGAGCAAACAGGAGGCACCCAAGTTATTGTTATATTATCTAGGTACAGATAGAAGCAATAAGATTGTTTTGAATAATGGAAGATTTCATTGTGCTTTGTAGTTTGTCTGACAAACGCATTTACAGCGCTGCCGATAATCGGTTGTAGAGCATGTAAATGTGAGGAGTAGATTCTAGCATACCGGGAGGCCGTGTAAGTTAATCGGAAATGCCGGGTGCCAGTACTGTTAAAATAGTCACTAGGCAGTACTGCTCCGAAAGTTAGTGCAGGGACGCAGGGACACGTCATAAGCATTTCGAATCATCATGGGTAATGTTGCCGTCCATGCGTTGGAGAAAAAAAATAAGGCTCCACACCAGTCAGACAGCTGCACAGTACATGAGGTCTGGGTTTGGGGCTCCGAACATGAGACCCCTTAAAGATTGGCAGATATGATCAAAGGGTATGGTAAGGTGTATTGCTTTGGAAGGTACTTTTGATATCTGGAGGTACGAGACCCCAGAATAAAAATACCTTGGAAGTAGTTAAGCTGTGGCTTCAGAAATCTGTAATGATGAGTGGATTGATGGATGTGTAGTACACGTTTGTGTGATTAAAATTCTCAGGCCTGTTTTTGAACTTTGTGTGGTTGGTCCATACAAGATTTCGAGATGATGTCATGTTTTTCCATTGTATTTTTTTCTATCGCTAAAAGAGTGAAGGTAGCATTCCATCTGGTTGTTTTGTTTTTTCATTTTGTTTTGTGAACTATGAAATATCTCCCCCACATTTGTATCTAAATGTTTGTCTAATTTTTTAGTCTTATTGTTTTTATGTAGTAACAAGAATATGTTTGAACCTACCGCGACAGCCCTCTTACGTGTCGTGGCTGTTGTATTTTAGTAAGAACATGAAAGTAAGGGTTACAGAGGGTTTAGTTATTGTCGATTTTGAGGAATGTCAGTGACAATTTACCAATCTACATGAATGTTGTATTGTTTACCATTCTTTGAAGGTTCAATATGAAGGATAGAGTAATAACTTTTGTTTATAAGTATCTTTTCAGGTCCAAGGAGTCTCTGAAAGTGTGTGTACATAGAAAGCAGGTGTAAGTAGATAGCTGTACACGTGTATAAATACACACGCCTAAGAAGGTAAAAGTGTCATAGGCTATTTCACTGTTTCATTGTTTTTTTTCGGCACCATTCTAAACCCTGCGTGTCTTCCTCCAGTTTGTAATGAGGAAGAAAATGGGGGGATGATAGTGGTGAGAATGACAATTTTCAAGCCAATTGTTTGTTATTTCTTTGATGGAATTTGAATCAGCAAGCAGGTGAAGGAGGCTCCCATCCCAGATGAAGAACCTTTTTGTCATCGGTTCCAGGTATTACACCCCAGATGGTAAGCTACGCAGTGACCACAGTCATTGAGTTAGATTTGTTTGGAGGTCAACCAAAAAACGGAGTTGTACTTTCCTCAGCAGCTGTTGATATTCTCAGCTGATGGGGTGGGTGCAGTCACTGTAACGTGAACTTCAAAAGGTCCACCGCAGGGTTCATGAGTCCCTCCTGGACCCTAAGACAATAACCAGTTTACATTCCTTCCAACCAGGTGACTGGGTCATTGTAAAGAAGCTTGAGGGATGAGACATCTGGATCCATGCCAACCACTGCAAGAAGCTGCTAAACTACAACAAAGGATGAGGAGTATCTTTGTTTATTTAAATTTTTAAAGTGTATTTTCCAACTAGCTAAGAAAGCGAACAGGACACATGGTTGTGTCTATTCTGAACCTCCACCGAGCTAGTAGTACCTAGTAGTACCCCAGCGATGACAGCGGTGACAGCGGTACATGCTATAAATAGGATGTTCATATTGGTATGAGGAGTTTTGACAAATTGGTAAAATTCAAACAGACACTTGTCAATAGAAGTTAACGATGCATTTCTAGAGGGTAAAATTTATTCTTGCCAGCTTTGGTATTGGGACAACTAGGTAGCCCACAAGTGTGCTTCAACTTTAGTTTGGTATTAATGCGGGTCTACAGCTTATAAGGTAATTCCTCTAATGCAAGAAGTTCATGCGTCCGGGTGAAACTCGTCCCAGCATCTTATGTTGCGGCCCATCGAGAGGATCTGATGGCGCGAGAGAAGGTAAGAACGGCAGGGACAGCTGGAAGGGAATTGTTCATCAACCCCGATTAGGTCTGAACATGGTTTCCTGCTTGTACATAGTGGGGGCTTGAGCTTATGAAACGGCTGAACAATTGTTATACCTGGATGGGTGATACTAGTGACTGGGAATCTTTGGGGATTTTTTTATTTTTCACCAGATCATGGCTGAAGGAAGTAGGGGTGTCTATATATATATATATATATATATATATATATATATATATATATATATACAGTGGGGATGGAAAGTATTCATACCCCCTTAAATGTTTCACTCTTTGTTATATTGCAGCCATTTGCTAAAATCATTTAAGTTAATTTTTTCCTCATTAATGTACACACAGCACCCCATATTGACAGAAAAAAACACAGAATTGTTGACATTTTTGCAGATTTATTAAAAAAGAAAAACTGAAATATCGCATGGTCTTAAGTATTCAGACCCTTTGCTGTGACACTCATATATTTAACTCAGGTGCTGTCCATTTCTTCTGATCACCCTTGAGATGGTTCTACACCTTCATTTGAGTTCAGCTGTGTTTGATTATACTGATTGGACTTGATTAGGAAAGCCACGCACCTGTCTATATAAGACCTTACAGCTCACAGTGCATGTCAGAGCCAATGAGAATCATGGGGTCAAAGGAACTGCCTGAAGAGCTCAGAGACAGAATTGTGGCAAGGCACAGATCTGGCCAAGGTTACAAAAAACTTTCCGCCCCCACTGTAGGTGGATGCAGCATCGTTGTGATGCTGCATCTCTCCTCTGCCATCTCTCAGGATGAGAACTGAGTGATCAAACACAGCTGATCGCTCAGTTCTCCCCGCCACTCTCAGCAGAGAGCCGTGACTGTCAGTCTCTGGCTTTCTGCTCTGCCTCCCCCCACACTTACTGGAGCGCTGGGCTGTGGAGGTGGTGGGAGCGGCCGACTAAGCCAGGCCCCTGGGTGGATCCCAACCATATGGTCGCAATCTTTCCCCAGCTAGGACCACCCCTGTGATGTCAGCCAACAGTGGGCTTCGGACCACTGTAGGCTGAAAACGGGTCACAGGGAAACAGAATGAACTGCACTCCTGTGATCCACAGGTGGAGTGCAGTCAAACAAACGTTGGCTGTACTTCTCCTTTACCTAAATTTGCCTAGAAGCATACTCTAAACTAGGAGGGTGCTACACATATTTTTTATGTTGACTTTCAACATAGAACTGAACTCTGGAAAGAGAGAAAGAGGAAAAAGCTTCAAGGAGAAGTATGGCCAAAGCTAAGCTTTTTTAGCTACACTTCTCCTATGGATCACAGGAGTGTAGTTCGTTCTGCACCCACGTCCGTTTTTCACCCGTTTTCGTCTAACGCCCGTTGATGTCACTCATCCGATCCAGGCTCGGGAAAGATCATGACCATATGGTTGGGATCCACCAAGATGCCTGGACCGGCAACTGGCTCAGCCTCACAGCAATCTGCTGAAAGCCTGAGCCAGCCCCTCCTAACCCCTCCACAACCCAGCACTCCAGTGAGCGCTGGAGGGGAGGGCGGAGACCTGCTGACTCACAGTCACAGCTCTCTGATCAGAGCGGATCAGGAAAACTGAGCAATCACTGCAGAGCCGGCGGGGGACAGATGCAGCATCAGATCAATGCTGCATCCACCTAGGTCAGTATAATCGTTTGTTTTTTTTTTTAATCCCAAAATTCTCATTTAAATATACATTGATAGGAATCATTGACATGTGTAACTGTGGGAATTATTTAAGAATCTTTACTTAAAGTGTAAATTCACATTCAGCAATATTTTCCAAAAATCCCCCTATGCTTTTCCATATCTTCTGAAATGTACATACCACCTCCCTTCATCACACATACAGCTATGAGGAGGGCACTCCACAAAAACTGCTGGTCCCTCGCATTTTCCCCGTGCAGGTCGGAGAGAGTGCACTGCACATACATTCAGCTTAAATGGGCAGGAGAGGTTGCTACGGTTGTTGGGCGCTAATATGTGCTGTTCATATGATTATGGCGAATTTCCCATTAGTTTTCACTGAAAATTTCCAAAGCAGCTGTTTTGCAAATTTTTAGTTTCAGCGGGCAACGGTATCTTTAACATTAGCTGGCTGTGAAGGAGCGGACCATTAAGCTGACGACTGTGTCCACGGAGCGACCCCCCTCCTGAACCATACCAGGCCACATGCCCTCAACATGTGGGGGGTGCTCTGCCCCCCACCCCAAAGCAACTTGTCCCCATGTTGATAACCAATGACTTTTTTTTTATCTAGAACTCTACCAGTAACAGCAATTCCTGCTGGGCCACTCTTCCTTTCCATGGTTGTGGCTAAGGCTGGATGTTCACCATCAGATGCTGCCCACTCCCTGATACAATTACAGCCAC
Organism: Aquarana catesbeiana; assembly: GCF_042186555.1. Taxonomy (NCBI): domain Eukaryota; kingdom Metazoa; phylum Chordata; class Amphibia; order Anura; family Ranidae; genus Aquarana; species Aquarana catesbeiana. Next base: position 945,197,036 of record NC_133324.1, on the reverse strand, counting down.
ATTTACCTTTACATTTACCTGTTATCAATCACCTTTGTGAGTACAGTTTTATTAGTTTAATAAATTCATATACTTTTACCACTTACTACCCTAGGGAGAGATTACGCTGTGTTTCTCCCTTTCTGTTTGAACTTACCAGGGGCTGCTTCTTATGGATGTCACAAGGGAATAGAGCGGTGCCAGCAGTGGTGTCGGGAGGGGGGCTGACCCGAGCTATAGCCCAGAGTGGGCCCCCTAAAAGCCTGGATCTTGTATTGGTCATTGACAATTATTAGCCCTGAGTCCCAAGGCCTGGGGTTGGCCAGGAATTCGGGGCTATATAGGGCCAGACCGCCTGCCCTGGGGCCACTTTTGCGGGGCCGATCCTGGGCGGGTGCATGGGCTGCCTCTGAAGGGAAGGCTGGGGGAGCGCCACCGGATTACACAGGGCTGTGATTTTTCGCTTACCCGGCACGGCAACAGTGTCCAATACGGTCCAATGCCAGATGTGTGACATTCATCATAGGAGCCTGTCCAGGAGGCAGGACTTAGTGTGACAATAAGCGGAAGATCCCTGCTCTGTGTAAACCAGGAGCTCTCCTCTCCCCATGCACTAGCAAGACTGCGCTGATGGGCACTGGCAAGGCCACGCTGATGGACACTGGTGAGGCTGAGCTGATGGGCACTGATCAGGCTGCATTAATGGGCACAGGTAAGGCTTCATTGATGGGCACTGATCAGGCTGCATCAATGAGCACTGATGAAGCTGCATTGATGGGCAGTGGTGAGGCTGCATTGATAGGCAGTGGTGAGGCTGTACTGATGGGCACTGATTAGGCTACATTGATGGGCACAGGTGAGGCTGCATTGATGGGCATTGGTGAGGCTGCATTTATGGGCACTGATCAGACTGCATTAATGGCCACTGGTGAGGCTTTATTGATGGGCACTGATCAGGCTGCATTAATGGCCACTGGTGAGGCTTTATTGATGGGCACTGATCAGGCTGCACTGATGGACACTGATCAGCCAGCTCAAGTGAGCACTCAGTATGCTGTCACTGAGGCCTGCTGGACAGCACTAGAACAGGCGCAGCCCAGCCAGGCTGCAACCAGTAAGTGAACCCAACTGCCCCCCCCCCCCGCCCCCCCGATGCCAGGCATGGGCTGGACTTACTTACTTTAAAATGTGGAAGGGGCTGAAGCCCCTGGTCTTTTTTCCACCTAGCAACACCCCTGCTCTACTGTATTAATTAGTTCCTCGGTTTGCTGTCTTATCCTTCTTCTCTGTCATTAATATGAGATAAATTGTGTGTGAAACATCTTATCAGTCCATATAATTAATTGCTATGATTAATCTGTTATGACCATAGACACACATTGTCCTGCTGCTTTCTAGCCATTCACAATTCCCTCATGTAGGGGCAATAGTGCAATGTGTCCTACAAGTTGGGGTGCAGAGCTGTGCTGTGCTGGCCATTGTGGTATGTTATCTATGGAAGCTGTGTCCCCCCCACTCACACTCAATACACATGTTTTCAGCATGGCTCTTTATGTTGGAGCAGATGACAGAGAAGGATAAGACAGCAGAGGAACCAGAGAATCCAGCACTGCCTGCTTCCCTATACTGTGTGCTGTAACTAAGATAGATTTACATATTCATATACAGAGCAGAAGACATGCATGTCTGCAGAATGATGGTCTGTGGGTGTTACTACATTATTGCTCATTGGTCCTAAAATCTTCCTAATAGAGACTACTATATTTATAAACTCAGAATTCTGACTTTGAATCTCAGAATTCTGACTTTGAAACTCAGAATTCTGACTTTGAAACTCAGAATTCTGACTTTGAATCTCAGAATTCTGACTTTGAATCTCAGAATTCTGACTTTGAAACTCAGAATTCTGACTTTGAAACTCAGAATTCTGACTTTGAATCTCAGAATTCTGACTTTGAATCTCAGAATTCTGACTTTGAAACTCAGAATTCTGACTTTGAATCTCAGAATTCTGACTTTGAATCTCAGAATTCTGACTTTGAAACTCAGAATTCTGACTTTGAAACTCAGAATTCTGACTTTGAATCTCAGAATTTGGACTTTTAATCTCAGAATTTGGACTTTTAATCTCAGAATTCTGACTTTGAATCTCAGAATTCTGACTTTGAATCTCAGAATTCTGACTTTGAAACTCAGAATTCTGACTTTGAATCTCAGAATTTGGACTTTTAATCTCAGAACTCTGACTTTGAATCTCAGAATTCTGACTTTTAATCTCAGAATTCTGTAGATTTTTTTTTTTTTTAACTTACAATTCTGAATTTCAATCTCAGAATTCTGAGTTTCAAAGTCAGAATTCTGCTTTTTTTTATGATGGCCCCAGGGCTCTTCCATAGGATGGCAGATGGGTTAGGGTGGGTTTTCCCCCAAGTAAACTGTAAGCAGAGACTCGCATTCATGGTACCTAACAAGGACAAAAGTTACAGACACTAGGGTGTGCTGTCTCTGTCAAGTCCCTTTGCCTCACAAGTACTTCTACAAGGACTCTTGTTTAAGAGCCAAACAGAATGTTTCTTTACCAAGGAGTAGACAGATTTATATGCTGAGCATGTCAGTTCGGGATGCGCTTTGCAGGGGGACTGCTGGACTCCTTTTGAGGGAGCAATTATCCCAGCAGAAATACACATGCCGTAAAGAGTTTTGTATTTGTTCAATTACCCGGTGGAGGATGGTAACCCCCTTTGCCCGGTAATGCTAGTGTGATAGTAAGTATAGGTTAGAAATATTTGTGTCTTCTTTTAGGTATGGTGAAGTTGTGACGGCTGTCTATCTCACGGATGAAGGCCCATGGTAAGCAGAGTATTCCTCCTGTGGGAGCAATGCTTTGATTTCGCTTGTATGGAATGTTAGATGTAGGGATCTACAGTCAGGCCATGTAAATATTATTGTATTGATATTGTATACAGTGACAATTAATGTTAACCCTGTTTTTAAGTTCGTTACCTTTTTGCCCATCCCCTTTAATACAATGAGATGCTCTTTCTTACTTAAATTTAAGGAGTTACTCTGAAATTCATTCCCCACAACTGGGGACAGTTGTGATTTAAGTGGGGGGTGTATGTAGCGGGCACCTACTTTTAGGTAGGTGACCCTTCTTGGTAGTTTTCGTGCCAGGTAAATTTAGACAGGCTTGTGCCATTACAGCAGGCCTGTCTGTTGTCAATTTCCATTTTGAGTGGCAGGTAGTTTGTATGCTAGTCTCGGCCAATCATTAACCTGCTTTGGCATGCCCGGGACTCTCATATAAAAGGGGGTCACGTGGTGTCCGGGGAGGTTCGTTTGCAGTCCTGCTCTGAGGAGCGGAGGAGGCCAGCCTGGTCCCCCGAGGGGAGAGGGAGGTTTTCCCCTCCGGGGAACCAACGGAGCTTTTCCCTTGCAGTAAAGGGGAATGGAGAACTGGTCCTCCATGAAGGAACAGACGACACTTCACAGCATGTGATCGCTGGTGTCGTTGGCCGCCCCTGCGGGGAGGGGAGCGGGCCACAAAGAAGAAAAGCATCAGTAACACTGATGCTCAATCCGGCAGGTCTGAGACCCGTTTTCTGATTGGCCGAAAAGAGAAGACACCAGATTGGCCGCAGAGAAGGAGGAAATAGAAGCCAGAGCCGTCGCTTGTGGAGACTGGAGAGCAGGGGAAGGGAGAGCCGCACCGCCGCCGAGAGCCTGGGAGAAGCACTGATGGGGTCCCGCCCACCAGCCTGTGGGCCCACCCACACCCGCCCATTGGCCTGTGGGCCCACCCACACCCGCCCACCGGCCTGCAGACTGGGGGGGTACTGTTTGCTGCCCCCCCAAGAAAATTACCACCGGCCGCCACTGGAGCAGGGGGTGGGGCCTGAGCCGGGACTCTTATGGACTCACAGAGAGGGGCTCGGGAGCGAGCACACACCAGTGCCCCCATGGCAAGTAGCTTGCTATTAGGGGCACTGGTCAAGGGGGGAGGAGTCAGGAGCACCAGTGCGGGACCAGAGAAGAGGAGGATCGGGGCTCCTCTGTGCAAAACCATTACAGAGCAGGTAAGTATAACATGTTTGTTATTTAAAAAAAAAAAGGAACAAGCCTTTACAATCACTTTAACATCTTTCACTATTAATTCTTAACAAAATAATATTTTTGGCACTAAAAAAAATACGTTCTACCAATTTTGCAAGCTATATTTTCTATTGAATTACAGCTTTGCAATTTCTTTCAGCGTGCTTGTGGATTTATGATGAAATCTCCTTCGAGGCAGATTATTACAAATTGCTACAGATTGGTTTGGCAACAAATAGATTACCTCACAGTGTTTTATGCTTATGTTTTATGTTTCCGACATGAATGCTTTCACAGAGATAACATTACAAAATATGTTTACTGACTTCCATTAATGAAAAGTAAATGCAACGCTCAGTTCAAGATCAGGGCTATAGGTTGTTTGCCTAACCATATACGCTGTTCTTATCTTTACTATTCTGTAGCTAATACATATTTTGATAGGAGTTGTGGGTTCTCCTTATCTATCTGCTTACTGACATTCATTGCTTAAACACTAAGTAAATAATCATGCTTCCTTATCAGTCTATATAAGTCCGCAAGCCCCCCCCCCTTAAGTTCGCACAAATCTCTTTTACAGAAGTTTTGGAGGCATGGGGCATTTAGAGCCATAAAAAAAACACTGCCAGCGTATCCAGGAGCAGCAGAGTTTTGGCAGAAAAAACACTTGACGTGTGTCAACGCGTTTTAATGCTAGGCGTGTTTAGCACTTGAGCATCAGTGGTCACAATAAATTATCATTTTGGCCAATGGAATGAATTAATGCCCAAGTGCTTGATGCTTTTACACGCGTTTACAAGCGTCAAGCGTTTTTCTTGCCAACACGCTGATTCTAGAAAAGAAAGGCGTCTAGGAGAGATGGCCAAATGTCCGGTGTGCATGAGGCCTCAACCTGGGACTTCATATCTAGGCCCAGATCCTGAATGGTGATGGCACATAGGCAGTGATGTATTTAGGTTTTGTGCTGCCCTAAGCCTGACTAAACTTCTGCACCCCCTAATTTAAATATGACCCACCCCTTCCTGTTTAATGCCCACCCTGTCATCTGTAAACCACACCCCTTCCTCCTGATGCTTCATATTTTTCTCTTAGAGCTCCACCTCAACTGCAGTGAACTCCTGCAGTTGGATTTTCAGGTGCTTGAAGACATCGCTCCAGATGATGTCAGAGTGACGAAACGCGTAGGGAGGAGTCAGCATACTTTCTTGCATCACTTCCGGTTGTCGGCGCTAGTGTCAGCAATACAGGTTTTATTGTGTTTTCAAAAATGTGAGTACAATTCCACATGTTTTTAACTGGAATAAAGTTTTAAAAACAATATTACACTATTGGGGCCCCTCTCTCTTTTATGGTACACAAGCGGAACAACAGCAATACATCCCGGATTGGCCAAAAACCAGGGTGCTATGCAGTGGCATATACTGCGAATAGGAAAAAAAGGCCAGAAGGCCAAATGCTGCGCTAGAAATAAATATAATAAACTTGAAATAAACCAAGTAAGGAGAGCTGCCAGCACCAAGAGTCTACAATGCAAAACCCAAAATCATAAAGTAAAATACAGGTGCAGCGCTATTATCACAAAATGGTCAGAGCAGTCAAAAAAAAAAAAGAAAACTGAAGTGGAGTGCCAGCTCCAAAAATGAGTGAGTGGAAATCGTAAATATTACGGCACCAATAATGTGCTAAAAAAATTAACAAAGACACTCAAAATAAGATAAATAATAAAACATAAATATAAAGCATAAATGTAAAGATAATCATATAAATTGAGCATTAAAAGGGTGATTGAATAATTAATCTCAACCGTAGGTGAAAGCAATCCGGATAAGAAAATGCTGGATTGGTGTCACTCAAAAACATAAAAGCAGAAAGGGCCAAATGATCACAATACACTCCTATCTTATCAGCTTGTTGGCCTAGGCCAAGATACAGCGCTGCACATAGGCTCCTGGTTCAGAATAAAGTGAGTATGTAGGAGAATAGATGGGAATTTACTAAGCAGGTAGGCGGCAGTTCAGTCATATAAAAATATCAGTAGTCCCTTCCCTGATTTGAAGGGTTGTTGCTGTGAGTGAGCAAGTCTCCTTTTGTTAACCTCCCTTGTGGTATTCCTGAGTGTGGCTCGGGGGTTCATTTTAATTACCAAAAGCGGTAACCCCGAGCCACACTCGGGATAGCATCGTAGTATCCTTGTACAGTTACTTACCTTGTCCCCAGGAAACCTGCGATGTCCTCCCGCTGTGTCCCCCGCCGGATCCTCGGCCCGATCTATCAATGTTCCCGGCTCCGTTCCCTGCGAGCGTTGCGACACATGGGGGCGGAGCCCAGCGGCAAATCAAAAAAGTACAAAAAACATAACACACATAATATACTGTAATCTGTAAGATTACATTACTGTATCAAATCATTTCACCTCCCTTTTGTCCCTAGTGCTTTGTCCAGTGCCCTGCATGCAGTTTTATATTCTATATACTGTTCTTTCAAGTGAGTTATTCCTAAGAATTACAGGCCTACAATATAAAACAACAAATTTCCATGCAAAACAATGTACCGCTTTGAGATTCAAAGATCAGACATAATCATACCGCCAGGGAAGTTAAGGCAGTATCTAAATAGAAAAATACCCTAAATAGAAAAATACCCTAAATAGAAATACCCTCAAAAGTATTGGGACGCCTGCCTTTACACGCACATGAAATTTAATGGCATCCCAGTCTTATGCCCCGTACACACGATCGGACTTTGTTCGGACATTCCGACAACAAAATCCTAGGATTTTTGTCTTGCATACACACGGTCACACAAAGTCGTCGGAAAATCCGATCGTTCTAAACGCGGTGACATAAAACATGTACGTCGGGACTATAAATGGGACAGTAGCCAATAGCTTTCATCTCTTTATTTATTCTGAGCATGCGTGGCACTTTGTACATCGGATTTGTGTACACACGATAGGAATTTCCGACAACGGATTTTGTTGTTGGAAAATTTTATATCCTGCTCTCAAACTTTGTGTGTCGGAAAATCCGATGGAAAATGTCCGATGGAGCCCACACACGGTCGGAATTTCTGACAACAAGGTCCTATCACACATTTTCCGTTGGAAAATCCGACCGTATGTACGGGGCATACGTCTGTAGGGTTCCATATTGAGTTGGCCCACCCTTTGCAGCTATAACAGCTTCAACTCTTCTGGGAAGGCCGTCCACAAGTCCTGACCTCAACCCGATAGAACAACTTTGGGATGAATTAGAGCGGAGACTGCGAGCCAGGCCTTCTCGTCCAACATCAGTGACTGACCTCACGAATGCGCTTCTGGAAGAATGGTCAAACATTCCCATAGACACACTCCTAAATCTTGTGGACAGCCTTCCCAGAAGAGTTGAGGCTGTTATAGCTGCAAAGGGTGGACCAACTCAATATTGAACCCTACAGACTAATGCCCCGTACACACGGTCAGATTTTCCGATGGAAAATGTCCGATCGCAGCATGTTGTCGGAAATTCCGACCGTGTGTGGGCTCCATCGGACATTTTCCATCGGATTTTCCGACACACAAAGTTGGAGAGCAGGAGATAAAATTTTCCGACAACAAAATCCGATCGCGTCAATTCTGACCGTGTGTGGCCTGTTCCGACGCACAAAGTGCCACGCATGCTCAGAATAAATAAAGAGATGAAAGCTATTGGCCACTGTCCCATTTATAGTCCCGACGTACGTGTTTTACATCACCGCGTTTAGAACGATCGGATTTTCCGACAACTTTGTATGACCGTGTGTATGCAAGACAAGTTTGAGCGAACATCCGTCGGAAAAAATCCTAGGATTTTGTTGTCGGAATGTCCGAACAAAGTCCGACCGTGTGTACGCCCTATAAGACTGGGATGCCATTAAAGTTCATGAGCATGTATAGGCAGGCGTCCCAATACTTTTGACAATATAGTGTAAATTTAATGTCTGAAAAAGTCAATTAGTTATATAGCTTATAAGGTTAATAAAAGACACAGGTCCATTGAGTTTAACCTATGTGTGTGTGTGTGTGTGATTTTTAATCTCTAACAATCCCCATAGCCCTGTTTTCGGAGAAAGCCATCTAAATCATTTTTATCAACACACTCAGCAGTTACCACTTCCTAGGGCAGAGAGTTCCACATTTTTTACTACTGCTCTAACAGTAAAGAACACTTGCCTCAATCTAAGGTTAAACATTCTTTCCTCTAGCCTCAAATTTTGGTAGTGTGTCCTTATCAGGGGCCTTAGAGCAAACTGTTTTTTTCAGTTACTGGTGTCACCTTTGATATATTTGTACAAGGTGCACCAGACTGAACTATAAAAAAATGAAATTTGGATTAATCTTGCAAGATCTAAATTTAAAAAATAAATTTAACTGAATTATTTTATAAATGCAGGACAAATATCCAATTAATTACGCGTAAGTTAATAAATAAAGTGCAAAAACCATATATTTTTTTTTACAAGAGATGCAAAAACCATATATACCACAACATCTATAAATACTTTCCAGAGAGATCCAATGGTGCCAAAAGCTGAAAAGAAATAATAATTTTGTGCTGAGTGTGAGTTTCAAAGTCAGAATTCAGTTTTTTTTTTTATGATGGCCCCAGGGCTCTTCCATAATATTCTACTAGTGATAATTCTAGGAAAAAATAATAATTTTATCCAAGCCCCGTCTTCAAAGCAGGATTCCGTCCTAAAAAAAAAAAAATAAAGTCAGCAGCTACTAACACTGTAGCTGCTGACTTTAAATAAGTATTTACCTGTCCTGGGTGCCCACGATGTCGGCCGCCAGAGGCCGACCCGTCCCTCGGCTCTCGGGTCCCGGCACCGCCATCCTAGGAAAGGGAAACAGGCAGTGGAGCCTTGCGGCTTCACTGCCAGTTTCCTACTGCGCATGCGCGAGCGGCACTCCGTTCTGTGAATGGCCCCATGGTGTTCTGGGAACACACACAGTTCCCAGAAGACAACGGGGCCGCACACCGAGGAGAAGAACTCACCGCGGAAGAGGAAGAGGCAGATTAGGAAGACTGCCTAGCAACAAGGGTTTAGGCAAGTTTAATTTTTTTTTTTTCCAATTTTTTTTTTTTAACTTTTTTTAGGATTTTTGGTGATTTTTTTTTTCAGGGTGGCCCTCCACTTTAACTTTTATGTTCAGCCAAATTTCTGTGCATCCATGTGAACACCAACACAGCGGGGAAGGCTCCCCACTGGCAGAATTCAATAGCACAGGGAGAAGGATTCCCCCATCCACATTGGATGTGTGGATGGGGGAATTGGCTCCAACGAAAAAAAAAAAAGAATAAGGTATGGCCGGCCTTACACTGGTGGTCAGTGGGACAAGGCATGTTCCTTACAGTGGTTGTCAGTCGGGAGAATGCTCCTTACATTGGTGATCAGTGGGAAGAATGATCCTTACATTTATGGTTAGTAGGATGAAACATGCTCGTTACAATGGTGGTCAGTAGGAGGCATAATGTTCTTTTACATTGGTGATCACTGGGAAGAATGCCCCTTACATTATTGGTCAGTGGGAAGAATGTTTCTTACATTGGTGGTCAGTGGGAAGAATGCTCCTTGCATTGGTGGCTTGTGGTCTAAATGCCCCTTTTCTTGTTAATCAGTAGAAGAAAGAATGCCACCCGTACGGAAAGCTAAAAATATTATTTCTTTCAGTTGTTACTTATCTCATAGAGGAGAGAAGGGGCTTTACTGGTCTTAGGCCCCTGGCTCTGCCTAGAGCTGTTGGCTCTGGAACTATGAAAGCACCACCAGGCGGTAAGTCAGCCCACCACTTATTGTTGCTCAAGGAACCCTTATTGTTGCTCAAGGCTTCACATAACCTAGTTTGGTTGGGAAAAAGCAAAACATTTGCAGCGATTTGCAGCCAGCGGTCAAAACATTCCTATCCTGAACGCAATTCTCCTGCATTCGGGAGAGGGAGGTTGAGGTAGGTTGAATCTCCCCTAACTGCAACAGCGTCTAAACTCTTGTAAAAGACTATGTGTACATGGACACATAGGCTTTTATGGAGTTGAGTTCAGGAGCTTTTCCAAAAAAACAGCCAAAAGCTGCTAAACTCAAGTTTAGAAGCTGTAGTGTACAGGGTTGATCCTGAGGGGGTGCACAGGGTGTATCGCGCCTAGGCACCGCGAGCTGAGGCACAGGGGGGCGCCGAAGCTCAAGTAGCCAGGGCCACCATCCATGCTGAATTCCGAAGCCCAGTGCAAGCTCCGGCACTGAGCCCCAGTAACTGGCTGGCCTAAAGGGGGCTCGCTAGCGTGGGCCTTCCCCTAGCCAGGTAATCCCCACGCAATGATCACCCCTCTGTGGCAGCCGACACCAACATCTCTCTCCGCTGACAGTCACTAAGGAATCTTCCTCCTCCCCCTCCTTGGCGCCGATGTTTTTCATCAACACAGACAGGAGAAGGAGGGACATTGCATCAAAAGAGTCATGCTGATGATCTGAGGTCTGTCACAGGGTAAATTTATGGATGGATACATAGGAGGGGACACAGTAACCAGGAAGGGGGGGCAGGTAACAGGGATGCACAGCACACATGGTGGAGTGATGGGGAGGGGGGTAGGAGGATTTTTGCTGGGGGGTGCTTTGGGAGGGGAGAGGACTTGTGCTGGAAGGTGGGGTGGGGGGATTTCAAGTCCTCTCCTCTCCCAAAGCACCCCCAGCACAAATCCTCTTACCAGCCCTCCCTCCAAATCACAGAGATGCAGCCTGCCACAGCGGACTAATGGGCATGGGACATGTGAGAGGGTTCCCTGTCTGTCCTCATCCCAGGGGCCCTTCTCTGTCCTCATTCCAGGGGCCCCTCTATGTCCTTGTCCCAGGGGCCCCTCTCTGTCTTTGTCCCAGGGGGTCCCTCTCTGTCCTCATCCCTGGGGGTCCCTCTCTGTCCTTATCCCAGGGGGTCCCTCTCTGTCCTCATCCCAGGGGGTCCCTCTCTGTCCTCATCCCAGGGGGTCCCTCTCTGTCCTCATCCCAGGGGGTCCCTCTCTGTCCTCATCCCGGGGTGTCTCTCTCTGTCCTTATCCTGGGGGGGAAGGTCCCTCTCTGTCCTCATCCAACGGCATCCCTCTCTGCCCTTTTCCCTAAAAGGCAACTATGATAGGGGGGCTCAGGACAGTAAGGACTTGTTTACATTTGCAGTTTGGGGGTGGTAAAACCCCCATAGATGAGCCCTGTTTTTACCATGGCGCCTTTAACTGCAGTGGCCACGGGTGTACACATGTCGCAGAAGCAACAGAGGTTATACACCCTGTCACACTTAACAGGTGTAGCGTTTTTGCCAAGCATGACCCATTTAAATGGAGAGGTGGAGTCGTTGCCATAGAAACATTTGTAAAGGGGAGGAGTTAATAGGATGACCATGCCCAGGTGGGGGCGCCAGAAATGTTTCTGTACCCAGGCGTCTGTGACCCTAGGATCGGCCCTGGTAGTGTATATGATCCCTTAGAACCTGTGGAGTAACCCAAGCTGAGGAAGGCAGGTATAACGTTTTATTTTTTACATAGAAAGTAACTCTATGTGACAGTCAGTCCTGGGTGCACTTTTTCTCTTCATGGTTTAGATCAGCCAATCTCAACCAGGGTTCCTCCAGAGGTGGCTAGGGGTTCCTTGAGCTGTGGCAGATTTACCACCTATTTGATGGTGCCTACATAGTTTTGAGCCAATGCCACTTGAAGGAGCCATTGGTATGACACCAATGATATTTATAGCTCTCTGTAAGGGGGCTAGTCTTACAACCACTGTAAAAAAAATGGCATTCTTCTCACGACCACCAAAGTAAGGGGCATTGTTCCCACTGACTCCCAAATAATGGGTTTTATCAGGGGTTCCCCGAGACCTGAAAATTACATTAAGGGTTCCCCTGGGGTAAAATGCTTGGGAAAGGCTGGTTTAGATATTACAGGGCCAAATACTAGAGACAGCAAAACGGATTTCCTAACTGGCTTTGGACTTCAGAAATTATTAGATGATTAAATGTACACAGTAAGGGGAAGTCGCACAGATGGAAAGGCATCCCTACAATGACTACTGTACATAGCTGAAGTGACTGAGCTAAGTGGCCGTCAACAGAGACTGACAGTAAAATGTTCAAAGAATGAATTACAAAGTTAGACTAGTCATTACAATCCACAATAAACCATTTACTACATTGACATTTGACATTCATTACATGATTTATTTAGCTAGAAGCGTTGGAAACAAGACTTTCCGCTTGTAATATTGACATTCCTCTATGCAGTGTTTACCCAACAGTTAGAATTGTCTATAAATGTGTCATACAAGCATTATCCACCCACAGCTATTTGCACAATTGTGTATAATTTAATTATTCTGTGCTCAACCAAACTAATAATGTGATCAAAAAACGTTTAATTAATCAAAAAATTGTATATATAAAAAATATTTATAAAAATTGTGTATATATATATAAAAATGTATATGTCAAAAATATATCATAAACAATTCATATGTGAAAAAAGGAGTAGAGATTGTGTGTATACATACAGCTATCTAAAAGAATTAAATACTCAATTCCCAAGCATATATAGAAAAAAAAGAATGCGCAAATAAACACATCAATAAAAAATCATGCAATATCCACATAACATGTGAGTGAATAAATCGCTAAAAATCTATAATGTTTTTTGAAAGTCTCAACCAGCTCTGAAAAAAATAATAAATAAAAAATCAATCAAAGCAATTATGATTAATGTGTTAAAAAAAGTCCCAACAAGACGTGATGAGTAAGGTAAAAAATGAAGATAACTTCTGATGCAACCCCTAGGGATCCTTAAAGATGATGTTGCAATGCTTTAATATCCAAACAGAAAAAAGTAAAAAGAACAGATGGCCACTTACCGAACATGATGGACCCCAAGTTATAGGGCTCAAATTTGCCTGACATCCACAATCAGCTGTAATGTTCCACCCGGTCCACTTCAGGAAGGATTAACATAAAGAGATTGTTTTCAGTGTTAGTTATAAAATAAATTACAACAAAATGGCCACTACAACTATAATTCTAGTCCTCTAGTGATTATTGCATTGTCTTCAAAAATGGGCGACGGATAATACACATGCGGCTCCAACAAAATGGCCGCTGTCACATTTCCTGTGCATGGTATATAAATATAGATGAAATTAATCAATCCTATCCCCTGATGAAGTCACGTGGGTGTGACGCAACACGTAGGGCCCCCGGTAACTGGAAATGATGCAAGATACCATGCAATGCTGAGTATACACCAGATTACATGCGTTTTTTACTGTTATTGATGTAAGAGGCTTTCTTAATATAACACATTGTTGTTGTTTGACATTTTACACTATGGGAGGCATGTTTATTTTGTTCTAACATAGTGCTGAGCGGATGCATTGGAGATTTAAAGGGACCACAGGTGTCTTAAGGGGACCATTACCTGAATAACCCCGGGAATTGTACCTAATGGAGGAGGAGAGTGGTGGAGCAGCATACAAGTTTATTGAATATATTATTCAAAGGCTTGTCTGAATTTTATCTGAGGTGAGAGTTCTGAGAGCATGGGAACTGTGCACAAAGGTGGAAGTTCACTATTGTTTATTTATGTTACACGTGAATACCGTCTAAGCAGGAGAAGGTGGTTGATATGCAGCACACTGGGAGCATGGACTTCATTTCATCCATACATGACCTCACTATAGTCACTATTACTGTAGCACTGCACTTTATATTGGACTTTTATGAAGAATTGATATTTGCACATATATTGTTCATTCCTTTATTGATATTTTATTGATTTTCACGTATTGGATTTAGGCTGCACAACCCTACTCTACACTATTACATTCCCCATAGACACACTCCTAAACCTTGTGGACAGCCTTCCTAGAAGAGTTGAAGCTGTTATATCTGCAAAGGGTGGGTCAACCCAATATTGAACCCTACGACCTAAAACTGGGGTGCCATTAAAGTTCATGTGCGTGTAAAGGCAGAGGTCCCAATACTATGTAACTATGTAACTTATGACAATAAAGTGTATTTCTATTTACATCCTCTTGCCCACAAACTTGCATTGAACTTGCGATCAGGTCCACCTGAGAACCAAGAGGAACCCTTGAAGTAAATTTCAGGACTTGGGGAACCCCTTCTAAAACTAATTTGTTGGAGATCAGTGGGAAAGATTACCCCTTTGCCATGGTGGTTATAATGCCTCCATTATAGACAGCTAAAAAGACTATTAGTGTTATGCAGTTGGCTCTGCCGATTGACATAGGATCCAGAATTATGCAAGCACCATCAAATGGAACGTCAATCAGCCACAGCTCAAGGAACCCCAAGCAAACTCTGGAGGAACCCCGGGGTTCCAGGGAACCCTGGTTGAGAAAGCCTGGGCTAGACAAAGGCTTCTCAACATCTCCTAAATTAGATGATAATAACTAATATTCTTGATCCATATTGATATCTGTGGGTCTGTGTTACAGCTTCCAACACAACCTGGGTGGGATCAAGGTATAAAGTGATTCAATATTGATCCCCAATAGGAGGCACCCTTCTCCAGTAGTTAACCCATCCATACACTGTAAAACATCCCCAGTATCTAAAATAAAAGTTGGCAAGTGATGGTCCCAAGTGATTTCAAAGCTTCATCCACAAACTTACCTAAACATTTAATTGAACTTCCTATCATTGACACGGTTGGTCTTACTGGTGGAGCTATTTGGATTCCTTTGAATGTTCAGGATAAAGTAAAATACTGGTTTGTTATGTAACACTTACCCCCGAAGAAGCTGCTGGTATTTAATTTGGGCTTACCGTTCCTCTACTGTCTCACCATATCCATCTGAGGGGTCCCATTGATGACTTTTGCTTTAGTAACTTTAGATCTGACACACAGTCTCTTTCTTCAATGCTTAATTTAAGAAAAAACTACTTGCTGTTGCGGTGGGGTGGAAGTTTTAGGGGAATTCAGGTACCTTGAATTTGCAGATCAGGAATACTTTCTTTTATCCAGAGGACAACATCTCCATAACTGGATTTAGCAACCACCGGATAGGCCTCTCTCACTAACCTAGCAGCCCATGCGATGCTCGGTCATAGTCTCTGCCACAGACTTTAAGATCCGTATTAATGTTTCACAATCCTCTGGCACAGGATTGGGCAATTAACGACTTGTTGCAATATCAAGGTTTAAACACACAGTACCAGTTCCCTTGCTTACGGCACTGTATGGTAGGTGATCTGAGATGCATCCTCCAACTGAGTTTCCAGGCTCTTCTAGAGGCACTGGCCTTATTGCGCAGTCCTCTCCTGAAAAGTCCTCCCCTGGATCCTCCAGTTGCTCGGCTTCTCCCCGCAGGCAAGACAGCACAGGACCACCCCTGGATCGGTAGGCCTCCCAAGACTTTTGGGGCCTACCTTCAGTAACAACGCCTTGGGCCAGCCGGCCCCGAGACAATTTGACGGCAGAGATACACCTTAGGCCAGGAGGGCCATCAGGTTAGAAGACTAACCCCCTGTCACCAGGTCTGTCTCTTAAGTACCTCCTCCCAGAATTCACAGCAGGCACACCACATCCAGTGACTGTTTCTGGGCAAAAAGGTGCTCAAAACACCTAGCTTGTTGCAACTTCCAACCTTAGCCTGATTAATAGGGAGCCACCCCCAGGCCAAAGGGAAAACCACACAACCAGCCAAGCTGAGACAGAGCCAGAATTTACAATAATTGTAATCTGAGCTAATTACAGCTGCAGACAACTAAATTTGTACTTATAGCATCTGCATTAAAAATACCAGCGCTACAGTTACATCCATTGACTCACACAAAATCTTTCTCATTTTTTAGGAGGGAGAAGGAGACTCTTTTTGGGACGTAAATTACATAGGCTCTAACACCGAACGACCATGTTTTGGATACATCCCCGTCCCCATTGAGAACGTCCTTTTGATGACGAAACGCGTCTGGGTACGCACGCAGCGACGCTACCACGAGACCAGGAAGTAGGACGAGCTTCGCTTCCATGCTTGTATGCCGGCCGGCGACATTTACTGATGCGATATAAGTGTTTTTATTATGTAAGTGCAATACTTTGTTCATTAAATCTGCTTTTAAACGTACTTCACCATGGAGAGTTTATTATTCTATTCTGGGTGGTATACTGACGATGTGGACTTCGTGTAATGAGGACGTATCAAGGTGCTTCTTGCCAGCTATATGTCAGCTCCTAACCTATTAAAAGCCTGTGTATCACCGTGAGTCGGTAAGCACAATCTACAGCCACGGTGGTGGGGTTTTTCACTTCCCTCCCCCCCTGTTTTTGGTTGTTTTTATGTGCACACCTGGGTGATTGGTATGTTCGTATGTCCATGTCCAGCATTTAACATACTACACTATGGCCAGTCTTTTTCTTGTGTTTGCTTCTTTCCTGTATCCATTGAGGGGATTTTGATCTGACCACGGACGGTGCTGTTTGGTCCAATACCCCAGAGGCCCCGGCAAGGGTTTTTTGCCATCCGCTTATTTCTTTGGAGTTCTGGTAAGAGCAATCATAGCTCATT
The DNA here is from genome assembly GCF_042186555.1 of Aquarana catesbeiana. NCBI lineage: Eukaryota > Metazoa > Chordata > Amphibia > Anura > Ranidae > Aquarana > Aquarana catesbeiana. The sequence goes on along the minus strand of NC_133324.1, from coordinate 945,180,389 downwards.
TGGATCAGCATTCACATATATACTGAATACCTACCACGTGGGAAATTTGGACTTTATTCATTTGATTTGTGTATTTTGAAAATTTTTTTTGTTGGTGATAGATCACATTATTTATCCACCTCAACACATATAACCTTTGTTTAGCGCAGTTTATATTTTTTTCTCTTTTATATTTTTTTCTTTTTTATGTTTTGGATACATATTCAACAAATCAATAAAATACACTATATTACCAAAGACACCAGCATTTACATGCACATGAACTTTAATGGTATCCCAGTCTTAGTCCGTAGGGTTGAATATTGAGTTGGCCCACCCTTCGCAGCTATAACATCTTCAACTCTTCTGGGAAGGCTGTCTTAGAACACCTTTGGGATGAATTATGCCCCGTACACATGGTCAGATTTTCCGATGGACAATGTCCGATCGGAGCGTGTTATCGGAAATTCCGACCATGTGTGGGCGCCATCGGACATTTTCCATCGGATTTTCCGACACACAAAGTTGGAGAGCAGGAGATAAAATTTTCCGACAACAAAATCCGATTGCGTCAATTCCGACCATGTGTGGCCTGTTCCGACGCACAAAGTGCCACGCATGCTCAGAAGAAATTCCGAGACGGGACAGCTCGTTCTGGTAAACATCGCAATGGATACAGCACTTTCGTCACGCTGCAATGTTAAAAATGGTTTAATACAGCGCACTCTCTTCTTCTTTATAATGTGACAAGAATTAAGTAGTTTTGCAGCTCATATTCACACACACTTCTCTCAAAGTTTTATTTGTGTTTTTTTTAGTGGGATTCCCTGAATATATTGTTATTAGTTGTCACATCTGACAGTTTTATATATTTTTTTTTTTTTGGATTTTTAGCCTTTTTTTTTCTTTAATGTTTGGATTTTTTCCAAGGCTGATCTTTGTTCAATGTTATTTTTATTTTTACTCCAGAATATTTTTGTCTGTGTTTTGTGTGTCAAGTTACCCCAACACCATTGATATGTTTTATTATTTAATCTCAAGGAGATTGTTTGTTGTTGGTGTCCCTTGTTCATTTCACATTGTATATTTGAAATGTACCTGAATCCTCACAAACCAACTGTCATTTTTGAAGTAAAACACATAGGAGAGTATAATTCAAAACAAAAATCCTTTATTAAGGGATCAGAACCAAACAAAGAGGAAGGCAACACTGGATCAACAGGAGAAATTAGCGAAGCCTGGGACCCCCACGGCAGATATCAATTCTTCAACATCAAAATTGGTGGCCTGAGGAGTCCATATGTAAGGGAGGGCAGTCTGGTCCAGAATTCGCAGAGATCAAGATAGCAGCAGATGACATCAGTGTCCCCAGACTGTGGTACCACAAGAGGCTGCATCTTTTGGCCGACCAGACTGAACCCAGGGCAATCACTGTCTGGTCTTCCTTCCACGCTTCCTTCCCGGCTGTGGCTGTGCAGTTAGAGATGTGGCAGGAGGAGGAGTAGGACCTGGAGGAGGAGGAGGACTGGGGGGACCTGGAGGAGGACTGGGGGGACCTGGAGGAGGACTAGGAGGACCTGGAGGAGAGGGAGGAGGAGGAGGAGGACCTGCAGGAGGAGGAGGAGGACCATCCCAAAGATGTGTGTGAGGTGTAATTTGACCCCTCGTACCTTTCTCCAGAGCCTCTGATATGAGGGCCTCACACAAGACTTTTTGGCCCTCCTCCATCCTCTGCATTTTATAGGCTATGAAGGCAGCAATGTTCTCCTCCATGGTGTGGGGTGCTCCCAGGACCTCTGTAGCCCTCCAAAAGAATGCTATAGCAGCCTCCTCTAGGGTACTCCTCCTACTGCCACTTTCTGTTTTCAGGGGGGGTGGAGGGACCTTGATATCAGCCAGCCGGCTCGGCCCGGCCACCTCCTGGCTGAGACTTCCCTGTGTATGAAAAAGGGACATAGTTGTAATGTTTTGCATCAGCAATCACAATCCTAAATTAGTACTCCCAACTAACATCTAGTTAACATCATTGATTGGACAAGCAGAAATATTTAGAGGAATGCTATACCTGGCTCAATCTGGGCTCCTCCACATATCGCCTGGAAGGCCCAGGTTGGGCGTCAGAAGCCTCAACCAGGGGGAAGGAAGCGTGGAAGGAAGACTTGAGAGGGATGGCCTGGGTTCAGTCTTGCCTGCCAGAAAGTGCAGCCTGTCGTAGTACAACATCCTGGGGACATAGATGCCATCTGCTGCTCCAGATCTCTGTGAATCCAGGACTTTCTTACACTCCCTCAGATATGTGCTCCTCAGGCCACCAATGAAAATCTTTAAATAAGTGATGTCTGCCGTGGGGATCACCTGCTTCACAATTTCACACAAATGCTCCAGTGCTGCCTTCCTCTTTGCTTGGTTCTTGAAATGGGGTGGGTAATCTCCCACAGACAGGGCAGCTCACTTAGCATCTCTACGAATACTGACATGAAGTCATTGTCTTTCATTAAGATATCCATGTTCACTGCAAGACACAACACAAGACAAAGCCTAATGTCAGACAAAACTCTCCTAATCTTGTTCCAATATAGGCCTCAATCTAGAAGCAGTATAGGCACAAGTTTGTCTCTTACCTTCGTTCTTACGATCGGCGCGTCCAATGCTCCTTCCTCCGCTCACAGATCGTACGTAATATGCACTCGTGTTACGCTTTATACACACTGCGCATGCGTCTAACTCCGCCCGCCCCTGACGTTCTTTCTAGTCTATTCCCCGCCCCTTTTCGTTCGGCGCAGTGGGTGAAGAGCATGATGGCGGAGTTACAGCAGGTGCGTGCTAATTCTAGCAATGAGGAGGAGGAGGAGGAAAGGCCGGATCCAGGCACGTCCCGATCCAGAAGGAGACGTTTTAAGGCCACAAATATGTCGTTTGGGGAGATGTTGGAGATGGTCGACATCATGAGGAAGTCCGACTATGACGGAAAATATGGGCCTTACCCCAACCCCAACATCCGAAAGGCCAAGATCATGGCGAAAGTGGTCAGGAGTCTGGAGAGGAATTTCGGGGTACGAAGATCTAAAGATCAGCTCAGGAAGCGGTGGTCGGACCTGAAGTTGAGAGAGCCAGAGCAGTACCGAAAGATCCGGAGAGTGCTGCAAAAAAGTAAGTAGTTGTGCTGTGTTCCTATTCTTTCTGTCTTTATTCCGTTCGTTCTGCTCCATATGCTTTTATTAATTGTAACGTTTAAAAGGGCAACTTTAATGTTCATGGGCCCATTATTCGTTCGTATCAAACATTTTTCTTTCGGCCTCTAGAACACCATTGTTTAAGCCATATGCATTTTCACACATTTTTTGGGGCCTACTTGGATGCCAAATATTTGTTTGTGTAGATGGGTTTGTTACTAGAATGAAATGCCAACTAGATTGTGTGTAAGGAGAGGACACTGAGCAGCTGTTTTCACATCTGGACACTGGAGCACTAGTGTGGGACCCCAGAACACCATTTTTATTAGGGGGCCACACAGGTGCTCCAGTGTATACTATAGGGGGGGGGCTACATCTGTGAAGCTTGTACCAAACAGGTAAAGTATTGCAGCTTGACAAAGGGCAATAAAAAATATACATCTTGGAACTCGGCTAAAATAGACAATTGTACCCCACTTCCAAGCAATGTTTACTATTTCTAGTTCTGCCATCAAATATCTGTGTGCTAATTCTACCATTTTTGTTTTACATAGGGAAGAAAAGACTCGGAGGACACCCCTCATCCCAGGAGAACACAGACCCCCCACCTCTGGAAGAAGGGGAAATACTGCAAACCCAAGAAGCTGAGCAGGAGGAAGAAGAAGATGTGGTGGAGATTGACACCACAACAGGTGAGTGTCTGCGACCACAGGCTCAGGTAAAAGAGATGGATGGTGGCAGATTTTTGAGACCTTTTTTTTTGTTCTTTATCTCTTTTTAGGTGATCGTGATGTGAGGGAGAGAGAACGTTTAACATCTGAAAGTGCCCAAATACTGATCGGGGAGATCATGGGGTGTAATCTCGAATTGCACAACATACAGCAACAAATCAGTGATGTTATTAAAAAAAATAATAACATCATTGATGTTTTGGGGCGAATTTAAACCCCACAAAATCACCTGTTTTCTTGTGGTCCAATCTTCCAAAAATTTTTTCAATGTTTAGAAAAGCCAAATTTGGAGGATGCACACAGTGTACCAACATGTGCTATCTGCCATCACGGGAGATCAATGGACGCGTTTTGGGGGCGCAACCCCTTCCTCAATTATAAAGTTGCGTTGAGGAAGGGCTTGCTCCCCCAAAACACGTCCCTTGATCCCCCCTGATGGCAGATAGCACATGTTGACATTCGTAAATTGGTGTGCATCTGCCAAATTTGGCTTTTCCAGGGGTGATTTCCCCCATCTGAATGCTATATCAAACCCAGTTCCTAAATACTGATGTCTGATATAGCTTTCAGGTTTTACCATATGTGAACTTTGTAAGTTCAAGTTTTTTGGCTTTCTTGTTGGTTTTACACAGGCCTGTTTTATCTGAAATGGATATTTCGATTTTTGATAATGCTACTGCAAAAATTGTTATACAACAAACATGTTGGTTTGTTTTAAAAACCTTTCGTAAATGCACATGTGATTGTGCAGGTATAAAAAAGTTCCTTAATCAAGAATGTGTGGATTATTGTCTCAACACTACAACACTTTTGGGGTGATGTAATTGCTGTTTTATGCAAAAATGGGGGTTATTTCCTAAGGGCAAATACACTTTGCACTACAAGTGCAGGTTCAATGCAGTTGCAAGTGCACTTGTAGTGAAATGTGTTTTTGCATTTAGGAAGTACCAGCCAACACTGTTTTTTATAAGGTTACCCAATCACGACATTTTCTGCACTCAACACATTTCTGTCAGGGTCAGCTAAAACAAACACAAGCAGTAAATGTCCACAAAGAATTTCTTTTGGTTGTTTTTTATTTGAAAAAGGTTTCAAAGATTGTCTGGCATATTGATAGCCCCCCTACCCGCAAAGAACTCCAGGTAGCGTAACCGGACATCACGAGCACTCAGGGAGGGCAAGCCAGGACGGCCACTTTCAAGCGCCGTCAGTGTTGATGGATTTGGGATTCCGGCCTCAGGCCCAACTGAGCCAGCATAGTTGGCTGAATGTTTTCTTAAAAAATTATGGAGAACACAGCAGGCAAGTATTATATGGTTCAGTTTATACTCCGCCATATGGATGGGTGTCAGAAATAATCGGAACCGGCTGGCCAGGATTCCAAATGTGTTCTCCACCACTCTTCGGGCTCTGGCCAGCCGGTAATTAAAAACCCTCTGTTCCGGGGTGAGGGTCCTCATCGGGAATGGCCGCATCAGGTGGTCCCCCAGCGCAAATGCTTCATCAGCAACGAACACAAATGGGAGACCTTCAACATTGTCCTCTGGAGGTGGCAAGTCCAAGCTGCCATTCTGGAGACGCCTGTAGAACTCCGTCTGGGCGATCACTCCACCATCGGACATCCGGCCATTCTTCCCCACGTCCACATACAAGAACTCGTAATTAGCCGACACCACCGCCAACATCACTATACTATTAAACCCCTTGTAATTATAATAGTACGACCCCGAGTTGGGTGGTGGGACGATGTGGACGTGTTTCCCATCAATTGCCCCTCCGCAATTAGGAAAGTCCCACCGCTGGGCAAAGTGGGAGGCCACAGTCTGCCATCCCTGTGGCGTGGAAGGAAACTGTTGAGGAAAAACAATAAACATTACTATTTTTTCACAGAAACATGGCAAGCAGATTAGACACAAACATTATGGGGCAGCCTCCAGATAGCATTTATTGAGGGGAATTTAACAACATCAAAGTATAAGGTACACCTATCATATTCCCCCCCCCCCCCTCATGGGCCATTTCTAACATTATAGGGGGGGAACTCTTGGACAGGTAACCCTCTTCACTTCATTGAGAGATGAATGCCTAAATACAGGGTATTACTTGGAACAGACCCTCCTTAGTTACACTATTGACAGACCACTGGACAGGTAAGAAGTGTCATAATACAAAGATATAAATACACACTGTACACATTTGAGCACATTTGAACATTCTGCTATTACCTATCAAGATAATAATAGGATACAAGAACTTTAAACAGTACCATTTGAAAGTATACAGGCAGGCCCTTGCACTACATGCTTTGGGGAATTCATCCATAAATCTGACCAGTAAAGAGGTGGGTATAGTGTGTATGGGTTTGGCAAAGTCAGCAGATAGATGATTGAGGATAGATAGAGAATTGGGATCAGCTGACTTAGCAGTTGGGGGAGGGAGGGTTACAAAAAATTTGGGGACACCACAAAAAAAGCCTCTGGCACTCTGCCTGAATTTAAAGCTAAAATAACATTTCCAAACATTTTAGGGGGTGTTTGGGGTAAAGCACTACTATGGAGCTGATAAAATACATTATTAAGTGACTACATGATGTGAATATAGGGCCAGGAGACACCATGCTGGAGAGGTTATTGAAGGGCAAATATGTATGAAGGACCTAAAATAATAATTACATAAAAATCCAGCATGCATGAGGACAAAGGGGACATCCACAGCATATTCCAATCATGGTAATTAGGGAATGAGGGAAGAAATACAATATATTAGCAAACATTCAATACAATAAAATGTGATATTAAAGCATAAAAATCTTACCTTCATATACTGCTTCTGCAGGACCTGGATGATGGCAGAACAGGTCTATGGGATGATGATACCCAGAGCCTGGGGGGGGATGCCTGTCGAGAACTTTAAGTCCTGCAGACTTCTCCCTGTGGCCAAATACCGCAAGGTAGCGACCAACCTCTGCTCCGGAGTGATGGCTTGCCTCATGCAGGTATCCTGCCTGCTGATATAGGGGGTCAGCGAAGCCAACAAACGGTGAAACGCGGGGTCCGTCATCCTGAGAAAGTTCCTGAAATCATCAGGATTATTCTCACGGATCTCACGGAGCAAAGGCATATGACAGAACTGGTCACGCTGAAGCAACCAATTCTTGGTCCATGAACTCCTCCCCACCCTGTTCATGGACTGGACTTGTGTCAAGGTCAGGACCCCAACACCAAGCCCCCGCACAGCACGAACTCTACGAGGAGTACGTATACGAAACATGGCTAGAAAATGGTCGGCTGCTCAGAACGAAGTAACAGAACGCACTGAAGAACAGCAAGGCCTGTGAAGAGCGACCTGAAAACCAGTAACGAACGAACAAGAATACAATGACTAAAAGTCACGCGGAACTTGCTTGCACGCACTGAAGAGCAGATACAAACCCACAAGCACAAACGGAACGGCAGAAAACGATCTGAAAGCCACGAGTCTGAAAAAGCGCGAATCGTCTCTCACCAAACATTTACTAACACGAGATTAGCAAAAGGAGCCCAAACGGTGCCGCGCTTGGTTCTGAACCGGCCTTTTCTAGTCTCGTCGTACGTGGTGTACGTCACCGCGTTGTTGGCGATCGGAAATTCCGACAACTTTGTGCGACCGTGTGTACGCAAAACAAGTTTGAGCCAACATCCGTCTGAAAAAATCCTAGGATTTTGTTGTCGGAATGTCTGAACAAAGTCCGACCGTGTGTACGGGGCATAAGACTTGGATGATATTAAAGTTCATGTGCGTGTAAAGGCAGGCGTCCCAATACTTGTGGTAATATAGTGTATATCAAACATATAAAAGTGTAAAACCATATGCATCAAAAACATACACAACATGAAAAAATATAAAAATATATATATGAAATGTGTAGTCCAAAAATAAAGTGTCCCCATAGACCATGAAACAATAATCCCTAGGAAAGCACCCGAGGCAAACAGCGGTATCTTCCACCCCAAGACGCTTGTGCCAGCTAAACAATCCAACTCATGGAAAAAAGAGGGGGGATTTCTTTAAGAAAAAATCAAATCCTTTAATCCCAAACACAAAAAAAAAAAAAAAAAAAATCACAAAATCCTATAAACCTACACCCCTAAATGTCAACAGCCATATTCCTTCACCATGGAAATAACAATAAAACAAGACAACGTTGTCTTAACCACTTGAACTCCGGAAGATTTACCCCCCCCTCATGACCAGGCCATTCTTTGCGATACGGCACTGAGTTACTTTAACTGACAATTGCGCAGTCATGCGTTGCACCCAAACAAAATTGACGTCCTTTTTTCCCCACAAATAGAGCTTTCTTTTGGTGGTATTTGATCATCTCTGCGGTTTTTATTTTTTTGCGCTATAAACAAAAAAAGAGCGACAATTTTGAAAAAAAAAAAAATTGCAAGTGCAATAAAACATAACCAATAAGAAAAATGTAAAAAAAAAATCTAATTTCTTCATCAATTTAGGCCAATATGTATTCTGCTACATATTGTTAATAAAAAAAAAATCCCAATAAGCGTCTATTGATTGGTTTATGCAAAAGTTATCGCGTCTACAAACTGTGGGATATTTTTTTTAAAATATAATTTATTTAGTAATGGTGGCAATCAGTGACATATAGCGGGACTGTGATATTGTCGTGGACAAATCGGACACTAACTGACAGTTTTGACACTTTTTGGGGACCAGTGACACTAATGCGGTGATCAGTGCTAAAAATATGCACTGTCACTGTATAAATGACACTGGCTGGGGAGGGCTTAACATCAGGGGAGATCAAAGGGTTAAATGTGCGCCTGACCAATAAAGACCTCAGTTCCCCCGCCATCATGGCCCCCTTACACCCCCCTCCTCATGTCTTCCCTGACACAGTGTGGGGGGTGGGACACACAGCAGGTTTAAACAGAGTGCTGGGGGGGGGGGTACAAGCTGCAAGATGGTGATTGGTTGATACATAGCTAACTGTCCCTGATTTGGAGCAATCTCCCTCTGTCCCTCTTTCCCCCTCATTTGTCCCTCATTTTGGTCTGATATATATAGTTGTATATAAAATGCACTTTTTATCTTTCAGAAAATGTTTCCCAGCGCTAAACCTTTCATCTGATTTCTAAATTTCTGCATTTGTACATTTAAAAGCCAATATAAAATTCATAATAGTGGTAAAAAAAAGTCCTTGTGGATTTAATTAAACTTTTTTTTTGATAATTCTCCTTTAAGGGGGCGTGGCGGGGGCGTGTCCTATGCCCACATACGTTTGTTAGTAGGTGTCCCTCATTCCCATCTCAAAATGTTGGGAGGGGTATGGCTGATAGGACCGCCCTGCGTTCTAACAACCAATCACCTGCTTGTTAACACTAGCAGCCCCACCCATCATCCAGAGCCATCCTGCCTCTCGCAGGTGAGAATGACAGTGGCAGCGGTGGCTCCTAAGTGGCGGGATCACGGATGGCCATGATCCCTGCCATAAAGCTCAATGTGACATGGAGGCCGTCCGGGCCCCCCTGGAAAAGGGACAGGGTAGTGCGCGCGACCTCTGCGACCCCTGTCGCTACGCCAGTGGGCACAAGGATGCCGGCTGACATCATTGAAATCCAGTGGCACTTTGATGCCATCAAATGAAATCTCTATCTAATAATATAAATCTCATTTGTGTCCAGTGTTACATGATGGGATAATTGTCAGTCAAACGATCACAGTCAGGCCTGGTAATAAAGGGATATTTCAGGCTGCTAGTCAAGAAGTTAAAAATTTATTTTCGAATGTTTTTGTTGCCAAGTTATTTCTGGAATGTGTTTCCCCTGAAGCCTGAAATGCCGCGGCGTGTGATGTGAGCTGAGCCTGAGTCTACATGCCGGAGAGTACTGGCGGGACATCCCCTTATCCTTGCACAATCTTTATGACTTTTACAGTTCGGGTTGCCACCTTTACTTCAGGCCAAACTCCAACGCCTTAGCGGCGCACAGCAATTTTTTTTATTGTTTAACCACTTCGGCCCCGGAAGATTCGGCTGCTGAATGACCGGGCCATTTTTTTGCGATTCGGCACTGCATCGCTTTAACTGACAATTGCGCGGTCGTTCGACGTTGTACCCAAACAAAATTGACGTCCTTTTTTTCCCACAAATAGAGCTTTCTTTTGGTGGTATTTGATCACCTCTGCGGTTTTTATTTTTTGCGCTATAAACAAAAGAAAGAGATAATTTTGAAAAAAAACACAATATTTTGTACTTTTTGCTATATTAACCACTTACCAACCGGCCCATAGCCGAATGACGGCTGCAGGCCGGTTGGATAACTCTGGGAGGGCGTACTATGACGTCCTCACAGAATTCCCCTCTCGCGCGCCCCCTGGGGCGCGCACCCGAACACATCCGTGACCGCCGGGTCCGGAGGACCCGGCGCATCACAGATCCTGGTAAATGGCCGCTGATCGCGGCCGTTTACCATGTGATCGCGCCGTCAAATGACGGCGCGATCACATGTAAACAGACCGGCGTCATCTGATGACGCCGGTTCCTCTCCTCCCCCTCTCCTCCCCGCCTGTGTACCGATCGGTACACAGTGACCGGAGAGGCGGATGGATGGATGTCTGCAGCGCTGTGGGCTGTATGTGTAGTGCCCATAGCGCTGCACAGAGACATCCAGGCATCCATCCATCCCTGCTCAGCCATCCCTAACGCTCTGCAATGCTGTGCAATACTCTGCAACACCCCCACAATACTCTGCAACACCCCCACAATACTCTGCAATACCCCCACAATACTCTGCAATGCTGTGCAGTACTCTGCAATACCCCCACAATACTCTGCAATGCTGTGCAGTACTCTGCAATACCCCCACAATACTCTGCAATGCCCCCGCCATACTCTGCAATGCTGTGCAATACTCTGCAATTCCCCCGCAATACTCTGCAATGCCCCCGCCATACTCTGCAATGCCCCCGCCATACTCTGCCATGCCCCGCCATACCCCGCCATACTCCGCAATACCCCGCCATACTCCGCCATACTCCGCAATACCCCGCCATACTCCGCAATACCCCGCCATACTCCGCCATACTCCGCAATACCCCGCCATACTCCGCAATACCCCGCCATACTCTGCCATACTCTGCCATACCCTGCAATACCCTGCAATACCCCGCCATACTCCGCAATACCCCGCCATACCCCGCCATACCCCGCCATACTCCGCAATACCCTGCCATGCTGAGCCATGCTCAGCTGTACTCGGCCTCTGTATGTGGCCAGGCTGTGGAAGTCTCACACATGTGGTATCGCCGTACTCAGGAGGAGCAGGAGAATCTATTTTGGGGTGTCATTTTTGGTATGTACATGTTATGTGGTAGAAATATTGTATAAATGGACAACTTTGTGTTAAAAAAAAAAATGCGTTTTAACCACTTCCCACCCACCGGCTGTCATACAACGTCCTTGACTTTGTGCGGAGATATCTGAATGATGGTTGCAGCTACAGGCATCATTCAGATATCGGCTTTTTCAGCCGGCGATTCCCTACACCATGAGAATGATCATAGCAGCTGTTCCACTGCTTGATCGTTCTTACGGGAGGCGAGAGGAGATGTCCCCCCCTCCCGCGCTTCTACCGACTCACCGCTACGATCGAAGCCAGGATCGTTTTTTTTTTTTTTTTTATTTCAGGCTTCCCAGCCTAGAGGTGAGATGTGGGGTCTTATTGACCCCATATCTCACTGTAAAGAGGACCTGTCATGCCATATTCCTATTACAAGGATGTTTATATTCCTTGTAATAGGAATAAAAGTGGTCAAATTTTTTTTTTTTTGGAAAAAAGCATCAAACTAAAATAAATAAAGTAAAATGAACAATAAAAAAAAAAAAAAAATTTTAAAGTGCCCCTGTCCCTGCGTGCTCGCATGCAGAAGCGAACGCATACGTAAGTCCCGCCCACATATGAAAACCGTGTTCAAACCACACATGTGAGGTATCGCTGCGATCGGTAGAGCGAGAGTAATAATTTTGGCCCTAGACCTCCTCTGTAACTCAAAACATGTAACCAGTAAAAAATTTTAAAGCGTCGCCTATGGGGATTTTTGAGTAGCAAAGTTTGGCGCCATTCCACAAGCGCGTGCAATTTTGAAAGGTGACATGTTGGGTATCTATTTACTCAGTATAACTTCATCTTTCACATTATGCAAAAACATTAGGCTAACTTTACTGTTTTGGTTTTTGTAAAGCACAAAACAGTTTTTTTCCCAAAAAAAAGCGTTAAAAAAATTGCTGCGCAAATACCGTGCGAGATAAAAAGTTGCAACGACCGCCATTGTATTCTCTAGGGTCTTTGCTAAAAAAACATATATAATGTTTTGGGGTTCTATGTAATTTTCTAGCTAATAAATGATGATTTTTACATGTAGGAGAGAAATGTCAGAATTGGCCTGGAAGCTACAGAACGCCTGAAGGTGCTCCCCTGCATGTTGGGCCTCTGTATGTGGCCACGCTGTGTAAAAGTCTCACACATGTGGTATCGTCGTACTCGGGAGTAATAGCAGAATGTGTTTTGGGGTGTAATTTGTGGTATGCATATGTGGTGTGTTAGAAATAACCTGCTAATATGACAATTTTGTGGGAAAAAAAAAAAGTAAAAAAAAAACCTTGATTTTGCAAAGAATTGTGGGAAAAAATGACAACTTCAAAAATCTCACCATGCATCTTTCTAAATACCTTGGAATGTCTTCTTTCCAAAAAGGGGTCATTTGGGGGGTATTTGTACTTTTCTGGCATGTTAGGGTCTCAAGAAATTAGATAGGCCGTCAGTACTTCAGGTGTGATCAATTTTCAGATATTCGCACCATAGCTTTTGGACTCTATAACTTTCACAAAGACCAAATAATATCCACCGATTTGGGTTAATTTTACCAAAGATATGTAGCGGTATAAATTTTGGCCAAAATATATGAAGAAAAATTACTAATTTGCAAAATATTATAACAGAAATGAAGAAAAATGCATTTTTTTACAGATTTTTCGGTCTTTTTTCTTTTACGGCGCAAAAAATAAAGAACCCAGCGGTGATTAAATACCACCAAAAGAAAGCTCCATTTGCGTGAAAAAAAGGACAAAAATTTCATATAGATACAGTGTTGCATGGCTGAGTAATTGTCATTCAAAATGTGAGAGCACCAAAAGCTGAAAATTGGTCTGGTTATTAAGGGGGTTTAAGTGCCCAGTTGTCAAGTGGTTAAATATCCCTATTTTTTTTAAAAAAAAAGCTCATGTTTTCTCAGTCTAGGTCGATATGCATTCTTCTACATATTTTTGGTAAAACAAAAATCGCAATAAGCGTATATTGATTGGTTTGCACAAAAGTTATTGTGTCTACAAAATAGGGGATAGATTTATGGCATTTTTATTATTTATTTTTTTTACTAGTAATGGCGGCGATCTGCGATTTTTATCGGGACTGCGATATTATGGCGGAAATATTGGACAATTTTGACACATTTTTGGGAGCATTGGCATTTATACAGCGATCCGTGCTATAACAATGCACTGATTACTGTAGAAAGTGTCACTGGTAGGGAAGGGGTTAACACTAGGGGGCGATCAGGGGGTTATCTGTGTTCCCTGACTGTGTGTTCTAACTGTAGGGGGAGGGGACTGACCAAGAGGAAGTGACGGATCGTGGTTCCTAGCTATTAGGAACTCACGATCTGTCATGTCTCACAGAACAGAACTGGGATTTGTGTGTTTACACACACTCGTCCCTGTTCTGCCTCTCGTGCCCGCGATCGCTCGTGGCGGCGGTCATTGCGACTGGTCTGTGGTAAGTGGTCTGTGGTAATGTGTAAGTGGTCTGGAACTTACACATGAAGAGATTGGAGTGTTGGATAAGGGCCTAAAGTATGCACCCACCAAGAATCTCGATAAATTCCAGACCTATATCGGAATCCAGAAGTTTATAAGAAAATGAAATATCCAGAAATACACTGCGGGGAACCCGGTCAGACACATACATCAAAATGCTGTGAATTATGGGACTATACACAGTACATTGAGGAATAAATCTGTTTTTAATCCACCTGTGAAAGACAATAAATATATTGAAGTTTTTAAAAAAGTGGTTTTAGAGGATATTAAGGATCTTAAAGTAAAGAAAAAAGAGGACCCCAGATATATAAGAAGTGGCATCCGTAAACTAACGAGAAGGAAGGATCTGGTCATCCGACCAGCCGATAAGGGAGGGGGTATTGTTGTCCTCTCTAAGGAACAATACCACCACACTATGTTGGATATGTTGAGGGACGAGAACACTTACACCAAACTATTGAGTAACCCCATGTTTAAGTGCAGGAAGGCACTTGAACAAGTAGTTTACTTAGTGGTAAAAAAGAATATACTGAATAAAAAAGAGGCTAGATTTTTATTTCCGGATTCATGCCGCACACTCATTATCTACTCATTACCAAAGATGCATAAGAACAACACAAACCCACCACCAAGGCCAATAGTAAATAGTATTGATTCACTGACGTCCAGAATGGGCCAATATATTGATGTATTCCTACAACCGGCTGTACAGAGCACACAAGCGTACTTGAGGGATACGAAGCATTTGATGCAGATCGTAGAAAATATTCCGAAAGAAGAAGGACCATGGCTCATGGCCACTGCAGATGTCACCTCTCTATATATAATAATTCCCCACCATCTAGCGTGGGAAGCTGCCAAATGGGGCCTGAGGAAGCATACCCAATTACCCTGTAGGCAGAGAAAGTTTTTAATTAAATGTATTGTTTTTGTTTAAAGAATAATTATTTTTGGTACAATAAAAACTATTATCATCAACACACTGGAGTAGCAATGGGAGCGAAATTTGCCCCAAGTATAGTCGGACTTTTTATGGCCCAGTGGGAGGAAGAAAATGTTTTCCTGAACACACCTGATGAATTGGTAATCTACAAAAGATATATCGATGACATTTTCATTTTATGGAAAGGCGACGCAGATCAGCTAACAGGGCCGGATTAGCCACAAGGCCACCGAGGCCAGGCCTCGGGGCGGCAGTGATGTAGGGGCGGCGCTGCTCCTGCAGCGACTTTGCGGCCGCCCCCCCTTTCGTGCTGCCGATTACAGTCTATTATGGGCACCAGTGCCCATAGAAAAGATGGGCGCGAGCCGACCACGCAACTGCGCATGCGCCGTTCCGAAGCCGGCCGGGCTCAGGAAAGCTCGTAAGCGCTCGGCCGGGCGGCGCATGCGCAGTAGCGTGATTGCGCCGCCCGGCGCCATTTTTGAAAAAATTGAGAGTAGCAAGTAATGACAGCGGTGCGACGGCGGGGGAGAAAGATGACATCTCTCATTGCCCGCACCGCTGTTCTGCCCTCCTCCTTCTGATGGCAGGCAGCATGGCAAGGGACATCCCCATCTGGTGGCAAGTGACATCCCCATCTGGTGGCAAGTGACATCCCCATCTGGTGGCAGGCATGGTGGCAAGTGACATCCCCATCTGGTGGCAGGCATGGTGGCAAGTGACATCCCCATCTGGTGGCAGGCATGGTGGCAAGTGACATCCCCATCTGGTGGCAGGCAGTGTGGCAAGGGACATCCCCATCTGGTGGCAGGCAGCGTAGCAAGTGACATCCCCATCTGGTGGCAGGCAGCGTGGCAAGTGACATCCCCATCTGGTGGCAGGCAGCGTGGCAAGTGACATCCCCATCTAGTGGCAGGCATGGTGGCAAGTGACATCCCAATCTGGTGGCAGGCAGCGTGGCAAGTGACATCTCCATTTGGTGGCAGGCAGTGTAGCAAGTGACATCCCCATCTAGTGGCAGGCAGTGTGGCAAGGGACATCCCCATCTGGTGGCAGGCAGTGTGGCAAGGGACATCCCCCTCTGGTGGCAGGCAGCGTAGCAAGTGACATCCCCATCTGGTGGCAGGCAGCGTGGCAAGTGACATCCCCATCTGGTGGCAGGCAGCGTTGCAAGTGACATCCCCATCTGGTGGCAGGCAGCGTGGCAAGAGATATCTCCATCTGGTGGCAGGCAGCGTAGCAAGTGACATCCCCATCTGGTGGCAGGCATACTGGCAAGTGACAAGAGATGGTGGCAAGTGACACGCTCAGGGCTCCCAATGATTCTGCATTATGGTGAGTTGAACTATTTCAGTTTATATTACAATGTAATGATAGAAATAATGTGTTTCAATCATCCTGACACCATAACAACCATGGTGCCGGGGATGATTGAAGCACTAACACCAGCCATTGCCTTGAAAATTTGCCTGCGAAAAATCCTTACCCCTCGCGCGCTTACCCTGAAGTATTTTTAGTCTGTACAATTAAAGCCAGTTATTTTCAGTGTTCTCGTGTGTGGAGATATGTTTTTAATTGATCTATTGTAGAAGTCATCGATAAAGGACGTGGTGTGTGTGTATGTGTGTGTGTGTGTGTGGGGGGGGGGGGGGCGGCATTGAAGGACCCGGCCTTGGGGCAGCAAAGGGAGTAAATCCGGGCCTGTCAGCTAACACTCTTTCTTGAAAGACTTAACGTGAATAATAGAAATATAGGATTGTCTTGGGACATCAGTGAAAATAAAGTTACATTTCTAAACTTGGAAATTTTCCAAGAAAATTCCGTACTTAGGTCACAGACGCATTTCAAGAAAGTCGACAGAAATAGCTACCTACCCATAGAGAGTGGTCACCATAGGAACTGGCTTTATAATGTACCAAAGGGCCAATTTATACGGCTGAGACGCAACTGTACGGACCTAAACACCTTCTTAGATCAGGCAGAGAAGGTAGCACTTAAATTCATGAAAAAAGGCTACGATCGCCAGTTTATTGAAAAGAAAATAGAAGAGGTGACGGCAATGAACCGGAACTCACTAATTAGAGATACGTTCAAACAGAAACAACCAATGGCTGGAGCATTGGTATATACTTTTAGCGGATAAACAACTACAAGAGTCCTTACCTCCGAATCCTAGATTTCTATACAAAAGAGCTCCAACGATCCGGGACAAAGTGGTGAGGAACGTAGTAGACCCACCGAAAAGGACCTATTCCTTTTTTAACAGAAAAGGCTTTTACCCATGTAAGAGATGCTTTGCCTGCCTAAGAACGAAAAGGCCGAATGAAAAGATATTCCAGTTTACATCTTCAACAACACAGGAGACACATATGAGGTACAAAACTTCATATGCTGCAATACAGAAGGAGCTGTGTATGCCCTCGAGTGCAGCTGTGGGCTCCAATATATTGGTCGCACTAAAAGACCCCTCAGGGTGCGGATTAAAGAGCATGTCCAGAATATCATTAATGGATATGATAAACATAGTGTTTCGAAACATGCTATGCCATAATAAAGACCCCACCCACCTTAAGTTTTGGGGAATTGAACCCTACATTAGACACTGGTGGGGGGGACACAAAGTTAGGACTCTAAGTCAGACCGAGTCCAAATGGATATTTATACTAGACACATTCGCGCCGAGAGGCCTAAACATTGAATTTGATCTCAACTGCTTCCTTAGAGACTTCTGACCATTCTAAATATACTTACATCCTTAATATTATATCCTAGCCCCCCCCCTCCCCCCCAGCTTATATGATGCAGAACGCTGGTTTATAATATCTTCTAGATAGCAACTGCTAGGTAATGTTATGTTTTTTCAGGGTCTTTGTGATGTTCCCTATTATTCGTGTATCTCTATATAACCGATATGCCCCGTTGTGCACCCTACTACCCATTACCTCTTCTCACTTTGTATTTTATGTCACAACTGGTGTATCTACATATCCCTTAAAACTTGCATGTTATACTTTTAATTGTGATATTTTAAAAGTCTATTGTGTTATTTATACTATTACCTGAGTTCACCGCGATGTGCTCAGGATAGTTTATTTATATCTTGATGCAGATCTGTGATTTTGACGGTTGTTTATGATATGTGAATCTCAAATGTATGCCGTCATCAGTGTTATGGCCTATCCTATCCCGTCGGTTTTAATGAATAAAGAAAGAAATAATTTTTGTGCATTATTCCCCTTCCTGCAAAAAAAAAAAATATTTTTATAAATATTTTTATTATCTGCGATTATTCTTTTAATAAATATCTTTTATACATATATATTTTTTAATCTTAGAATGTTTTAGTATGGTTTCAATTTTTTTTTGTGCCTTTTCCCTGCGTCCTCATTCATTGCAAAGGGCCGTTTTTATACATTCCAGTCAGTGATTTACCACATATTGGCTTTTTTGCTTATAACATATCAGCCCACCTTTGCTTGGGTCATACACTTTTATCGTCCTGCGGTGGTCTACGGCAATAAGCACTGTCTGCAATCTCATCTGCATTCGTGCTATTGTTTTAGACAACCAACAAAATGGCCGCCCCCATTACTTACTCTCCCGGAAAATGACCGCTATGGCGGTTTCCCATTTAGCTACAAGAAAATGGCTGCCGTATACCTATTACACCATTATTATTTAAGGACAACATTCTGTGCCCCCTAGTATCCCCTGATGAAGTCACGAAGTACGTGACGTCACGCGTAGGGACAGGAGAGGCACATCCTATTGACGGACGCGTACGAGCCCGCTGCTCGTTGGTGTTATGTGAGATTGCTGTGTTTTTATGTGAGTACTCTTGTCTTAATAAACTTTGGCTTTTGCAAATTAAATACTACACTATGTGGCATCCCCTTCTTTCCATTTATGGTTACTGCACCCCTGGAGGGACTTAGATGTTTGGAGAACAGAGTCGGATCCAGGTTTTTGAAAAGGAGCCAGTATCAGCCTTGCTGTTTATGCTGTTACCGCAGTATTATGAGGTAAGGGGCCACTACTTATTAGTGCAGGATTCTTGTCACGAAGAGGAGTCACTGTGGGGTTTTCCCTGGTCTATACACCTTAAGGCATACACCTACTATATACCCTTTGAAGAATCATCTTGTTTGGTGTGAAGTCACTGGATGTTATATCAGCACACTATGGACTAATACCTCTGTCACCTGGTTTAGTTTCACTAGGCACTTTATTGTTCATCAATTTACTTGGCGTTTCTTCATAAGATTTGTCACTGTGTTTTTTCACTTTGGACATGCTGGGATCACAGTGTGTCCCTATGTGTGTATGACACACACGATCGCATTATTCTGCACTGCATTGTATTGCACTTTCCCTCACTAGCTGAATTTACGTGCACTATTAATGATTTATTAAGGAATTACTATTGAATATTTTATTTATGTTTCTATTTATGAGTATATAAGTTTACATTATGTCCTGATAAGGGCAGTACACTCAGAGGATTGTATTTTTCTGCACTGAATCGCATGGCACTTTGTCATTTTTTTGAACAGTATACACACTATTGTTCTGTTATGTATCAGCAAGTTTGTTTTGATAATTTTATTATTTAGTCACTTGGCACTTTGTTTATACTCTTCAGTCTGACATCGAAATAGTGTATGCAGTTTCCCAGTAGGATTTGTTATTATACTGCTACCTTTAGCCAGGGCCGTCTTTAATATTGATAGGACCCCGGGCAAACATTTTCTTGGGCCCCCCCCACCATGCAATTTCACTCTCCACCTGCTCTGAGACATACAATAAATAGCAGCTAGACTTAAAATCAGTTACTGTATCAGATCAAGCAGCAATTGTGATTGGTTGCCAGCGGTAACAGCATATCATTACTGCTTACTGACTGGTTGCTAGAGGTTACAGCACATATTACAGCTCACTGATTAGTTGCTAGAGGTTACAGCAAATGATTTCTGCTTGTTAATTGGTTGCTAGAGATTACTGTTCAGTAATACTGCTCACTGATTAGTTGCTAGAGGTTACAGCACATCATCTCCTCACTGCAGGGGAGCATGATATACATATGAATGCCGCCTTTATTTACATATCAATGCCGCCGGCCGCAGCTATTTACTTAGCAATGCCACCGCTATTTACATATGAATGCTGTTTTTTTACATGTAAATATAGGGTCTGCAGGTGAGTCATCTGTACACAACAATAGGGCAGAGCTGGGCAGTATTAATACCAGCACTTCACACTGAGATATCGGGACACAGCACAGAACTAAAACTTCAAGGGACAAGGGAATTTAAACTTGGATAGTTGGCAAGTATGAGACAGCTGCTTTGGGCCCCACAACAATGACAGGGCCCAGGGCAGCTGCCCCTTTTGCCCTGCCTTAAAGACGGCCCTGCCTTTAGCAGTAGTGTTAGTCTACTATTGGATTAGCGCAGCACCATACCTTCCATTCATTACAAGCCCACAGTCCCAACCCTACACTGTTTTTCTTGCTTCTGGATAGGCCCTCCGACAGCCTAGCAGCCAGATGCCCCCAGGATAGGCCTTCGATTTCTGGCCTAGCAGCCTGGAGCACTACAACACACATCCATCCAGACAGCCATCCAGGTGGCACAGAACCCCGATCACCTGACTCCACCAAAATAAATAGGCTCTCCCAGCAGGCCAAGGGACCCAAGAAAATCCCGTCCCATTGGCTGAGACACCCTATTCTTTCCTAATCTGTCCTTGCTATGCCCTTGTCTTATCTAATGTCACCAGCTACACTGCCACCTAGTAACATAAGAGAGAAGTGCAGCAATTCCAGGATTAGGAGGAAATCAATTGATCCCTATCAATGAGCCAAGGCAACTAAATTTAATAGCAGCCCTGCCTAAACTTCAGGGTGCTACACTAATAAATGCAAACAAATTACCAATATTGTACTTTTTACATGTTGTGTATCATGTAAGAAGGCGTGAATTGGGATAAAATCTTAGGAACAAAGAAAATGGAGGATAGATGGGTTTGCTTTAAGAGCATATTAAATAAGGGCATTAGCCAGTGCATCCCATTGGGTAATTAATTTAAAAGAACGAACAAAAGTACTGGATGGCTTAAATCCAATGTAAAAATGCATATAAAAGCAAAAGAGAAGGCCTTCAAAAAATACAAGGTTGAGGGATCATCCTCAGCATTCAGACTTTATAAAGAATGCAACAGGAAATGTAAGGGTGCAATTAGGACAGCTAAGATAGAACACGAAAGACACATAGCGGAGGAGAGCAAAAAAAATCCCAAGAAATTCTTTAAGTATGTAAACAGTAAAAAAGGGAGGACAGACCATATTGGCCCCATAAAGAATGAGGAAGGACATCTGGTCCTTCCTTCACGAGTGAATCGGGGGTCTTCAGTAACCAAAACTGCAGTGTTTATCCTCATGACACAACACAGGAAGCACCTCCATGGTTAACAGAGGACAGAATTATAATTAGACTTGGGAAACTTAACATTAATAAATCACTGGGAACAGATGGCTTGCATCCGAGGGTACTTAGGGAACTCAATCAAGTAATTGCCAGACCATTGTTAGTAATGTTTACTGAGAGTCCACTGACTGGAATGGTACCAGCTGATTGGAGAAAAGCCAATGTAGCACCAATATTTAAAAAGGGCCCAAAATACATCCCTGGGAATTACAGACCAGTTAGCCTAACATCAATAGTATGCAAGCTCTTGGAGTGGATGATAAGGGACTATATACAAGATTTTAGTAATAAGAACGGTATCATTAGCAGTAATCAGCATGGATTCATGAAGAATCGTTCTTGCCAAACCAATCTATTAACCATCTATGAGGAGGTGAGTTGCCATCTAGATAAAGGAAGGCCCGTAGACGTGGTGTATCTGGATTTTGCAAAAGCATTTGACACAGTTCCCCATAAACGTTTACTGTACAAAATAAGGTCCATTGGCATGGACCATAGGGTGAGTACATGGATTGAAAACTGGCTACAAGGGCAAGTTCAGAGGGTGGTGATAAATGGGGAGTACTCAGAATGGTCAGGGGTGGGTAGTGGGGTTCCCCAGGGTTCTGTGCTGGGACCAATCCTATTTAATTTGTTCATAAACGACCTGGAGGATGGGATAAACAGTTCCATCTCTGTATTTGTGGACGATACTAATCTAAGCAGGGCAATAACTTCTCCGCAGGATGTGGAAACCTTGCAAAAAGATCTGAACAAATTAATGGGGTGGCGACTACATGGCAAATGAGGTTCAATGTAGAAAAATGTAAAATAATGCATTTGGGTGGCAAAAATATGAATGCAATCTATACACTGGGGGGAGAACCTCTGGGGGAATCTAGGATGGAAAAGGACCTGGGGGTCCTAGTAGATGATAGGCTCAGCAATGGCATGCAATGCCAAGCTGCTGCTAACAAAGCAAACAGAATATTGGCATGCATTAAAAAGGGGATCAACTCCAGAAATAAAACAATAATTCTCCCGCTCTACAAGACTCTGGTCCGGCCGCACCTGGAGTATGCTGTCCAGTTCTGGGCACCAGTCCTCAGGAAGGATGTACTGGAAATGGAGCGAGTACAAAGAAGGGCAACTAAGCTAATAAAGGGTCTGGAGGATCTTAGTTATGAGGAAAGGTTGCGAGCACTGAACTTATTCTCTCTGGAGAAGAGACGCTTGAGAGGGGATATGATTTCAATTTACAAATACTGTACTGGTGACCCCACAATAGGGATAAAAGTTTTTCGCAGAAGAGAGTTTTATAAGACTCGTGGCCACTCATTACAATTAGAAGAAAAGAGGTTTAACCTTAAACTACGTAGAGGGTTCTTTACTGTAAGAGCGGCAAGGATGTGGAATTCCCTTCCACAGGCGGTGGTCTCAGCGGGGAGCATTGATAGCTTCAAGAAACTATTAGATAAGCACCTGAATGACCGCAACATACAGGGATATATAATGTAATAGTGACATATAATCACACACATAGGTTGGACTTGATGGACTTGTGTCTTTTTTCAACCTCACCAACTATATAACTATGTAACCTCCCCTGCTGCCTAGTAAACAGAGGTGTCATCATTGGCTCAGCATACCAATCTAGATACAGTGAGTTAGTCATTTCAACACACTTTAGGGTCACCTTGAAATAAGACTCCATATTACGGTAAATAACAGTGTACACCAAAAATAGATTTGGAAATCCCTGCGCTACCAAGAAGAGCAATATAGATAGAAAGAAAGAAAGCAGCACCACCCAGCTCTGCTATCACTACACTGTTTTTAAAATACAAAAATTCAAATGGTGGAGTGCTTTCAATCTCTCCTTAAAGTGACACGTGCAAAAATCAAAATTTAAAATTATCTCTACAGTTCTATATACACTATATTACCAGTAGTATTGGGACGCCTGTCTTTACACGCACATGAACTTTAATGACATCCCAGTCTTAGTCCGTAGGGCTCAATATTGAGTTGGCCCACCCTTTACAGCTATAACAGCTTCAACTCTTCTGGGAAGGCTGTCCACAAGGTTTAGGAGTGTGTCTATGGGAATGTTTGACCATTCTTCCAGAAGTGCATTTGTGAGGTCAGGCACTGATGTTGGATGAGAAGGCCTGGCTCACAGTCTCCGCTTTAATTCATCCCAAAGGTGTTCTATCGGGTTGAGGTCAGGACTCTGTGCAGGCCAGTCAAGTTCCTCCACCCCAAACTCGCTCATCCATGTCTTTATGGACCTTGCTTTGTGCACTGGTCCAAATCATTTGGTGGAGGGGGGATTATGGTGGGGGGTTGGTGTTCAGGGGTTAGGCTTAGCCCCTTAGTTCCAGTGAAGGGAACTCTTAAGGTGCAGCATACCAAGACATTTTGGACAATTTCATGCTCCCAACTTTGTGGGAACAGTTTGGGGATGACCCCTTCCTGTTCCAACATGACTGCCCACCAGTGCACAAAGCAAGGTCCATGAAGACATAGATGAGCAAGTTTGGGGTGGAGGAACTTGACTGGCCTGCACCTCAACCTGATAGAACTCCTTTGGGATGAATTAGAGAGGAGACTGCGAGCCAGGCCTTCTCGTCCAACATCAGTACCTGACCTCACAAATACGCTTCTGGAAGAATGGTCAAACATTCCCATAGACACACTCCTAAACCTTGTGGACGGCCTTCCCAGAAGAGTTGAAGCTGTTATAGCTGTAAAGGGTGGGCCAACTCAATAGTGAACCCTACGGACTAAGACTGGGATGATATTAAAGTTCATGTGCGTGTAAAGGCAGGCGTCCCAATAACTTTTGGTAATGTAGTGTATATCAAACATATAAAAGTGTAAAACCATATGCATCAAAAACATACACAACATGAAAAAATATAAAAATATATATATGAAATGTGTAGTCCAAAAATAAAGTGTCCCCATAGACCATGAAACAATAATCCCTAGGAAAGCACCCGAGGCAAACAGCGGTATCTTCCACCCCAAGACGCTTGTGCCAGCTAAACAATCCAACTCATGGAAAAAAGAGGGGGGATTTCTTTAAGAAAAAATCAAATCCTTTAATCCCAAACACAAAAAAAAAAAAATCACAAAATCCTATAAACCTACACCCCTAAATGTCAACAGCCATATTCCTTCACCATGGAAATAACAATAAAACAAGACAACGTTGTCTTAACCACTTGAACTTCGGAAGATTTACCCCCCCCCTCATGACCAGGCCATTCTTTGCGATATGGCCCTGAGTTACTTTAACTGACAATTGCGCAGTCATGCGTTGCACCCAAACAAAATTGACGTCCTTTTTTCCCCACAAATAGAGCTTTCTTTTGGTGGTATTTGATCACCTCTGCGGTTTTTATTTTTTTGCGCTATAAACAAAAAAAGAGCGACAATTTTGAAAAAAAAAAAATGCAAATGCAATAAAACATAACCAATAAGAAAAAATGTAAAAAAAAAAATCTAATTTCTTCATCAATTTAGGCCAATATGTATTCTGCTACATATTGTTAATAAAAAAAAAAATCCCAATAAGCGTCTGTTAATTGGTTTATGCAAAAGTTATCGCGTCTACAAACTGTGGGATATTTTTTTTAAAATATAATTTATTTAGTAATGGCAGCAATCAGTGACGTATAGCGGGACTGTGATATTGTCGTGGACAAATCGGACACTAACTGACAGTTTTGACACTTTTTGGGGACCAGTGACACTAATGCGGTAATCAGTGCTAAAAATATGCACTGTCACTGTATAAATGACACTGGCTGGGGAGGGCTTAACATCAGGGGAGATCAAAGGGTTAAATGTGCGCCTGACCAATAAAGACCTCAATTCCCCCGCCATCATGGCCCCCTTACACCCCCCTCCTCATGTCTTCCCTGACACAGTGTGGAGGGCGGGACACACAGCAGGTTTAAACAGAGTGCTGGGGGGGTACAAGCTGCAAGATGGTGATTGGTTGATACATAGCTCCCAACTGTCCCTGATTTCGAGGGACTGTCCCTGATTTGGAGCAATCTCCCTCTGTCCCTCTTTCCCCCTCATTTGTCCCTCATTTTGGTCTGATATATATAGTTGTATATAAAATGCACTTTTTATCTTTCAGAAAATGTTTCCCAGCGCTAAACCTTTCATCTGATTTCTAAATTTCTGCATTTGTACATTTAAAAGCCAATATAAAATTCATAATAGTGGTAAAAAAAAGTCCTTGTGGATTTAATTAAACTTTTTTTTTGATAATTCTCCTTTAAGGGGGCGTGGCGGGGGCGTGTCCTATGCCCACATACGTTT
Source organism: Aquarana catesbeiana (assembly GCF_042186555.1). NCBI lineage: Eukaryota > Metazoa > Chordata > Amphibia > Anura > Ranidae > Aquarana > Aquarana catesbeiana. The sequence goes on along the minus strand of NC_133324.1, from coordinate 945,154,881 downwards.
GTTAGTAGGTGTCCCTCATTCCCATCTCAAAATGTTGGGAGGGGTATGGTTGATAGGACCGCCCTGCGTTCTAACAACCAATCACCTGCTTGTTAACACTAGCAGCCCCACCCATCATCCAGAGCCATCCTGCCTCTCGCAGGCGAGAATGACAGTGGCAGCGGTGGCTCCTAAGTGGCGGGATCACGGATGGCCATGATCCCTGCCATGAGGCTCAATGTTACACAGAGGCCGTCCGGGCCCCCCTGGAAAAGGGACAGGGTAGCGCGCGCGACCTCTGCGACCCCTGTCGCTACGCCAGTGGGCACAAGGATGCCGGCTGACATCATTGACTGTATGGTGGGTCAGCAGATTGAGGGTTGAAACAAGCAGAGAGATAGTGACAAACTGTCCCCCCACTGCCTATCAAATGCCTCCAAATAACTCCCTCAATGCATGTTTTTTCATTCCCAAAAAAATGAGCCCACCATAAAGGGGGGGGGGGGGGTCGTTTTTTACTGTACCCTGCATTTTTAGTAGAACATAGAGGAGATGGGATTTTTTTTTTTTTTTTTAAACTCTGTTTTTTTTTTTCCTTTTTCTAATGAAAGGTAAAAAAAAATTCCAGTGGCACTTCGATGCCATCAAATGAAATCTCTATCTAATAATATAAATCTCATTTGTGTCCAGTGTTACATGATGGGGTAATTGTCAGTCAAACGATCACAGTCAGGCCTGGTAATAAAGGGATATTTCAGGCTGTTGTCAAGAAGTTAAAAATTTATTTTTGAATGTTTTTGTTGCCAAGTTATTTCTGGAATGTGTTTCCCTTGAAGCCTGAAATGCCGCGGCGTGTGATGTGAGCTGAGCCTGAGTCTACATGCCGGAGAGTACTGGCGGGACATCCCCTTATCCTTGCACAATCTTTATGACTTTTACAGTTCGGGTTGCCACCTTTTCTTCAGGCCAAACTCCAACGCCTTAGCGGGGCACAGCGATTTTTTTATTGTTTAACCACTTCGGTCCCGGAAGATTCGGCTGCTGAATGACAGGGCCATTTTTTTTGCGATTCGGCACTGCGTCGCTTTAACTGACAATTGCGCGGTCGTGCGACGCTGTACCCAAACAAAATTGACGTCCTTTTTTTCCCACAAATAGAGCTTTCTTTTGGTGGTATTTGATCACCTCTGCGGTTTTTATTTTTTGCGCTATAAACAAAAAAAGAGACAATTTTGAAAAAAAACACATTTTGTACTTTTTGCTTTAATAAATATCTCACATTTTTTTTTTAAAATGCACATTTTTCCTCAGTTTAGGCCGATATGTATTCTTCTACATATTTTTGGTAAAAAAAAAAAAAAAATCGCATTAAGCGTATATTGATTGGTTTGCAAAAAAGTTATAGCGTCTACAAAATAGGGGATAGATTTATAGCATTTTTATTATTATTATTTTTTTTTTACTAGTAATGGCGGCGATCTGCGATTTTTATCGGGACTGCGACATTATGGCGGACACATCGGACACTTTTGACACATTTTTGGGACCATTGGCATTTATGCAGCGATCAGTGCACTGATTACTGTAAAAATGTCACTGGCAGGGAAGGGGTTAACACTAGGGGGCGATCAAGGAGTTATCTGTGTTCCCTGACTGTGTGTTCTAACTGTAGGGGGAGGGGACTGACCAAGAGGAAATGACGGATCGTGGTTTCTAGATATTAGGAACTCACGATCTGTCACGCCTCACAGAACAGAACAGGGATTTATGTGTTTACGCACACTCGCCCCTGTTCTGCCTCTCGTGCCCGCGATCGCTCGTGGCTGGCGGTCACAGCAACAGTCAGCCATGAGCATCGGCACCCCCGCCTCCGGCTGGGCGCCCCTGCTATCCCGATCCCGCGAGCCGACGTACAGCTACGACGGCCCATGGGATCGTGCCGGCCTGCTGCAGTAAAATGACGGTGGCTGGTCGGCAAGCGGTTAAAGGGGAACTCTGACTTCTTACATCAGAGTTCCCAGCATTCCCTCTTAAAGTGGTTGTAAAGGCTCAAGGTTTTTTTTACCTTCATGGGTTCTATGCCTGAAAGTAAAAAAACCTTCTGTGTGCAGCATCCCCCCTGAATATTTACCTGAGCCCCATTGTGATCCAGTGCTGTGCATGAAAGTCTCTGTGACTCTCCCTCCTCATTAGCTAAGACAGCAGTGGGAGCCATTGGCTCCCACTGCAATCAATCACAGCCAGGGAGCCAATGAGAAGCGAGAGGGGGTGGGGCCTGAGTCACGGCTCCGAATCTGAATGGACATGCGGAGCTGCAGCTCGGACGCCCCTACACCAAGCTGTTTGCTTTGGGGGCACTTGGCAGGAGGGAGGGGCCAGGAGGCCTGGCGAGGGACCTGAGAAGAGGAGGATCAGGGCTGCTCTGTGCAAAACCAACTGCACAGAGGAGGTAAGTATAACATGTTTGTTATTTTTAAAAGAAAAAAAAACTTGACATTACCTTCACTTTAAATCAGGGTTCCCAAATCCCCCCTATATCACAGAGCACCCCTTACATCTAAGTCCCTCTTACCTTACTTACCTTACCTTTGCCGACTGCCCCACATACATTTACTGTGAGGTACGTGATTTTGCGCTTCTGGGTCTGCGTGGCGCGCACGTGTGCCACCGGCAGACCCGCTTCCACTGTGATTGGACACAGCGGGAGCCAATCAGCAGAGGGCCTGCCGATTGTTCCCAGCAGAACGGCAGTCTGTTAATAGGGAGGACAGTGAGCCTGTGTTTCTGCAAAGTAGGAACACGGATCTCTGTCTTCCCACAGGTAAAGCACCTTCCCCACAGTTAGAAAGCACTCCCTAGGAACACATTTACCCCTTTGATCGCCCCTGATGTTAATCCCTTCCCAGCCAGTGTCATTAGTACAGCGGCAGTGCATATTTTTTTTAGCACAGATCACTGTATTAGTGTCACTGGTCCCCAAAAAAGTATCAAAAGTGTCACTTAGTGTCAGATTTGTTCGCCGCAATACCGCAGTCCCGCTATAAGATGCTGATCGCCGCCATTACTAATAGAAAAAAAATGCAGTAAAAATATCCCATATGATAACTTTTGCGTAAGGATGAGCACAGTGGCTGCGTTTGATGGGCACAGTGGCTGCGTTTGATGGGCACAGTGGCTGCGTTTGGTAGGGCACAGTGGCTGCGTTTGGTGGGGCACAGTGGCTTCGTTTGGTGGGGCACAGCGGCTGCGTTTGGTGGGGCACAGTGTCTGCGTTTAGTGGGCACAGCGTCTGCGTTTAGTGGGCACAGCGTCTGCGTTTAGTGGGCACAGCGTCTGCGTTTAGTGGGCACAGTGGCTGCATTTGGTGGGCACAGTGGCTGCGTTTGGTGGGGCACAGTGAGGCTGCAATTGATGTCTTTTTTTCTGAATTTTTTAGTTTGTTTGCACCCCCCCCAAAAATTTTGAGCACCAGCTGCCACTGGCATGTGTAAAGTGCTCCATGCATGCTAAAATCAATGCAAACCCTTTAAACAGTCCACATTTAGTGACTGTGCATTAATATGCAGATCATGATATTGCAATAAAGTGCTCCATCAATGCTAAAATCAGTGCAAACTCATTAAAGAGGAGTCCCACCCCCACCCCGTGAAAACATTAAAACTCAGCAGCTACAAATACTGTTTTAATATTAGTACACTTACCTGTCCAGGGATCCCGTGATGTCGACACCTCAGCCGATTTTCGGATTGGCTCTTGGGTTTTGCCACCATCATTCATGGTAAGGGAAACCGGACGGTTCACTACTACACATGTGCGAAGCGCGTTGCACTTTCTGAATGGCCCAGTGGAGGAAGGAGGAGGGGGGCCGAACTTCAGAGGGGGCAGCGCAGTCTCCAGTGAGTGGGGAAGGGTACCTGTCAAAAACAGGTACCCGATCCCCCCTCCCCCCTGAAAGGTGCCAAATGAGCCTAAAGAGGAAGGGGTGTGGTTTACAGATGATAGGGTGGGTCTTAAACAGGAAGGGGTGTGGCCACTGCCGCAAGGGGTGGGTCGTATTTAAATTAGGGGGGGGTGCACGAGTTTAGTCAGGCCTAGGGCAGCACAAAACCTAAATACACCACTGGGGGAACCCATTCTGTTTTTTTCAATGAGTTTTATCTATATTGCCAAGACCCGACAATTCATTACAGTCTCAATCAGTTTTAAATGACTTTTTTCCTTTAGAAATGTCATTTTGCTCTTGGACTGTTCTAAACACGGGAAAACTGCGGCGCTTTAAAGTCTATGGGACATTAAAATGAAAAATCAAAAGTGCTCATTTTAAAGGCTTATATGCATGGTATTGTCATAAAAAGTGCTTGGGGACCTGGGTCCTGCCCCAGGGGACATGTATCAATGCAAAAAAAAGTTTGAAAAACTGAAGTTTTTTCGGGAGCAGTGATTTTAATAATGCTTAAAGTGAAACAATAAAAATTAAATATTCCTTTAAATATTGTGCCTGGGGAGTGTCTATAGCATGCCTGTAAAGTGCCGCAGTTTTCCCGTGTTTAGAACAGTCCGAGAGCAAAATGACATTTCTAAAGGAAAAAAGTTATTTAAAACTGATTGTGACTGTAATGAATTGTCGGGTCTTGGCAATATAGATAAAACTCATTGAAAAAAACTGAATGGGTTCCCCCCCAGTCCATTACCTTTGGGTCTGGTATGAATATTAAGGGAAACCCCGAACTAAGAATGTAAAAAAAATTGCGTGGGGGTCCCCCCTAAATCCATACCAGACCCTTATCCGAGCACGTAACCTGGCAGGTCGCAGGAAAAGAGGGGTGGACATGAGAGCGCCCCCCCCCTCCTGAACCGTACCAGGCCACATGCCCTCAACATGGTGAGGGTGCTTTGGAGTAGCCCCCCAAAGCACCTTGGGCCTCATCCCCACAACCCTTGCCCGGTGATTGCGGGGGTCTGAGGGCGGGGGGGCTTATCGGAATCTGGAAACCCCCTTTAACAAAGGGGACACCCAGATCCCGCCCCCCCATGAGAATGGGTAACGGGTACATTGTACCCCTATCATTTCACAAAAAAAGTGTCAAAAACAGTAAAAAAGACCAGAGACACTTTGGGACAAGTCCTTTATTAAAGAAATAAAAAAATAAAAATGTCCCACGATGTAGATCCATCTTACGCCGCCCGACGGACCCCTGAAGGGTCTGGTATTGATTTCGGGGGGACCCCTACGCCATTTTTTTTCTAAATTTGGCGCAGGGTTCCCCTTAATATCCATACTAGACCTAAAGGGCCTGGTATGGATTTTGGGGGGACCCCAACGCAATTTTTAAAAAAAATTTTGGTTTGTGGTTCCCCTTAATATTCATACCAGACCCAAAGGCCCTGGTAATGGACTGGGGGGGGCATACTATAGACACCCCCCAGGCACGATATTTAAAGGAATATTTCATTTTTATTGTTCCACTTTAAGTATTAATAAAATTACTGTTCCCGAAAAAACGGACGTTTTTAAAACTTTTTATTGCATTGATCCATGTCCCCTGGGGCAGGACCCGGGTCCCCAAACCCTTTTTATGACAATAACTTGCAGATAAGCCTCTAAAATGAGCACTTTTGATTTTTCATGTTAGTGTCCCATAGACTTTAACGGTGTTCCGCGGCTTTTGAATTTGCCCCGAACACTGCATATTGTTCGCCGTTACTTATGTTCAACTCGAACATCGAGCTCATCCCTTTTTTTTTGCGCAAACCAATCAATATACACTTATTGGAATTTTTTACCAAAATCATGTAGCAGAATACATATTGGCCTAAATTGATGGAGAAATTCAATTTTTTTTACATTTTTTTTTTTATTGGATATTTATCATAGCAGAAAGTAAAAAATGATCAACGTTTATTTATGTAAAATCTTTATCCCAAAATGAAAAAACTGTTACTGTAACTGATTATAAAGCATTAGCTGGAGTTTGGCTTCAATTTGTTAGTGTATTTAAATATGCTAGTCCATCTAATACTTCCCTCCCCCCAGACTGTCAATACTGCTGTCCAATGGTGCCCCCTGTGACAACATATTGCAGCTTAGCAATCATTAGATGTAGTGGCTGCATTTGTTTTCTTTTCCCTGCTGTTTTCACCTGGTGATCTGGTCAGTAACACCCCTCCTGTATTAGAGCCCCCCCCCACTCTGGATGAAGGAGCACAGGGGACACCTTTGGACAGTAACTTCTCCAGTCTGGGGGGGGGGTGTTAGAAGTACTAGCAGATTTAAATACACTGACAAATTGAGGCACACTTCAGCTAACACTTTAAAAGCAATTACAGTTGTTATATTTTCTTTTTGGGGTAAAGGTTTTACATAAATAAAATCTGAAGCTACATCTGCCAGAAAGCTTGGGCTGTTGAAAAACAACAGACTTTCTAGGCAGATCAGTTTATTACTGCTTTAAATAGTTCACTGGGGAATGTGTTAAGCTAAAAAAAAACAAAAACAAAAAAAACTGTAAAGTAAATATTTTTGTATAATGTGAAAGATGATGTTACGCCGCGAGAATCGTGATCTTTATTTTAAGCAAAAAAATGGTGGTTCTCATTTTATCCAGAATTGTGCAGCTCTAATGGATTGTGAAATGAAATTAGTATTAAACCCTCAGTGTTTTGTTTTTTTGTTTTTTAGCTTAATACTAATTTCATTTCACAATCCATTAGAGCTGCACAATTCTGGATAAAATGAGAACCACCATTTTTTTGCTTAAAATAAAGATCACGATTCTCGCGGCGTAACATCATCTTTCACATTATACAAAAATATATTCTTTACAGTTTTTTTTTTTTTTTTTTTTTTTATTAATTGAAGCGTATTACTAGCAACAACAAAATTGTGTTTGAAATACCGCTGCGCAAATACAGTGAGACATAAAATATTGCAACGACCGCCATTTTAATCTCTAGGGTCTCTGCTAAAATTATATGTAATGTTTGGGGATTCCAAGTAATTTTCTAGCAAAAGAATACTGATTTGAACTTGTAAGCATTAAGTGTCAGAAAAAGGCCTGGTCTTTAACCACTTCAGCCCTGGGAGATTTACCCCCCCCCCCCCCCCCCCCCCACCCCCGTTCCTGACCAGACAATTTTTTGCGATACGGCACTGCGTTACTTTAACTGACAATTGCGTGGTCGTGCGACGCTGCACCCAAATAAAATTGACGTCCTTTTTTTCCTCCCACAAATAGAGCTTTCTTTTGGTGGTATTTGATCACCTCCTGCGGTTTTTATTTTTTGCGCTATAAACAAAAAAAGAGTGAAATTTTGAAAAAAAAAAATATTTTTTACTTTCTGGTATAAAAGGCTTGCCTGTATTCGCTGCTATCAGGAGCATCCGACGTGAGGACACCGGATGCTACCTTGGTAACCAACTCCACTCAGAGGCCCGCGCATGTGCGACGTGGTGGCGCGCATCCAATTACGTGCCTCCGTGGTGGTATACTTAGAAGTATGGACGTGGGATAATAGTGTGAGATTATACCCGTGGTAGATAGATAATGGATAGACACCTATCCTATTAGTCCCCCAATGACCTCCCTGGTGAGATGTCCCACCATGTGAGGTGGGTTTAAAAACCGAGGGGGGGGGAGAGAAAAAATTGAGAAAATAAATAAATTAGAGCCTTATGAGGAGTTCACTAAACCATATAAGATCCCCCCTCTTTTTGCCAATGACACATCCATGCCACCAAGGTCATATTTACATAAATTGATTATCAGGATGGATAATACACCCATACCTCGAAAGTGACCAAGGTGGCTGGATGTGGACCCCCTAATTAAAAGGCACACTACAAGTTACTAATTTTGTAAAATAGGAGTTCACTTTTTTTCACTCCCTACATATTCCTAAAGAGAGATTAGTGCACCTTTAGTCAAGAGAGCTAGTTGCTCTCTGATTGCATTTACATTTCAATCCCCTAAACTATTGTACGAACATACATAGGGGCTATAGGGGCTATAATGGGGGACCTTCAGGGAGGAGAATGGGAGGAGTTTATGGCAAATGAACCTTATGCTACTGCTTCAGAATGAATACAAACAGCAACTGGACAGTATGAATATGGAAATTAGAATACTATATGATCGACTCACCCCACTGAAGACGCATGAGGAATATGCAACTTATGAGAAAAAACTTAAAGAACACCTGGAGACCTTCGGTAAAGCCATCCTCATCAAAAAGGAGAAAAAGTACTGGAGAGACAAAAATGCCTTCAGGGAGGGTAGAGCCTATTGATGGAACACAGTCAATACCAAAAAAAAACAGAAAAAGAAGAACTCCATATCAAGAAAATACCAACAAGTCTAACGACTACTCCTTGGATACACCATCTAACTCCTCCTCATCAGCATCCTCACACACTGGCCACTTCAGAGGCAAAAGAAAGGGACCTCTAGGAAGACAACAGGAGACCGAGGGAGAGGTCAAACAAACCAACAAAAAACGCACCACGGAGCATGAGACAATGGAGTCACAACAGGGCAACAGATCTAATACGCACAAAGGTACAAATCAAGGTAATACACGAGGCCTTTTCCCCAATTTAGGAAGAGGAAGTCGGAAAGACCTAGGGGCTATCCCCAAGACTCAACAAAAACAACTTGATTTTGTTTTTAGACAAAAACATCACACCAGTACCCAGCCCAATGCCTCCTACTCAACTAATGATAATACCCACGGATCCTCCAACCCAAAAGAACTGAACATTATCAATCTCTCCTCACATCAACTAACTGACGAGGAGAGAAAAGTGCTATCACTGGGCCTCTCCTTCTGCCCTAACCAAGGTATGGACAGCTTTGAAACAACAAAGGATATTCACCTCTTTGCCCGGAAACTGTTGCTGAAAAGCCTATATGTGAAACAAAAAGTCACCCAACCGGAATTAGCACCGAATTTAAAAACAGCGGACTTCAAGGCTCTTTGAGACCTGAATCTCCTACTACAAGAGAACAATTTCACAGAAAATCTCTGGGAAGAAGAGCTGGAAGATGGGGAGAGTGATGAAGAAGAATCAAAAGAAGAAGCTGCCAAAACTAATATAAAAACTGATAAGAAATTCAAAAAGAAATCACGTAAATTTCCCCCGCTAAATCTTAATCCAGCGATAGCGCTTTTTGTGAAACAGACGACTAGAGAAATTGAAAAACTAGATAGACAAACAACCAAAAATAACCTCAATCCAGAATTGCGACATGCACTTAATACCCTGAAGAATGATATTAACATCACAATCAAAGCATCGGACAAAGGTGGAAATATTGTCCTTATGGACAACGAGAATTATGAAAAAATGTGCCCTAAAGCTCTCAACAACACCAAATGCTACAAGAAAATCTCCCCAGCAATAGTTGAGAGATTCAACCAGGAATTTCTACACCTGGTGGATGAATCGTTCAACGAAGGGGCCATTAATAAAGAGATGTGGGAGTTTATACGAACACAGCACCCTCGTTTACCAACATTCTATGCCCTGCCTAAGGTGCATAAAAGATTGGATGACCCCCTGAGGGAGGCCGATCATCTCTGGCAATGGGTCCATCACGGAAGGCATCAGCCAGGTTATAGATTATCATCTTAGACCCCACGTCATGAACTTACCATCTTACACCAAAGACACGATCCATCTACTGCAGATAATAGATAATCTGACTATCCCTGACTGCTTTTTTGGTCACCATCGATGTGGAGTGTCTTTATAACAGCATTCCACATGATGCAGGAGTAGCAGCTGTTGAACGGGTATTAAGACAAAGAGCAACCACTGATTGGAATTCAATGCCTTCATACTCCAAATGTTGGAATTCATCTTAAAACACAATGTTTTTCTATTTAAGGGCTCCCACTACCTCCAGGTACAGGGGGTGGCTATGGGGAAATGCTGCGCTCCCTCATATGCCAACCTGTACCTGGGGGAGTGGGAGAAGGCCTTTTTGCTAGGAGAGGGATCGTCTGTGTACTCTGACCACATCTGTCTGTGGCAGAGGTACATAGACGATATCTTCATCGTCTGGGATGGCCCTGAAGATAGACTCAAGGATTGCTTGAGTTCTATGAATCAAAACAGCTTTAATCTCTTTTTTACTATGACCTATGACTCCAAGGAGGTTAACTTCTTGGATATCACTATTTCCAAAGATCCAACTGGAGGACTCTTGAGTAATTTGTATAGAAAAGAGACAGCGGGGAATACTCTGCTACACGCAGACAGTTTCCACCCAGAGCCGCTGAAGAAATCCATACCTTTTAGTCAATTTCTAAGACTCAAAAGAAACTGCAGTACACACGAGAACTTCCAGCAGGAATCCAATAAACTTACTGCCAGACTGATGGAGAGGGGATATACAAAAACAGCCCTCAAAAAAGCATTTAATCGTGTAAAAAAACATTGACAGACGAAATCTAATCTTCAAAAAGAAAAACTTGACGAAAGAAGACAACTCAACTAGAATCATCATGAAATTCTCCAATGAACATAAACAAATAAGAAAAATCATCTCCAAACACTGGTCAATCCTTACAGAGGATCACCTAAGATCCTTACCAGATCTTAGGTGATCTGGTCACCTCCAGACCCCAAATTACCTACAAAAAATCTGGTTCTATAGGAAATATGCTCACACAGAGCGAATATAAAGGAATTACAAGAACAGACCCCTGTAGAACCTGGGGCACATACCCATGTGGATCATGCACACAGTGTGGAGTCATTGGCAGGAGAACCATGATTACATTACCCAATGGGGAAAATTTCCAATTATGGCACTTCGCGAATTGCAGAACACGGGGAGTCATTTATCTAATGCAATGTCAATGTGGGGCCTTTTACCTGGCGAAAACCCGACAGGAACTCACTAAGAGAGTAGAGAAGCACATCCACAGTATAAGCATTGGCAACCTCTACTTACCACTGGGCAGGCATGTAGCAAAACAACACAACTACAGGATGCCCAAGGTAAACTTCACAGTCGTGGATAGACTACACATACCTACCAGGGGGGGTGACTGGAACAAGGTCCTGCTCCAGCACGAAATGCGCTGGATCAGGCGCCTTAGGGCCACCACCCCCCTGGTCTCAATGAAACAGAGAGCTTCAGGCCATTTCTGGAGGGCTTTAGATCGGGTAAAACTGACTAAGGGCACTCCTTTCATTCCACTTTGTCTACAATTCAGACCATTCACTCCTTTCCTCCCCTCCCCCTTCCCTCCTTTTTACACCGCCTGCCACCTAGCTGCCACTCGAACACTAGTTGGAGATTGCTTAGCCTTTTGGGGGGGTTTTCTAATTTTACCTATTATACTTGTATCATTTTAATCTTGTGTAACCCACAAAATTTGTTACTATATTACAACAAGGGTGGGATTTATATCTTCTAAAAAAAAACCCACCGAGTGGAATTATTCTATAAATGTACTATATACATTTTTGTGTCCTCATTCAATATTTGTATTTTTCCATTATGTTTCCATTAATATCACTGCATGCCTTGGTTGGTTTATCTCTGGTGTTCTGTCGTCCCCAGGGGTTATTTCCTGGGGGGGGGGTCAAGTCATGCGGGGATCCAGGGCTCCCCATTAGCCCCTAAGTTATACTCTGGAAGGTTCTATACCTACCAGACACAGGGGGGGCCCCGCGGTTTCAGCTGACTTTGGGGCCCTCTTGTTTGTCCTTGCCTTGCCTACATGCCAGGCAGGAACGTCTGTGTTGGTGGTTATAAGTCCTTTTTCCTTCCAACTTGGCGAAAGAGAGGGGATCTTATATGGTTTAGTGAACTCCTCAAAAGGCTCTAATTTATTTATTTTCTCAATTTTTTTCTCTCCCCCCCCTCGGTTTTTAAACCCACCTCACATGGTGGGACATCTCACCAGGGAGGTCATTGGGGGACTAATAGGATAGGTGTCTATCCATTATCTATCTACCACGGGTATAATCTCATACCACAGTGGACAGGTTTACTGATACATTGCATCCAGTGTGGGCATGGCCCCTTTCCAAAATGGTGGCTGGCTCCCACACTATTATCCCACGTCCATACTTCTAAGTATACCGCCACGGAGGCACGTAATTGGATGCGCGCCACCACGACGCGCATGCGCGGGCCTCTGAGCGGAGTTGGTTACCAAGGTAGCATCCAGCGTCTTTACGTCGAATGCTCCTGACAGCAGCGATTACAGGCAAGCCGCGCTATTGGCCAGCGCGGCGCTCTGTCTCCGCCCACACCATATATAGGATGCCAGAGACGGCAAATGGCGCCATTCTTCTTGAGACATCCACTTATGTACATCAGGGCTATCTTTTATTTTGAGCTCCACGGACCCTCCCTGTTCCAGGCTAAGCGACTCACAATCTACTCAAAAGTAAGTGTCTCTCACTCCATACCCACAAGGAACGGGATCTCCCGACTTTGGGGTGTCTATACTTTATGCCTAACTTGTTTTTTAAGGGGGGACCTCTCTAGTTGTGGTACTTACTGTGAGGTTAGCCCACAGTGAATTGAAGGATACCACTCATTTCTACCCTTTGCCCCATTACAGACAGCCATTAATTCTTAAGGCTGAGGACGCCAAATGTTGGGATTTTTTGATCACATATCCAGCCGTCTTGTAGAGTAATAGGACAGTCCAGGATATTTTGGTGTGGGGTATCTCTGGCCCCTGGCATGCAATGCGCTCAACCCGGGATGCCTTGGGAGAACGTAAGTCGCATGAGAATCTAACCAATGCAGGAGATATGTATGGTGCATATGTGTACAAATTGTAACAGTATGATCTTTTTCTGACTTTTTAGATTGTGATGTATTTTCCCTGAAGAAGACTTTTCTCTGTTAAGACATAAACGTTGAAACGTGTTGGAGATTACAATACTCCATACCAGGGTGGTCATCTAGGGTGACTGTATTGGGTAGTGTGATACATCACTTTCTTTTTTATAAAAAATTTTCCATACGTAAATTCTATACCACAACCGTTATTGAATGTACATGTAGAATTATCTTTATGTCCTGAATTCCAATTTATACCTATATGTCTATTGATTTAATGTTTTTTGTGTAAAATGTATATTTTAATGTTGAACGATACTAAATAAAATTGGATTTTATCTTAAATAAAACCTCAAATTCATTGCCTTAAAAATCCCCTAAGAGGTATTATATATTTTTCTACTCCCTGCTACCATTGGAGTGCCTATCTGCCTTATAGAAGATACCTTGTGGGGAGAACCTAAGGAGCCATCCAGGTTGAGAGACCCGAGGCTGGGGTAGAAAGCCACAGGCATGTACGATCTCTTTTAAAAAGAGATCTTAGGAGCTGGTAAGCGGCAGTATTTTAATTGGTGGAGGCACCCTTCTGTCATCACATTCTTCTTGGTGTTGTAGTTGCACGATTTACATCGTCCGGATGTTTGCCAAGCCATCACTTGGAATATCGTTCTGCTAGTGAACCTTTTTTCCTATAACCCATTGGAGTGGACTTGAATTTGCTTACTTCATTTATTTACCCATATTTTTTACTATTATATTTTTCACACTTGTCACTGGTGGTCACATTTCAGTGTGTGTATAATATTAATTTTCTTTATTTAGATGTGTTTTGTATTCACATATATTTTTCAATTTATATAGCGCAGCCCTTTTTTTTTTTTTTTGCTTGAATTATTTAGTGTGTGTGTCTCACATTCTAGTTGCAGCTTTATTTACCTTATACATTGTATATTCTCCTATACATGTTTCATGGGGATAGCGCAGTAATTTTACCTTTTTATTAGTATAGTATATGCAAAACAGAATACCAGCACAGAATTGTGTAGTCATATAACCGAACGTTATACAAATGATAACTTAACAACGGCGGCGAGAGGGTTTCTCAAATGCGGGGGAAACGAGGGGCCCCCTGCACAGGAGGCACACAGCACCCCCCCCCCCGAAAAAAAGGAGTGACGCCCTGTGACAAGTGTGCACCGAGGAAAATTTATGGCAGTAGGCCATGAGTAAACAGGGACGCTAGCGCCCCCCAAAAAAGGGAGGCGTCCTCATCCCTGGGTGCGCCGCGTGAGGTGTACTGAAAACTACAAATACAGAGAGCTGGAATAAAAAACAATACCATGTGGGACTCAACAGAACCAGACCAATAGACCAAAGAGTGGGCACATATATAATGTACAAATAATAAATAGTAAGCAAGGGACAGAAGGAGAAGGAAAACAGAGGAGCAAACTAACGAATTCTAGATAAAAGAGGCCCAAAATATATCCAGACAAACAAAAAAAGGGGAAGTTATATAGAGATATCCCTAATCTGACTTCTAACCACTATAGTGTAGACCTTAAATTAGGGGAAGTGAAGACAAGTCAGCGTAGATAATGTCTCATTCTTCCCAACCTCCTGAGGCAAAGCCTTCTAGGAAAGGGCGATATCTTATTACATCATTGAGTCCAGGTGCTGACGTAGTGTTCAAGGTCGCTATCCACCTCGTTTCTCGCTGTAGCAAAATCTTATTCCAGTCTCCTCTCCAACTATTAGGGTGTATTCTATCCAATATGAGGAATTTGATTTTTGGAACCTTACCGGCATGGACATCCCTTCCATGGCGTCCTAGGGGAAGTTCAGGACAGGATTTTTTCATACTAGCAATGTGTCTAGACGCTCTTTTGTGGAACGGTTGTTTTGTTTTGCCCACATAAAATGCGCCGCATTGGCATACCAGCATGTAGACAACACCTACCGTTTTTTGCAGTTTGCATAGTGGGCTGCTTTAAAAACTCTACCTTTGATAAAAATGTATTTATAATGTTTTTTTTAGATCTGTACACACATGTTTTTACTTTCATTTCTATTTTACGTTGAATGGGTTTACAATCACTTTAACAACTGCTCCACTGGTTACAGAGCAGCCAGACTAAATGTACATAACATCCTAACCTTAACTAGTAGGGTGCCGGATTATTGTAGAAAATCTTCATTTTTGTCATAGATAGAAATTACCAATTTAACATATTGTTACATTTTTCTGGTAATTCTTACATCTGAATTCCAGGTATGGATTTTATTCCATATTACATATGTATGTGACTTACTTATGGGTCAGTCGGTCAGCATGGACACCATTCACAGAACACCTTGGGGTCTATATATAAAGGTCTATATATAAAACCGTTGCTTTGTCTCATCATTTGTGCAAAAGTAGCAAATATTATCTGTAATGTTTGTAACATACACTATGTTGTCAAAAGTATTGGGACACCTGCCTTTACACACATATGAACTTTAATGGCATCTCAGTCTTATGCCCTGTACACACGGTCGGATTTTCCGATGGAAAATGTCCAATCGGAGCGTGTTGCCGAAAATTCCGACCATGTGTAGGCTCCATCGGACATTTTCCACCGGATTTTCCGACACACAAAGTTTGAGAGCAGGAGATAAAATTTTCCGACAACAAAATCCGTTGTCGGAAATTCCGATCGTGTGTACACAAATCCGACGCACAAAGTGCCACACATGCTCAGAATAAATAAAGAGATGAAAGCTATTGGCCACTGCCCCGTTTATAGTCCCGACGTACGTGTTTTACGTCACCGCGTTCAGAACGATCGGATTTTCCGACAACTTTGTGTGACCGTGTGTATGCAAGACAAGTTTGAGCCAACATCCGTCGGAAAAAATCCTAGGATTTTGTTGTCGGAATGTCCGAACAAAGTCCGACCGTGTGTACGGGGCATAAGACCCCCATACACACTATTAGATTTTCTGCAGATTTTTGTTTTCAGATTTACCAAAACCATGTAGTGCGAGGGCCTGCCTGATTGCATACAAATTGAAACTCTTAAGGTTTGACCTCATATTATGTAGTTTTGGTAAATCTGAAGACAAAAATCTGCAGAAAATCTAATAGTGTGTATGGGGCCTTAGTCCGTAGGGTTCAATACTGAGTTGGCCCACCCTTTGTAGCTACCTGTTGTAGCAAATTGGATCCTGCTTTGCTGGGGTTTTTCGCCTATCTCTGGATCAACTGTGGATATAGGATTGTGTATATGGGATTGTATTTTTTTTTTTTTTGAACTAGATGGACTTGTGTCTTTTTTCAACCTGACTAACTATGTAACTATGACTGCGCACCAGTGCACAAAGCAAGATCCATAAAGACATGAGTGAGTTTGGGGTGGAGGAACCTGACTGGCCTGCACAGAGTCCTGACCTCAACCCAATAGAACACCTTTGGGATGAATAAGAGTGGAAACTGTGAGCCAATCCCTCTCGTCCAACATCAGTGCCTGACCTCACAAATGCGCTTCTATGAAGAATGGTCAAACATTCCCATAGACACACTCCTAAACCTTGTGGACGGCCTTCCCAGAAGAGTTGAAGCTGTTATAGCTGCAAAGGGGGGGCCAACTCAATATTGAACCCTACGGACTAAGACTGGGATGTCATTAAAGTTCATGTGTGTGTAAAGGCAGGCGTCCCAATACTTTTGGTAATATAGTGTATATACACTGCTCAAAAAAATTAAAGGAACACTTTTTAATCATAGTGTAGCATCCTATCAAACAAACTCCTGGGATATTAATGTGGTTAGGTAAGTATTAGAGGGGGTTGTTAATTTCATTAACACCAACGCAGCTGAAACTGATTAACAACAGGTACAGTAGATGGGCCACAATGAGACGACCTCCAAAACAGGAATGGCTTTACAGGTGGAGGCCACTAAAAAAAATTTTCCCGACTCAACTTTTCTGAGTGTTTTTCATTTGGCTAGGGTTAGTGTCACTACTGGTAGCATGAGACGGTACCTGGACTCTATAGAGGTTGCACAGGCAGTCTAACACCTCCAGGATGGCACATCAATACGTGCCATTGCCAGAAGGTTTGCTGTGTCTCCCAGTACAGTCTCAAGATCATGGAGGAGATTCCAGGAGACAGGTGGTTACTCTAGGAGAGCTGGAGAGGGCCGTAGACGGTCCTTAACCCATCAGCAGGACCCGTATATGCTCCTTTTTGCAAGGATTAACAGGATGAGCCCTACAAAATCACAATCTGGAGGGTGGCCTGTGGGTCCGACATCCTCTGGGCCCTGTGCTCACTGCCTGGCACCCTGGAGCTCGATTGGCATTTGCCATTGAACACCAGAACTGGCAGGTCCGTTACTGGCACCCTGTGCTTTTCACAGATGAGAGCAACTTCACCCTGAGTACATGTGATAGAAGTGAAAGGGTCTGGAGAAGTTTGGAGAACGTTATGATGCCTGTAACATCATTCAGCATGACCGGTTTGGTGGTAGGTCAGTGATGGTCTAGGGAGGCATATCCACGGAGGGACTCACAGACCTCTACAGGCTAGATAATGGCACCCTGATTGCTATTAGGTATCGGGTTAAAATCCTTGGACCCATTGTCAGACCCTACGCTGGTGCAGTGGGTCGGGAGTTCCTCCTAGTGCACGACAATTCCCAGCCTCATGTGGCGAGAGTATGTAGCCAGTTCCTGGAGGATGAAGGAATTGATACCATTGAATGGCCCCCAACGCTCACCTGACCTAAATCCAATAGAACACCTCGGGGACATTATGCTTCAGTCCATCCGACACCACCAGGTTGCACCTCAGTCTGTTTAGGAGATCTCTGATGCCCTTGTCCAGATCTGGGAGGAAATACCCCAGGACATCATCCGTCGTCTCATTAGGAGCATTCCCAGACGTTGTCAGACATGCATACAAAGCACGTGGGGGCCATACAAACTACTAAGGACCAATTTTGAGTTGCTGCAATGAAATTTCAGCAAAATGGACCAGCCCGCTGCATAATTTTGTCACTTTGATTTTCGGGGTGTCTTTGAATTCAGTCCTCTGTAGGGTGATCATTTTCATTTCTATCAGACGATGGTGGCATCCTTTCATTCCTAACACATTACCCCGTACATATCAGTATATATATATATATATATATATATCCAGCATGAGATTTTTCCCCATTGAGATATGATGGGGTTTCAAAGTGTTCCTTTCATTTTTTTGAGGTGTATATATATATATATATATATATATATATATATATATATGTATACACACACACACACACACACACACACACACACACACACACACATATATACATATACACACACACACACATACATACACACACATACACACACACACACACACATACATACACACACATACACACACACATATACACACACACACACATACATACACACACACACTGCTCAAAAAAAAATAAAGGAACACACACACACACACACACATATATATATCCTTCAAAATGATATTTTATATATTGGTGATTCTTAAACATTTTAAACACATGACCTAATATTAAATAAATACAACTTAATGCGATTTATCATTTATAAATATTTTTTTTTTAATATTTAAAAAAGAAAAGCAGCCAATTCCCCAAAAATGAAACCCCACCTACATTTTTTCTCAGTTTTAGATACAGAGGAGAAGGATTAGAACCTCCATTGGATTTTATTGTCTTCTGTGTCCCATCTTGGTGGTTTCTTCTGTACTTACAGTTCTGGTGACCAAAGTCAGATTCAATAGTGCAATGTGCTACAGCTGAACGTGCAAGAATGCTATTCAAAGTGCTTAATTGATTAAATATGTACACATGAAAAGAAAACTATCGAAAAAACGAAATTGGAACAAAAATGAAAACATAAATACAAATAAAAAAAAAATATGACAATAAAAGACCCAGTGAATGTAGCCACAATCAATGTACAGGTATAACACCATGAAAAAACATTTGGTCTCTTCTTTTGTGAGGTCACAGAAATTTTTCAGCAGGAGAGGACTGGAAGTGTTTCACTCCCTTGTCACCCATGATTTGGCACTTCACATTCAGGAATACAAGCAGCAGCCTAGACCAGCCTTTCTCAGCTAGGGATCCCTAGGGTTACCTTTAGAGGTTGCTAGGGGTTTATTGACTCTTAATCACTAATGTAAAAATGAATACAAAGCTTATTATAACTGTCTAACAATATGAGGGCCCTAATTTAACTGAGCAAACATATAAGGCATCTTCCTTTGCTGCCCAACAAGGGCAGTGACAGTGGCTCTTCTCCTTCATTCATACCTGAGCGTTTTCAGCTCATAAAACGCTCGTAAAACGCCTGAAAAACACCCAACAAACAAAATCCCATTAATTTCAATGGCACCTGTTCACATCTGAGCGCAGATTACAGGCGTTTTTCTGCCTTTTACATTGGTGACCTGAGCAAAAACTTGGCAAAATTGGGGTAAAAACGCAATACAAACTGCCACAAAATCTTGGTAAAGACGCCCGACTTTGAAACGCTCTGGTGTGAATGCAGCCTAAATGAAGAACATTTTAAGGTGGGGGGGAATCTTCTCCACTGAACATAAATGTAAAGAAAATTCCTCCCCCAACTGTCTACCGGTGTGAATGGTCCCTTGTCCCACCAACCAAAAAGCTAGAGGACTACCAATGTGAAGGGGGTCTTCTCCACTGACCCCCAATTTAAGAGTGCACTTTTTCACTTTCCACTAGTGCGAGGGAGATTTCTCTACCGACTATCAATGGGGGGGGGATTCTCCATTGACCATTTAAGAGGGCACTTTTTCAATGAGCACCAATGTAAGGGGAAGGGGACTTCTCCACTGATCACAATGTAAAGGGCATTCTTCCTCCAACTGTCCACCGGTGTGAATGGTCTCTCGTCCCACTAACCAAAATGCTGGAGGACCACCAATGTGAAGGGGTCTTCTCCACTGACCACTAATTTAGGAAGGCACTTCCCCACTGACCACTAATAGGGGGTCTACTGCACTGAACCCTAATTTAGGCACTTCACTGTCCACTAGTCCAGGTCAATTTCTCTACTGACTACCAATGTAAGGGGGGCTTCTCAACAGATCAAAAAAGCGAAGGACATTCTAACTTTAACTGTTCACCAATATAAATGTAGGTCCCTTGTTCCACTGGCCAAAAATGTTAGAAACCCTTCTCCACTGATCACTAATGCAAGGGCACTTCTTCACTATCAACCAATGTATGGGGGAGTTTTCCACTGACTACCAATGTAATGGGGGCCCTTCACTGATCACCAATGTAAGGAGAATCTTCTCCACTAACCACCTATGGAAAGCAATACAAGTTTCATTGTCTGCTTTTCCTTCCCAACCATTCTTTTTGTTTTGTTTTCTGTTCAATTTCTACAACATAGAAATATAATATAAATCAACTTTAGGAAAAAATCTCTCTGAGATCTAAAAATTATTTCTAGGTTTCCTTTGGGGTGAAAAAGGTAGAGAAAGGCTGGTGTAAACTTTCACATATTACAGATACATAAATATAGTAGCATAATAGACGAGAAAAGAAGAGCCACAAACTGACCACATTTTACACACTATTACTAGAAGATACGAACGGACATTGCAATGAACAAATAAATATTAAAGCACTTACATTTGTAAACACAAAAGTACAGGAGTTAAGATGGATTCCATTTAAATGAAAAAAAAAAAAAAAATCCCAAAGAGGTATGTTTAATTTACGTTTGGGAAAGTTCTCACTTATCCAGGTCATGGTATATCAAGTAGTAGTCCCATGTGACTAATTGCTACTAGATATGATAAACGTAAATTTAAACCCATGATGTAAACCAGTGTTTCTCAACTGTATTAAAGCTCCTCCATAGCTCCCAACTGTCCCTGATATGGAGGGCCTGTCCCTGATTTGGAGCAATGTCCCTCTGTCCCTCTTTCCTCCTCATTTGTCCCTCATTTTGGTCTGATCTATATAGTTGTATATAAAATGCACTTTTTATCTTTCAAAAAGCGTTTGCCAGTGCTAAACCTTTTATCAAAATTCTAAATTGCTACATTTGTAAATTTCAAAAGCCAATATAAAGGAATAGCAGTGGTAAAAAAAAGCCCTTGTGGATTCAGTTAACCTTTTTTTTTTTTGGTTAATTCTCCTTTAAGAGGGTGTGGCAGAGGGCGTGTCCTATGCCTAGATACGTTTGGTAGTAGGTGTCCCTCATTCCCATCTCAAAATGTTGGAGGTATGCTCTTATCTTATCTAGATCATAATATATCTAGTAGTAGTCACATGTGACCAACTACTACTACAGTAGATATGGTAAACAAAAAAAAACTCTTTAAGACCCGGCCTTTTCTGACACTTTGTTTACATTGAGAAATCAGTATTTATTACTATAAAATTACTTAGAACCCCCAACCTTTTATATTTTTTTTAAACAAAGGCCCTATAGTATAAAATAGTGGGTGTTGCAATCTTTTTATGTCACACGGTATTTGCACTGCGGTTTGTCAAACACAATTTTTTTTTTTTTTAGAATAAATACACTTTCATGAACTTTAATGCACAAAAACACAATATAATAGCCAATTGTTTGGTAAAAAATAAATGATGATGTTACGCCGAGTAAATAGATACCAAACATGCCATGCTTTAAAATTGTGGAGCGGCAACAAAATACAAAAATGTTATTATCCATAAGCAACGCTATAAAAGCCTTTACAGGTTACCACTTTAGATTTACACAGGAGGTCTGGGGCTAGAATTAACCTCTGCTCCAATTTCTAAATTGCTGCATTTGTTATTTTTAAAAGCCAATTTAAAGGAATAGTAGTGGTTAAAAAAAAAGCCCTTGTGGATTTAATTAAACTTTTTTTGGTTAATTCTCCTCTAAGGGGGTGTGGCAGGGGGCGTGTCCTCTGCCTACATACATTTGCTAGTAGGTGTCCCTCATTCCCATCTCAAAATGTTGGGGGGTATGTAACTTATCTAGGTCATAATATATCTAGTAGTAGTCACATGTGACCAACTACTACTACAGTAGATATGGTAAACAAAAAAAACTCTTTAAGACCCGGCCTTTTCTGACACTTTGTTTACATTTAGAAATCAGTATTTTTTGCTAGAAAATTACTTAGAGCCCCATTACGGGGTAAATTACTTAGCTGATGTTTGCGGCTATCCCTCACATGAGGAATGGTGCGATCGCATTGTACATGTGACGCAGGACTGACGTGTGTATTCACCCTTGTGCATGGGGGGGGGCTTAGAACATTTTTTATTTTATTATTGTTTTTTATTTTTACACTGTACCTTTCTTTTTTTTTATCACTTGTATTGTTATCATAAAGAATGTAAACATCCCTTGTGCCAGCAATATGGCACAAGGTCCTCTTTTCTGAGACATCTGGGGTCTCCCAGATCTCTCCTCTAACCTTAAAGGCTTTTGATCATACAAAGATTGGTATGATCCGATGCTTTTCTCAAAACAGTAATCGTTTGTTTACAACCGGCAAAACCGGAAGTGACAACATATCCTTGCTTCCAGTTTCTTCTTAGCCATAGAGATGATATGAGATGTTCTAGTCTGGCTGCAATCCTGGGTTCCCCGGTGGGACGAGGTAGCCACTGGAAGGTAGTGGGAGAAGGGGGAGGGGCTAGGATTGCTTTCACAAGAAAGAGCTCCGCCAGCAACTCCCGGTATTAGATTTGGTCGATGTACGGTAACGGGTACGTTGCCCGGCGGTAAGTGGTTAAATGACTACAAATTCCTACTGATGTCTTGCCATTTGATAAACGATAGATTATTTGCTAAAACTCTAAAGTGATATGATGAAAATACTACTAGAAGCAGAACGAATCCCTGAACTGTTTAGGAAAGCTGCACAGGGTACATCTTTCAAAAGGTTAGGAACCACTGATATAATGGACTTTAATGAACATTAATAATAAATAACAATTACCTGTAATTAAATAGACTGTCCCTTTAAGAATAATAAAGCTGCGTCATTGCCCAAAGGGAATGTGTGGAAGGAAGGACGGGCAGCCTACGACACTACTGGGAAATACTGAGGCTTTGCCATATCAGAATATAGTTACATAGTAGGTGAGGTCGAAAAAAGACACAAGTCCAACCTATGAAGAATGATCCAGCTTTCAGGAGAAGCAGATGATAAAGCAGATGTACATCTTTGGGAAGCCTGCAAGTCAGTATTATAAAGCGAAAGTCTCTATAACAAAGATTCCAAGATAATAAATCATAGGTGACAGCAAAATAAAAATAAAAATGAACAACATTATTAAATAAGGAAGAAGGAAAAGTGCCCAAAAAATATTTCTTCTTTTTAGATCGTGTATGGATCCATTTCCAGAACGTTGCTTATGTAACCATTCCAACTTCGTTTGGAACTGAATAGAACCAAGAACTTCCATAACTGGTACACACTTCATATTCCCGAGCCAAACATACAGTTGACTTCCAGTATGTCTTAGATATATACTAAAATTGGAAGGATAAAGAGAAAATTAGCATGACTCCTAAAAAGGGATTACACATCTGCGGGTCATTTCATAATAAACTTCATATTGTAAATAGGTTTGTCAATTTGTAATACTGCACAAATATTCAGGAGAAAATGGCCCCAGGCTGATATACATTGAACAAATTTTGAATGGTTGATTCATAGACAGTCAACCGGGAACTAAAAAGAACTTTGAAGGTTCAGTCATTCAGGTCAGGGGGCCCCAAACTATGGCCAGTGGGACACATCTGGCCTAGTACAAGATTTATCTGGCCCACAGCAACTGTCCATGACAATACCGCAGGTGGCTGGCAGTGCATCGCATACTAGCACATTAGAAAACACTTACCTTAGAATGAAGCCCTCCAGTGGCGTGCTGTCACCACTGATAGGGCTTCCATCTTCACCCGGTCTTCCTTCCAGGTTTACAGGCTCTGGCATTATGAGTAGCCAGAGCCGCGATGACATCAATCCCGCGCATGCTGTGGCTGTGGCACGGAACTCTGAAGGTCCAGCACGGTGACGTCACTGGCTGCATCTATTGGGAATATCTCCTAAACACCGCAAGTTTAGGAGATATTCAATGTACCTACAGGTAAGCCTGATTATAGGCTTACCTGTATGTACAAGGCCAAAAAAAAGACTGTACTACCATCTTGTATACCACTTCCTGCCCTGCCTATAGCAGAATGACGGTCGGGCGGTGGTGCCGTTATCCTGACTGGACATAATATGATGTTTTTCAGTATAACATGCCAGGGCGCGCCCGTGGTGGCACGTAGCGCGACGATCGGTGGTGCTGTGTGTCAGTCTGACACACCGCATCTCCGATTGTGGTAAGGAGCCTCTGACGGAGGCTCCATACCATGTGATCAGCTGTGATCAATCAAAGCTGGTCACAGCGTGAACCATGAAGTGCCAGTAAACGGTTTTCCTCGCTTCGTGCTGCCTGTCGGTGCCATCTATCAGCGCCCATCAGTGCCGCCCATCAGTGCCGCCCATCAGTGCTGCCCATCAGTGCCACCTATCAATGCCGCCTATCAGTGCCCATCAGGGCCACCCATTAGTGCTGCATATCAGTGCCCATTAATTCTACATATTAGTGCCTCCTCATCAGTGCCCATGGGTGCCACCTTATCAGTGCCACCTCATAAGTGTCCATCAGTGCTGCCTCAGCAGTGCCCATTAGTGAAGAAGAAAACAAAATGTTATAACAGAAACAAAGAAAAAATTTTTTTCATAAATGTCGGTCTTTTTTAGTTTGTTTAGCAAAAAATAAAAACCCCAGTGGTGATCAAATACCACCAAAAGAAAGCTCTATTTGTGGAAAGAAAATGATAAAAAAAATTACTTGGTACGGGGGTCAGAGGCTGCATGGACATGGTACAGGGGGTCAGAGGCTGCGTGTGTAGTGTTCTCCTTTTGAATGGCTCAGCTCTGTTCTAGCTGTCCTCCCTCCCTCGGCTCAGGCTGATCAGCACAATACAAATCAGCTGCTGACTGATCTGGCGTGGATGGTCAGTCAGCGGCGCTCTGTTCAGCACTCCCTCCATTCCAGGCAGAGACAGACCGACCAACCTTCTCCTCTGCTGTCACTGTGGCGACATGCCAACGAGAACGGAGCGCCTGACATTTAAAAATGGGGCCAGGTGGCGCCATCATGTCACTGTGCATGCCCCCTGTACGAGTTTTCCCGAGCTCGGCAGGCTTCGGAACGGCGCATGTGCAGCTGCGCTATTGGCCCGCAGCCATCTTTTTTACGGGCACAGCTGCCCGTAACAGACATTTACGGGTGGCCCGAAAACAGGCTGAAATCTACAGGCTGCCCGTAAATTAACGGACGGTTGGCAACACTGCAGTTGGTGTGCTGTAATCAACCCATTCTGTCTAAAAAAACTGCATAATCTCTACTCTGTGGAAATGATGGCTTACATAGTTGCCAACATTGCAAAAAAATTTTTAGGGACACTTTTTTGGCTGTAGGCGGAGTCGCATTATAATTACGGGGTAGGGCATGCTTTTGTAGGTGTGGCATAATTAAAAAGTAAAAATGCGGCGTGCGCAGCGCGTCGCACAAAAAAGGGTGTGGTTTATGCAAAACAGTGGGCGTGGCTCAAATGGGGTGTGGTTAGAGCCTGAGATGAGTGAGGGATGGAGAGGGAAAGAGGGAAAGAGGGGCGGAAAGCAATGGAGGGACAGCAGCCTCAGATCCTACATCACAGTAGAAATATGTGTATTCCAGAGTTTAACAATCAGCAGATAAATATACTCCAAACACCTGGTGTTAGCGCTTCAATCAACCTGGCACCATGGTTGTTATAATGTCAGGATGATTGAAGCGCTTTATTTCTATTATTACATTGTAATATAACATTAAATCATTCAACTCACCATAATGCAGAATCAGTGGGACCCCTGAGCGTGTCACCTGCCACGTCGCCTGCCACCAGATGCCATCATGTGCCCCCAGCAGAGTCCGTCCTTGCATCAGGTTTACACTGATTGCTACAACACCCACTACACTACAACATGAACACCCACTACACTACACTGATTACTACAACACCCACTACACTACAACATGAACACCCACCACACTACAACATGAACACCCACCACACTACAACATGAACACCCACCACACTACAACATGAACACCCACCACACTACAACATGAACACCCACTACACTACAACATGAACACCCACTACACTACAACATGAACACCCACCACACTACAACATGAACACCCACCACACTACAACATGAACACCCACCACACTACAACATGAACACCCACTACACTACAACATGAACACCCACCACACTACAACATGAACACCCACTACACTACAACATGAACACCCACTACACTGATTACTACAACACCCACTACACTACACCACCAGGCTAATTACTACACCACCCACTACACTAGACTGATTACTACAACACCCACTACACTGATTACTACAACACCCACTACACTACACTACTTACTACAACACCCACTACACTGATTACTACAACACCCACTACACTGATTACTACAACACCCACTACACTACACTACTTACTACAATACCCACTACACTAACCACTGCCTGGTGGAACATGAAAGGACACCAGCAACATGCTGGGGAGGATGGAAACCCAGTCTGGAGGTCACGTGTAGCAGCCGTGTCCAGAGAATCCTCCCGGGAAGAAAAGCAAAATCCCGGGAAAATAATCGGGACGAGGGTCCAAAAATCTGGATTGTCCCGGAAAAATCAGGACTGTTGGCAAGTATGAAAACTGTTGCGGCCAGACTCAGTGGAGGGAGATTTTTGCAGCATATTTGGCAAGTACAGAATAACAGTATATATAAAATATACAAAGTAGTTGGAGGGAAGCTTCAGAATGGCAAAGATATTTTCATTACAAATTATGTGAGCAGACTGCAGTTCCTCTTTAAGCTTCATAGCATACCTCCCAACATTTTGCAATGGGAATGAGGGACACCTACTAGCAAACGTATGTAGGCATAGGACTGATCTGTAGAACTACAAGAGCCAGCATGTCTTGTTTGCTACATAATGGCATTGCATCATCCAGCATGGTCTGGGGTCCCTACTACTAGTAACACCAGGAGACACGTTGTCTGTAGAACTACAAGAGCCAGCATTTACCAGGGTGCTTTGTAAACGTTGCCACATTTACAGATATCTAGTCTATAGAACTACAAGAACCAGCATGATCTAGGGTTCTTGGTATAAGAGACAGCATCCAAAGAAAACTAGTCTATACAACAAGCATTTACAGATAACTAGGCTGAAGAACCTAGAAAAGAGCCAGCACGCCTTGTTTGCTATAGAATGACATTGCATCACTCAGCATGGTCTGGGGTCCCTGATACTAGTGACACCAGGTGATTAGTGGTCTGTAGAACTACAAGATCCAGCATGCACTGGAGTACTTGGTACAAACTAGGGTGAAGAACTACAAGAGCCAGCATGCCTTGTTTGCTATATAATGACATTGCATTACCCAGCATGGTCTATGGTCCCTAGTACAGGTGACAGCAGGAGATAAATGGGATAAAGAACTGCAAGAGCCAGCATGCACTGGGGGGGGGGGGGTGGTGGCATGTGAAAAACAATCAACAGAATAAGAAGAACCAGCAATCACTGGGGTACCTAATGCAAGTTACAGCATTTACAGATACATTGGCTATAGAACTACAAGGGCCAGCCCGCGCTGCTTGCTATACACTAACATTGCATCATACAAGGTGGTCTAGGGTCCTTGGTAAGTGACAGCAGAAGATAAGTCATCTGTAGAACTACAAGAGGCAGCATCTTGTGGGGTACGACCATGCTGGATCATGCAATGCCATTATGTAGCAAACAAGGCATGCTGTCTCTTGTAGTTCTAAAGATCACATATGCTGAATGGTGCGATGTCTTTATATAGCAAACAACCCATCCTGGCTCTTGTAGTTCTTCAGCCTTGTTATCTGTAAATGCTGCAATCATACCAAGTACCCCAGTGAATGCTGGCTCTTGTAGTTCTATAGACTAGATATCTGTAAATGTGGCAACGTTTACCAAGTACCCCAGTGAATGCTGGCTCTTGTAGTTCTATAGACTAGATATCTGTAAATGTGGCAACGTTTACCAAGTACCCCAGTGAATGCTGGCTCTTGTAGTTTTACAGACAACGTGTCTCCTGGTGTTACTAGTATCAGGGACCCCAGACCATGCTGGATGATGCAATGTCATTATATAGCAAACAAGGCATCTTGGCTCTTGTAGTTCCTCAGCCTAGTTATCTGTAAATACTGTAATCATACCAAGTCCCCCAGTGCATGCTGGATCTTGTAGTTCTAGAGACCACTTATCTCCTGGTGTCACTAGTATCAGGGACCCTAGACCATGCTGAGTGATGCAATGTCATTATATAGCAAACAAATCTTGCTGGTTCTTGTAGTTCTACAAACCACTTACTGTATCTAATGGTGTCTATGCTGAATGAAATGCCATTTTAGTATAAAAACAAGCCAGGCATGCTGGCTCTTGTAGTTCCTCAGTAAATTGGTTTACACCCAGGGCAGGCACAAATAATAAAGCCATGGACATAAATATAACAATCTCAGGCAAACATCCCAGAGTAACTCCTTAATAAATCACCTTGGAAATACATGGCTCTTCCAGGAAAGCCACATTGGCATTAACAATAAAAAAAAAACAAGTATCTAGGCAGGTTAATCTTCATGACATTTTTCCTCACTCACTTTGCTTAGCTTTCTCATATACTGGAAGGAGGATCTGAGCCATCACTAGTAACCTGAAGGGGAGCGGTCACATGTTGCTCCACGGGGGTTGGCGGTGGCTGATCTCTTCCTGCTGTGTTCAGTGGAGAGGGGAGGGGTCTCCAATCCCTGCAGCGCTGAAGAGAGAAGCAGATTGGCTGCCCTCTCCTCTCCACTGAACACAAGGGGAAACAATACTCCTGGCAAATTCAGCGGCCATCTTTGTGTAGCCCGCACATGGGGAAAAAAAAACAAAAAACAAATTCTGGGAAAATAATCGGGACAAGCTAAAATCGGGACGAGGGGCCAAAAATCGTGATTGTCCTGGGAAAAATCGGGACCGTTGGCAAGTATGGGCTTATCCTGAATTGGCAGGAACTTTGATACATAGGGAGGCATTCCTTGTTTTTTTTTTCCTCATTTCTCTCCAGGCCTTTTATTATATCCCTATAAAGCAAGTTAATCTTCAGATTTGGAGGCGGGTTTGCATTTTGATAAAAGCCTGCATGAAGGTCTACCTGGAATTTTGCATAAATGAATTTTAAACTCATACTTTATAGTTAATATTTACTTACCTCCGTAGAAACAGAAAATTCCAATGACCAGAGCACTGAGGACAGAAGGCAAGGAGAAGATGGTGAAAACAATAGGACAACTGCTGGAAGAGAAGACATTCTCTGTGTTGTTCCTGGTATGACCGTGTACAGATTCTGGTGAAGAAAACAAACGAGGGGAAATAATATTACACATCAAATTACTGATTATAATATTCTGTATCTGCAGAAATATGGTGGAATTATTTCTCCTGGTTCTTCATGGTGTGTCCTTCCAAATACCCTGTTTAAATGTATATAGCCTTTACTGACTCACCATCAACGGAGACTTTGTAATTCTCATCATAGGGCATTAACTGATTGTTTCCATTTGAGCGTTTTATAGCAAATTTGAAGTCCAGGCCATCAGCTCTTGTCCAGTTCTTCAGAATTACAGTGTCGTTCTCTGAGCTGAACTCGAGGCGACCTTCGTATCTGTTTTGGGGGCTGAAACCTTCGTGATAATTCCCCATATGGTGATCACCAGCATAGAGGTCCCAAAATTTAACCGATTTTGGCGCCGGGAGGCGAAGATCAGAGCCAACCTTAGCAGTTATGGAATGTATTTCTGAAGCAACAACCGCTGCAGAGGAAAACACAGAGAGATAAGTATTTAGAAAGCTCTGGTAACTGACTAGTTGATGGTAACTGCAGCGTTTAGATTTTGATTTATACAACAGGGAAATATAATTTAAGAATATCAACATTTTGGACAAATTAATTAAAGTGTATGTAATCCTAATAATGAATTTCTCTTATGCCGCGTACACACGAGCGGAATGTCCGACAGAAAAAGTCCAACGGGAGTTTTCATCGTATGTTCCGATCGTGTGTATGCCCCATCGGACATTTTACTTTGAAAATTCTGACGGACCTAGAAAGAGAACGTGTTCTAAATTTTCAGATGGAACCAATTCCTATCAGGAAAACCGCTCGTCTGTATGCTGTTCCGACGGACCAAAAACGACGCATGCTCTGAAGCAAGTACGAGACGGAAGCTATTGGCTACTGGCTATTGAACTTCCGTTTTCTAGTCCCGTCGTACGTCATCGCATTCTGGACGGTCGGAATTTGGTGTGACTGTGTGTAAGCAAGACAGCTTGAGCGGAATTCTGTCTGAACTCCGTCGGAAAAACCTTCAGAGTTTATTCTGATGGGAAAACCGGTCGTGTGTACAGGGCATTAGTTTGTGGACTCACTAGTACCTTTGGCACTCCAAACTTACTTTTTTCCCTGTACTTTCAGCCCCCATCAGGTGTATGTTGAGGAGCGCATCCCCGCTCAGCCGTTCTCTTGTCAGGTAAAAATGAATGGGCCGCACATTGATACTATCACTGATGTAAAACCTGCTTTATAGTGTCACTGAACCCACATCATAAAAAATGATGTGTTACATGTTGTTCATACTCACTCAGTCACTATGAGATTGGTTTTCTGTATTCTGCAAAACACCTGGTTCATCCAACTGCTCTCTAGCTCCACCTTCTGTCCATGTCCCCACTTCAGCTAGGGATTTTGCAGAGCAGTGTTGGCAGCTCTGCACATACTCAGTTTTCAGGGAGTTTCTATACTGAGCATTTCCTCCCTATCTGAGCAGCCCATGTAACTATACAGAGCCTTGAAAAAGTATTCACACCCCTTAAAATTTTCCACATTTTATCATGTTACAACCAAAAATGTAAATTTATTTTATTGGGATTTTATGTAATAGACCAACACAAAGTGGCACATAATTGTGAAGTGGAAGGAAAATGATAAATGGTTTTCAAAATTTTTTGCAAATAAATATAGGAAAAGTGTGATGTGCATTTGCGCAATTTTCTGCCTGAAAACGCCACATTCAGGTGTGAATGGGGCCTAACACATGAATATGCTTTGATCCAAACCATTCCATTGTAGCTCTGGCTGTATGTTTAGGGTTGTTGTCCTGCTGGAAGGTGAACCTCCACCCCAGTCTCAAGTCTTTTGCAGACTTTAACAGGTTTTCCTATATTGTCCTATATTTGGCTCCATCCAACTTCCCTTCAACTCTGACCAGCTTCAGGGTGATGTGCAGTGCTAGTTTTCCGCCACACATAGCGTTTTGCTTTTAGGCCAAAAAAATCAACTTTGGTCTCATCTGACCAGAGCACCTTCTTCCACATGTTTGCTGTGTCCTCCACATGGCTTCTCGCAAACTGCAAACGGGACTTCTTATGGCTTTCTTTCAACAATGGCTTTCTTCTTGCCACTCTTCCATAAAGGGCAGATTTGTGGAGAACACGACTAATAGTTGTCCTGTGGACAGATTCTCCCACCTGAGCTGTGGATCTCTGCAGCTCCTCCAGAGTTACCATGGGCCTCTTGGCTCTTCTCTAATGAATGCTCTCCTTGCCCGGCCTGTCAGTTTTAGGTGGACGGCCATGTCTCGGTAGGTTGCAGTTGTGCCATACTCTTTCCATTTTCGGATGATGGATTGAACAGAGCTCCATGAGATGTTCAAAGCTTGGGATATTTTTTTATGACCTAACCCTGCTATAAACTTCTCCACAACTTTATCCCTGACCGGTCTGGTGTGTTCCTTGGCCTCCATGATGCTGTTTTTTTTCCACTAAAGTTCTCTAACAAACCTCTGAGGGCTTCACAGAACAGCTGTATTTATACTGAGATTAAATTACACACAGGTGGACTCTATTAACTAATTAGGTGACTTCTAAAGGCAATTGGTTCCACTAGATTTTAGTTTGGGGTATCAGAGTAAAGGGGGCTGAATAATAATTTGTTTGTAAAAAAATTTGAAAACCATTTATCATTTTCCTTCCACTTTACAATTATGTGCCACATTGTGTTGGTCTTTAACATAATATCCCAATAAAATACATTTATGTTTTTGATTGTAACATGACAAAATGTGGAAAATTTCTAGGGGTGTGAATACTTTTTCAACGCACTGTAGAGTCACACATGTAGGCGTATACACAGCCCACTCAATCTCTCCTCCTCCATGCCCACTAATCAGCTAAATACAATGGGGGGTGGGATATTAGATGTAGAATAATGGAGGCTTCACCTTCCTGTTATTCGAAGACACAGGCTGGAGAGGTGTGACACAGCCTGTGACTGGCAGAAATCCGCCCACACCATGTTATTTGCACAAAAATAATAAAGATTTGATTTCATATACTGTATATATTTGTATGACAATTTGAAACCATTTGATGCTAATTATTTATTTTTACTCTGTATTTTTATTCTGAACATGTGACCAGCAGCAGAGGACTAGAAGCTGCTCCTGCTTATGCTTTCCTGCAGACAGGCTGGGAAAAATCTGGATCATGTGACAGCTGTATATTGATTAGGAAAAAGATACTTACATTTTTTCAATTAAAATAATTACAGTGCCATCATCCGCATACAGAGTTAGAAGGGACAATGTGAATTAAACACTGTGTGTTTAGTATCACATTTTAGGCTTGTGCAATCTGTTTCGTAACGAATCGAAATTCGGACGAATTTTGCATCTTTTGGACATTCGGATGCATAAAAATAACGAATGGCAAAGTGCATTCCTGAGAACTGAGTGAGAAGGGTGTTGTATTGTATTTAAGCAGAGGAGAAGAGATATTGTCATTGTGTGTGTTAATGGATTCAATAAACAAACAACTTTCCAAACTACGAATCGTTATCACGAATCAATATACATACATAGATATCGAATTTCAACAAATACAAAAGACATTATAGCGGATACGAATGAATTTGACATGATTCGGTAATTCGTTAAAGATCTAATGAAACAAAAGGTCAACTCAAAGTAAATCTTACAGTCCAATCAGCTGATGAATTTTGTGCTGGAGGTTGGATTACTGGCAAAGTGCATTCTTGAGAACTGAGTGAGAAGAGTGTTGTATTGTATTTGAGCAGAGGAGAAGAGATATTGTCATTGTGTGTGTTAAAAGATTTAATAATACAAACAACTTTTCAAACTACGAATATATATATCAGTATATCTATCTATCTATCTATCTATATATACACACACACACACACATAAGTATCGAATTTCAACAAATACGAACAAAATTATAGCGCATATAACTAATGACTTCAAGATGATTTGAGATTCAGTATAACGAATATCGACACTCTACAGAAATAACAAATTATCCAAAAACGTATTAACGTAACATAACGA